>NC_051409.1:17546449-17546545 GCF_015228065.2 Penaeus monodon | reverse complement strand
GCGCCCGGGATGGTCCAGCCCTTCTATAGCGTCGTGAACGGAACCTTCGTCGAAAACTCGGTAGGTGGCCGCGCGGTGGGGGCTGGGGGACGCTGA
>NC_051409.1:17545280-17545481 GCF_015228065.2 Penaeus monodon | reverse complement strand
CCTCTTAACTATTGTAAATACACTGTGATTTCTTTCGTAAATGAAAAGTTGCATCCCTACTAAAAAGAGAGGAAAACCAACAAAAACAAAACACGAAATTTTTCCACCTCATTTCCAGTAGCTCCTTGCCTCTCCGTTTTCGTTTGGCGCCGTCGAGGGGAGTAACTATCGAATTTTGTCAAATCTACATACAATTATTAA
>NC_051409.1:17539941-17540062 GCF_015228065.2 Penaeus monodon | reverse complement strand
CGTCCTCTCGTCCCGTGTGGCATACATCTTGTGGTGTTCTGATGGTTAGCTTGGGGAAAGGGGGGAGAGGAGGCTTTAGGCCAGGATATTGCGGCTTAAGCTTGGAGATACAGAGGCAGAT
>NC_051409.1:17539271-17539395 GCF_015228065.2 Penaeus monodon | reverse complement strand
ATTAATGGTTAGTCACTTATGATGTCAAAATTCCATAGCGCCCACGTGATGGTAATGCTTTTAGGGAAGTATTAGATAGACAAGAGGTAGCAGTCTGGGCCAAGACTGACCGAACCCTCTCGTA
>NC_051409.1:17538777-17539042 GCF_015228065.2 Penaeus monodon | reverse complement strand
GTATGGTAAACATTAATGTGATATTTACAGTTTCTATAGGAAAGGATCACGTAGAACGTGCTTAAACGCCATCTGCTAAAAGAAGTAAGTCGTAGCAACTGACTCATGTAAATAATGCCTACCATCTTCGGAAATTAACAATTTTATAGAGAACCATGTTTCAAGAGAGAGCAAAGAGAATCATTAGTAAGAAAGTTAATTAATCAAACTATTAGATATATATGAATGCCATTTTTTGTTAGAAACAGATGTAAGCGACCACTTT
>NC_051409.1:17536758-17536861 GCF_015228065.2 Penaeus monodon | reverse complement strand
ATAAATAAACTTAAATTAGAACCACAGCAGGTGGTTATATTAATCACATTCTGCTTATAGGTTACTGTTCCTCCTAAATATGTTGCACCTGCACATTAATCAG
>NC_051409.1:17535461-17536556 GCF_015228065.2 Penaeus monodon | reverse complement strand
GCGATAATAAATCGATAACATATCGATAGCAATTGCTCTGGGGAGCCGATAGAGAGCTGCTACAGTGCCAGTGGTGTTTGAGTTCATTGAAGTAGTAGTAGGTTGATGCCATATAGGGTTGCCAACTTTCCCGCTGTACATTTCCATTCTCTTAGAAATGTAGAAGTGCACGTCTAGGGCACGTGAGATAGCGCAGCAGGATGTGGTATACTTGCTCTCCAATGAAGGGATTTTAGAGCAGACACTGGTTCCAAAGCCTTTGTATAATTCCTTAATTGGAATTCAGTGTTAGTTACCTAAGCTTAAAGTGGAAATTCAGAACCATTTAGCAGTCTATCACTTTCCCTAATTCTTTGGCATAAAACTGACCTCGTTCTTACTACATGGCGTGATGCCAGATCGTGTCTGCGTATCTGATTATGTAAACTGACATACCTTACCAAATCTAAACCGTAATATTACTGACTTTCTCGTCTACATGGGCCAGGCTTTAAGGAAACTCGACATGGAAGCCATAAGATGCAGGAAATGTCTGATCTTTTTCACTAAAGCCATGCCTCCAATTAATGTAAAGGAAGGTAATGCAATTAAACGTAAGAAAACCCACCCTAATTTAATCTAACCTACTAACGCCTGTATAACAGAACCGTATATCCTCTTCCCAGCTTTAATCCTATGAACAGTTAAGCTTTAGTCTCTGACCTAAAACTACGATACATGCCAGAACTAACACTGTAACATACATTGTATGCCACATCGACAAAATGGGCACTAATTTAAGTAGTAAATATTGACGAAATTTGAAAATAGAAATAAATGATACATGTATAATGGTCCTATGTAGAAAAGTGCGTTACAAGAAAAAAGTAAAAAAGTAAAGGTAGCATATATCAATATCACTCAACTAAGGTCTCAGTTATTATATAGTGACAGGGTGATATGAGGAAAACGAAATACAATTTACGTTAATATCTATAATAAGACATTTTAAATGTTAATGTTGGAGCCGCTGGCATCGTCAACAAAAGAATGGTGAGAGAGAGGGAGAATAAAAATAAGGAGGATGTATCTGGAAGAAGAGGAGAATTAGATACG
>NC_051409.1:17535115-17535350 GCF_015228065.2 Penaeus monodon | reverse complement strand
TTTTGACAAATAAGCTGGTAACGAGATTTAGATCAGCTGAATTTAGGGTTAAGTCTTGGATGAATTTGCCCCTCTTCTATTAATATCTTAATATCGAATGTCTAAATTAATACCACGATGTCTATCCACCAATATATATGGAGACGTGAAGCCGTCATTTTTTTTATACTGAATGTCCATCTATACTAGTATTTTATGTCTATCCGTCTTTGTATAGCAAACTGTCACACAATTG
>NC_051409.1:17534784-17534893 GCF_015228065.2 Penaeus monodon | reverse complement strand
TACGATTAATGTTAGATTTATGGTTGAGTTTAGCATGCACTAATCTTTATTGATAAACGAAAACAAAAAAAGAAAATAAATCAAGCTTGAAATACATTGAAAATATGTA
>NC_051409.1:17534482-17534759 GCF_015228065.2 Penaeus monodon | reverse complement strand
TTAGTAACGACAGCGGTAATTCTTCAAACGAACCACAGCGAACATACGGCCATTAACTTTTCGCGCTCATGAACACCATACTTACTTTTTGAAATGAAAACAAAACCCAACCCACATTGAGTCACGCAGTGCCTTTTATTATCCAATAGTCCGCAAAAGCTGGAATTCTTACCTTTTTGTTGTACAAATATGATAATTATTGAGGCGGAAGACTATAAACCATATGTAAGTAGTGTGCCGCTGATAAGTGCTGTCTGTGTATGGCCATTAATATTCT
>NC_051409.1:17533558-17534415 GCF_015228065.2 Penaeus monodon | reverse complement strand
TTTTTTATTGCTATTGGTGTTTTGATGTTATTAATGTAACCGTAAGGTCAGTAATAATAATAAAATACAAAAGAAAGAAAGGGTAGAAGTAGCAAGTATCCATACTGCCGCAAATTGGGAGGAATGCATTGAATCATTCTCTCTCTCATTAGAAGTCTCTTGTTAATAATCACATAAATAATAATATATACAAGGAACGAAGCAGAATAAATCGTGGAATATTATACATAAAGTACAGGTATGATCTTAATGGCAACCTTCTCACACGGAAAGCCCTTTGAAGGCATTAATTTTAATCCTGTTAGCATAACTTACATAATATGCAAGAGAGAAGAGATGTGCCTGAGATCTACCATTTAATTACAGAAAACAGGAAAAGAAAAAGAAATTTAACATATTCGTATTTTTCTTTTAAAGGTGTCCTAACCGAGTGTACAAGAGAGCGAATGTTTGTTATGCAGCTTGATTTTTTTCAAGAGTTTTCAGGACATGTCTCCCTACGGAAAAACGAATAACGTTTCCTTGTATTTACATAAGTATTTTCTGTGACTACGTTGGTCTCCGCGTATTCTGTTATGCATAACATTTTGAAATATTAGTTTTGAAGCTTTGAATAATAATCACATATTTAGACCTTCTATTCTTCAATGTCACATTCTAGCCAAACATTGAAGAAATGATGTATGAGTACTATAAGAAATTAAACTGAGTACATTTTTTAGAAAATATGCGTTCACATCATTCATTCAATTTATTCTTTCTGGCGATCCTATAGCATAAACCTATTAGAA
The DNA here is from genome assembly GCF_015228065.2 of Penaeus monodon. Taxonomy (NCBI): domain Eukaryota; kingdom Metazoa; phylum Arthropoda; class Malacostraca; order Decapoda; family Penaeidae; genus Penaeus; species Penaeus monodon. Next base: position 17,533,624 of record NC_051409.1, on the reverse strand, counting down.
CAAAACATAAACCACATCAAATATAAAAAAATATGTAAAGAAAAAATCTCTTTAGGAGAGCGATTA
>NC_051409.1:17533078-17533481 GCF_015228065.2 Penaeus monodon | reverse complement strand
TACCTCGTTCTGTGGGAAGAACAGGCAATAAGGTATTAATATGATCTAATACTGTGACAGTATTATGGACATCATGGCTTCTGGAGATAATTACTTTAGGTAGGGTGCTGCACAACCACTTATGAAAATCCTTCTCAATATCCTTTTGTATGAAGGGGGAACTGAGGGACCCTCTTTTCCACTGTTAAGACTGTTTTGATAAACGTGTTTTAAATAGTTAATCATATCCGACAGCGCTGTTATGAAAGCGGTAGCGTCCCGTGTTAGTGGGGGTATCCTTAAATCGCTTGTATTTCCCATAGATTACGATGTTTTCTCCTTATTCGCTTCGTGGCATAGAATGATAATACAGTCAGTGTGCCGACGGAACAAGCCCAACACATTTCCCTCAGTTTTATTTTTC
>NC_051409.1:17532833-17533059 GCF_015228065.2 Penaeus monodon | reverse complement strand
TGCTAGATTGAAAATATGTTCTTCATGTAGATGTTTATTGTGTGCCACAAAATTATTTCATACTCTCATTTCAAAAACAATTTGTATAAAGATAAACGTGATCCCCCACGGAATCCTCTGAATTTAACACAAACTCAGGTGAAGACGTCCATTTCCGCTCCATTTGATTCTTACAAATATACATCAAAATTCAGCAACTAGTTCATTAATCGCTTTAAACGTATCC
>NC_051409.1:17532503-17532677 GCF_015228065.2 Penaeus monodon | reverse complement strand
CGTGCATGCGCGCACGCGCACATTCAGCACATTCTTATGAACACAACCGTAAAGTTGTTTTTAAAATTTCAGAGGAAACACCAGGAAGAGGGCATGATTGGGTTGCGTAATCAGTAACAAACGCAGATGAACGAGAAATAAGTCTGATGACGGATAAGAAATAAGCCCTTGTTG
>NC_051409.1:17531685-17532197 GCF_015228065.2 Penaeus monodon | reverse complement strand
GAAGCAGAATGACAACGGACTGTGACGACTGAAATGAACATATGAAACAATTTTGACGAAAGCAAGCCAGATCCATCACGTACCAAACCAAGTCAGAGAATACCGCCAGTTTCCCCGAGTTGACTCCCAAAGCCGGTACTGGATTGGCATCTCATCATTGACCACTTTATTCCCTGTGATCCCTTTCTCTCAATCGGTTTCGAACTAAGCGGACCTTGTGAAGAAACCTCTCATACAGTAAAATCTCGAGCTCCATGCTTTGAACCCGATGATCTTTAAATTGTGGCACATCACATCGGAGATACTGTAGAAGATAATGCACCTTTATGTGTATGTTTATGAAGTTGGTAGTACATATCCAGTTCAAATAAAACTCAATCGCTAATTGCATAGCAGCTAAAACACCGGGGAAAGTAACCAAAAACGAACATTATACATAACAAATGAGAAAAAGCAGAACAGAAGGGAGCAACAGCCTAATACTCCTTACAACATAAATAACAGGCCTCCCT
>NC_051409.1:17531298-17531594 GCF_015228065.2 Penaeus monodon | reverse complement strand
AGATACCATGCAAAATTACGGTAAAGCACTCACATGAACTTCTTAAAGTGTCGCAAAATTGTGTGATAAAGTTCTTCTGAAGTTCTTAATGTGGCATGAGGAAAATGTTTCTTACCCGATGGACGACCCTTGCAAACGAGCCTATGAATTACAACAGGGCTGCAGCGTGTGTGGCCGGTGTACATTATACTATATGTAACTTAAAGCACGTTGCGTCTTATGAGAAGACTTAGTGTCGCTTGCGGTATTTAGGAAAAGGTTTATGGGGGGAAGTGAGGGAAAACAGCTACAACAAA
>NC_051409.1:17528497-17528823 GCF_015228065.2 Penaeus monodon | reverse complement strand
CAATGCATTACGTTTCCCAAATGATATTTCATGATATACCATTCGAGGGTCTATACTTTTTGCAATATCTTTGAAAATGTGTGGAACTTATTAACGTTTACCAGTAAGTGCTCATTATTCAGCAATTCCAAACTGGAATGAGGTTTAGTTCCGAAGGTGGGACAGGAATTTCAGGCTTTTCCTGTAATTTTGCCAATGCCTTCTAAATAAGTTTGGAAATTTCCACAATTATTTTGGGATTTTAGCCTCTCTGTGTTTTCCTTTTGTCCCCCTGTTTTTCCTTTTCCCTCTTGTATTCACTGGTTCTCCATTTCCCTGCCCTCATC
>NC_051409.1:17525950-17526115 GCF_015228065.2 Penaeus monodon | reverse complement strand
TCACTGACTCATATTGAAATACAAGTTTCGACTGAATGCTGAGCAAATAATATTTTCGAGTTGAAGGTTACAAACCAATGGTGATAAGTGGATAACACAAAGCTTGTTAATATCAATGGACTATCGTCAGCAGCAGCCGACATCAAAGAATCAAGAGATGCTGCC
>NC_051409.1:17525007-17525155 GCF_015228065.2 Penaeus monodon | reverse complement strand
CGGAAATTTTCTAGATTACTGAATTTAGAGCACACTTTTCTTTCATACATCCAACTAAGAATATAACACAATTCATATAGGGCTGCGATGTATGACCATTCAGAATCCAGGACACTCCGACTCTTACTACCGCCACCGTTATAAACCC
>NC_051409.1:17523779-17524026 GCF_015228065.2 Penaeus monodon | reverse complement strand
CCGTTATCAATTATCAGTACATATAAAATAATATAGTGAAAGTGGTATGAGTATTACTGCAAACTGCAAAAATACCTTACATTCAGATGTATACGCATGCATGTATAATACACATACTTATGCACCTACCAGAAACTAGGCTTACTTACCGAGATGACTCAGAACCTGAAACAGCATTTCCCTTGTCTGAATCCTCTGATTTGAGCGAAACAGTACAACTCATATAAAGGATTTTGGACATGTGTAA
>NC_051409.1:17523515-17523751 GCF_015228065.2 Penaeus monodon | reverse complement strand
AAATGATTTGTGATTTTCATATTTTTTCCAATATCAACTTATTGATTGATTTACGGGGATTTGGGCTTTTAACTCATTTATAGAGCATTTGGTTGGATTAGGGTCTTCTGTTTCACGGAATTACAGTGTTATTAAAATTATTTAAAAATTTACATTTGACAGGATCAAGAGCTGTGTGTCTTTCGGATATTACTAATATCCATTTTTTAAAAATAATACGTTGAAATGTCACCCTA
>NC_051409.1:17520725-17520796 GCF_015228065.2 Penaeus monodon | reverse complement strand
CCTAAAGAAGTAATAACGTAAAAAGGTCCTACTTTGTTTTGCGTGTAATTTGTCACGCATGAATCCTTCAC
>NC_051409.1:17519143-17520605 GCF_015228065.2 Penaeus monodon | reverse complement strand
TAAATTCTATAGCAATACCAGATTACTGACCGGGCGCGTGCTGGGTTTCGGAGTATATTTTGAACTGAAGCCCGACTCGTTTCCTCTTTGTAAATCAACGACTTTGATCACGGTATCTAAGTCCTGGGAGTGAAAGTATCTTCGCTTTCCATCTCACTTGCCTTTTCTTTTACGGAAGCTACCGCGAGCCATTTCGGGGAATATCTGTGGTTGGGAGAAGGTAGACTGTGGAGTGAATATTGTACCTGCTAATAGGCTTTAATCTTGAGAAATATTCGGTTCAAACTCCATGTTCTTTCCTAGTGAAAAAATCGCATTAGGAGAAAATTATCATGCATGTTTGTCTCCTGCCGATGTAATCATAGTATCATCGCCCTTTTTCTCGTTTTTTTTTCACCAAAGCTTTTTCAACCTTCCTTTTTCCACTCATGTTTCTCTAATCCTGCGTTTACAGAAGACGTCGCTAGTATCACCAACAAATTCTGAGTGTTCATGAAGATATTAATGACAATAAGCATCATCATTTCCATAGTAAAGATATGAAAATGACGGCGATAATGATGGTAAATATTAACACAGCATTATTATGTAGGGATATTCTAATTCTTCTTATTTTTATAATCATTCATCATCAGAAAAGGAGAAATTTCGCGCTCCTATAATTTTCCACGCTGCCCTTCCTTCCTGTCCTTGGTACCCTGACGTGACCATGGAGGCTGTCATGGCGCACAAGGCCTGTTGCAGCTGTAAGGCTTTCCTGGAGACACACGGATCGAAGGACTCGGGAGGGTTAGCGCTGAGGCGTTCCTTCCTGATGACGTGAGGCTGTGATGCCTTCAGGAGCCACAGAACTTCCGGGAGGGAATCGCTGCGAGGAGCTTTCAAGGGAGTTGAGTAGGGGGCAGGTGTCTTCGTCTTTGAATCAGGTGGATGTTTTCCCCTTTTCATGTTATTATCTCGGTAATGTTCTGAATAGTTCTCGTGCCTTCCGCTTCTCCGTATCTCTCCTTGCCAGCCTGAGGTTCACTGATTCTTCTTTTACTCATTATCCTTCCTTCCTCCCTTCCATTGTCTTTTTGTCTTTATCGAGTTATCTCTTAAATAATTTTTCAGTTATGTTCCGTATTCTTTTATAATATCCGCGTCCATCCGTCTCTCTTTTATCATTCACTTCCTTTTACCTCTTTTATTCTTTTATCCCCCTCCACCTCGGCATTTCTCGATATGTCCATGTATCTTCCTCTTTCCTTCTCGTCTGCTCTTCCTCCATGTTTTCCCACTTGCGGTCTCCCTTTCCGTCATTTTTATAACTATTTATCTATTCTTATTTCTTCCAATTGGCATAAAAGGAAACTGTCGGATTACCTGTAGAGCTGAAGGTGCAATAAAAAGACAAGGAGAATATCTAATATATTTAATATTTTTTACTTTCATCTCAGTCAGAAATACGGACAGATCATAA
>NC_051409.1:17518166-17518275 GCF_015228065.2 Penaeus monodon | reverse complement strand
TCATTAAAGGGAGAGACTATATTTTCTCAGCAGGCGAGGGACTGGGCAATCCTCTGTTGCTGCTTCTTGGCTGGAGGGTCATGAGTTAATCATCTTGGTTAAGCAATTG
>NC_051409.1:17513690-17513775 GCF_015228065.2 Penaeus monodon | reverse complement strand
AGGAGAAAAGAATTACAACATAACAGACGAGGAAAAAAATTGCAGAGCGAACACATTTAATCCTCTGTGCTCATAAAGTTACACG
>NC_051409.1:17513565-17513651 GCF_015228065.2 Penaeus monodon | reverse complement strand
AGGGAACTCAGCTTGGAGAGAATGAGATATATTTTTTTCTTTTACTTTTGCATACACATTTTATCGTTAATGCAATTAATTTGATA
>NC_051409.1:17512945-17513409 GCF_015228065.2 Penaeus monodon | reverse complement strand
TTTCTCTGTGTAAACCGACAGACATTATGTCAGGGGAAGAAAGAGAGAAAAAAATATTGAAAAATGATAACAATGTGAAAGGACTGGGAGCATACGATAAAAGAGGAACTGTGAACAAAATCCAATAACATTACCGGGGCCGAAAAGCTGTGTTTGCGAGCCTTATTACGGCCAGGTAATGGCAGGCGCCGGAACACTTCACACTATTGTAAGAATCCCATCCATTTATTCCTCCTTGTCACTGGAATATTTTTTGTTGCGTACCCCCCTCCCCCCATAACAAGTGCTTGCAAAGCCGTGTTTTCCGGCTGCTCACGTTTGACTTCTTGAAAAGTGGATCATATGCTTTATACTTGTTGCCAGCATATCAGCACGTGTGAGCATCTTCATACATTATTTCAGCCAATAGCCCTGCAGACCTAGCATGAGAAATTCAGAAAATTATGTCTCATAACGTTAGGCCA
>NC_051409.1:17512449-17512799 GCF_015228065.2 Penaeus monodon | reverse complement strand
GGTTTCGTCATACATCTTTATCTATCTGGCACTTTCTGCTTCCCTTTCTGACCCACGCTCTCGCTCCCTCATTCCATCCACTCATTTCTCTTTCTTTTATGTGAATTGATTGTTGATCAGAAGATAGTGTAGTGATGGCTATCATAATTATTTGTGTTTCTATTGAGTGCTATTACTACTTATGTTGATGCTCCAAAACACATTCGTGGAAAGAGGAAAGAATATTATTTCAAGGAATATAGATTCACAAAAGTTAGAAATGTATAGGGACAATCAGGACCAACCAAAGATAAATAAATTCTAGATCGGAAGGCTTTCCTTTTCCTGGAAGAGCTCGTGTTTTTCATTAT
>NC_051409.1:17512135-17512277 GCF_015228065.2 Penaeus monodon | reverse complement strand
CCGATGAGTTGTGTTGCCAAAACTTTTCGTACTAAGAGCATGGAATCGACACATCTCGGAGGAGGAGCGCAGGGGGACGGAGGCGGATCGACAAGTTTCCGATACGTCGATTTAGGAAAGCGATTTGCTCCAGGATGAGAAG
>NC_051409.1:17511697-17511803 GCF_015228065.2 Penaeus monodon | reverse complement strand
AGGAGGGTGGGGAGGGAGAAAGACAGGGAAACCGTCTTCCCTCACATAAATATCTCGAGTGTCTTTGTGGACATTATATATCTGCTGATATTCCTGGGAGTATCCA
>NC_051409.1:17511457-17511654 GCF_015228065.2 Penaeus monodon | reverse complement strand
CAAACGACCCGAATGGATTATCCTATACATTTATATATCTTATCGAAGGTCTTGGTCTCAGTAGCTCTCCTCCACATCCTCCATCTTTCCCACGGGCTTCGTCGCATCCTCTCGTCTTCAGTTTTCTCTCCTCAGACATTAGGGTTCATCTTCCTATTACATACTTAGCCTTATTAATGCTTTCTGAATACAAGGTC
>NC_051409.1:17510018-17510801 GCF_015228065.2 Penaeus monodon | reverse complement strand
AACTTTACTATCGTTTCAACAATTTGCTCCTCCTAATGACGTCTAATCATTGCATCGCATTTCATTCCTTTGAACATTCTCTTCACTGTGCTTGTTATTACTCATCACCTCTGACGTCAATGCATTGGAAATCCTCTTTATTATGTTTTTTTTTGCAATTAACTAATTAATTTGTCGTAAATCCCCCTTCTTTTTTATCATCTGCTATTCTCTTTTTTTTTAATACATATATAAGCAGAAAAAGATTAAGGAGTGACCCTCACTCCGACGTCTTACTCTAAATGATCCTCTAGTAGAGTACCTCCACCTAGTCGGGCTTCCTAAGCACTTTTTGCTGAGGAAACGACTTCTAACAGATGGATTTAACACAATCTTTTAATGCACCTTATTTAGTATTATTTAGTATCTATTTTACATGCAATCGTAACGTTTCTCTCTCTTTTTTTATTTTCTTTATTTAATGAATCTTAAAATAATCATAGTTTTAAAACCTCTCTATTTGTTAAGTCCATTTTCAAAATGATGCTATTTTCACATCCACCCTTCTAATCTATCTTCAGTAACATCATTTTTATGATAATCGGTTGATACGTAATTTAGAGACAGAAAACAGTCATTCTGTTGCTGTCCTCTAGACGTCTGAGCCTTCATGCAGCACGTCAGAAGCTTGGAAAATATATTGTTATTTAATTAAACAAGTTAGATGGCAGAAATATATTAATATCGTTAGCCACACATAAATCATATAAACGTTATTTTTGTATCCATTCTCCTTCGTAACTC
>NC_051409.1:17508408-17509418 GCF_015228065.2 Penaeus monodon | reverse complement strand
AATTCGTCGTATAAAACACGCGCACCAACCACACTGGCTAATGACGACTGTGCCACAACACTTACCTTTCATCTCGGGCACAAAGGAGACTCCGCTTCACCCTAAGCAGATTCTTCCTGACGTGAGTGAGCAGTAGACGCACTCTGCCTCTCCCTGGCTTTCACAACATACACGTGACAGTGGCAACAAAGAACAGAGGTGATGAGATGCTGCTGACTTGACAAGTTGCTCTCACACGAAGATGAATGGTAATGATATTTACCTCTGAGAACAACAGTCTGCCTTGTCGTTGACTTTCTTTGCCTTATTTAAAAGTTTTGCAACATCCACTCAAGGCGTTGGCAAACATCTACCTAGTCTTTTGTAATTCATGAAGCAATGATTAGCCAAACTCTCCTTCATTTTTTAAAATTCTATAAAAAATCTTGCTAATTGTTCTGCACGTGTAGAGAAATTGCCCTTATGTCGGAGTTATTTTAGGATATATTTAACAAAACTGGCCTTATCGCTCTTGTGATCTCTTGCGCATGTCTTAACATCTTGTAATTCTTTTCTTTCTCTGTATTCTTTGGGATTTCATTTTGTGAATCTCGAGATATAATTGGTATAGGAATTTTGTGAAGTATTCAGGATTTTAGTTGGCAAAATGTGGGATATTAATTTAATCCCGTTTCACACAACTCTTAGAGAGCACTCGGGTTATTGGTTCCAGACCTTGGGAACACCTGTCAAAATGTAAGGGGAAAATGTGTTCCTAACGTTTCAGTGTCAAAAAAAAAAAAAAGTGGTCTTCGATATATGTTTCATATTCCATGCAGATAACTCGTTTCACTTATATTGTAGCAATTAACCAAGTATTAATTGTTTGCTTGCATAAATATAAACCACTGCGCTGTTGTAAACTTACTTTGCTTCTTTAGCTGCCGCTGCGAGTCACAAGTGTATAGGCCTACATCTGGAACACTGGACAGTTGTATGACAACCCTGCTCCTAATCTCGAAACACATACG
>NC_051409.1:17507670-17508097 GCF_015228065.2 Penaeus monodon | reverse complement strand
TGACTATAAAAGATTATTAGACTTGCTTTTTTTAGATTTTTTATATTTGTTCCACTTGATTAATATCTGGCTAAAAGCCTGCACTCCCGGATTATCATAATATATCTGAAGTGCTGTTTGTTAGCTTTCACAGAGAAACTGAAGCAGACAAGCTCAGTTGCTTGTATTATATTTTGATTAAATGTGTTACGTACATTAATATTTGTACGCTCCATGAAAAGTTATATGCAACAAAAAATCTATTATAATACATATGCAAAGCATTCCAGCCTTTACGTTTCTACAAAGAAAACTCAAACATCAAAATGTGCAAGATATGGTAGGCAGAATTAGAAAAAGTTTAAAGTGATCCAAATGAAGCAACACGTGCTATAACAAGAACATTATCGGATTAAAAAGAGATAACAAATTATCGCTGTCTCGTACG
>NC_051409.1:17507093-17507604 GCF_015228065.2 Penaeus monodon | reverse complement strand
GCCTCTCTTGACATCGCAGATCTTGGACATCCAGTCTTGTTTTTTATTCATTTCTTTTAAGACTTTATAGGTTGTTCTCTTATCAGTTTAAGCGCCATATGCAAAACGTCTATTTAGACGCCTGCTGCTGAGGCTAAGATTCAAATAATCTCCCCTAAATGTGAGTATATGTAGTTTCACTGAAACTGAATTCTTAATGCTCGTGAACTATTATCTAGAACAGCAGCGCATCAAAGACTCATGGTTCCGAAGCCTCGCGCTCTGACAAAGGCCATCAGGCTCCTCTACGCATGCTCTGCAAGATAAAGGTTTGAACTTTCACTTATTTGACGATAAATCGCTTGGGAGGTCGATATGCTACTATAGTATAATACCCGCGGTGGCGGATTACTGGCCATTCCCGCGTTGTCAGCCGAGTGTCCACTGCAGGGCTGACATGGCCGAGCCGCGATTCAGAAAGCTAACCCGTATATGTTATTAGCATGTGTCTGTGATTGCTTGCCTGCTATGG
>NC_051409.1:17505447-17506909 GCF_015228065.2 Penaeus monodon | reverse complement strand
TTCAGTGTTAGAAATCCTACATGCATAACAGTTAATGTTATTTAGTTATTATTCCTCAGTTCCCTGATATTTTATTACGGTACTGTAATGACATATCTGAAATATAACTTATCAACTCACAGTGGGACCTGCGATATACGGCGATGGACGAATAGAGTTCATTTAATTAAGATTATAATTTTATCCATTTGATCATCATTAACCTATATTTCTGTTATCCAGTTACTCATTTTGTTTTATTAACAAATTATTTCCTTCCTTCTCTACTTAATATGTATTCATACTTATTTTTGTATATCTTTTTAAAAACAATGGCCATCATAACCACAGGAACCAAGGAAATGAGGAATAGCTACAAGCAGGAGGTAGATCATTACCACAGACGGTGAACAGGATGCCTCAGTCTCAGCCACAATTGGATCTCGATCCTCCGTCAAACAGCTGAATGTCAGCCAGCCAACCGTGCAAATTGACCTCCTAGGCAACGGCCCCTGAGATGACTCCGGCCTGTATCCATTATAATTGTGACACCTACATCATGTTGCCTTACCTAAGTGTCATATGATATAATGTATCCGTATATTGCGAAATTGAAATTGTTCAGATATTCTCGGATTGTACAGTGGCTCTGTGTTATGTGTGCTGACGTCACCTCAAATAGGTTTTAGTTGAGAGTAAATGTAAATGACTGAATATTAGGTCTACTGGCAAAGGGGGGCAGTGCCACTGACTGTGTTGTCTCACATACCGTGGCGCCATAATAGTAATTTGCGAAAGGTACCGCCGGTAGTTTCAAGTTGTTTCTCGGGTGGTTGGGGAAAGTGGGACCTTCTGGTATGCTCATCACAAAATGGAAGAAAAAATCACGTATGTTTTGTGGTGCAATGCGGTGTATGGTAGTTATTCGTATGGTTTGGTTGGACTGTTTAGAATAAATACATTTTAGTACAAATCAGTTCATTAACTGTTAGCTCCCTTGTAATACCTCTGCGTCTGTTTGCTATTTCCTTGTGCGATAAGAAGAGAAATAATTCAGTTAGAACGATTCCCTCCAATTTTGGCGTAATATAAGTCAGATTTATCTTATATATGCTATATTCTAAGCCCAGGAGAGTATTCAGTCGCTATGTTCATTTCAGATATGAATGCCATATAATATTACCGATTCCGAAGGTACTTGAAACTTGAAAAGAAATCGATTCTCAAGGGAGTGGAAAAAGAGTTAGGCCTAGAATATCCAATTTGCTCTTACAGGAAAATAACTCTGCTGCAGCTGGGGGACTGGTTCGGCAATTATAGATAATGAATGTATGCATTCATATAACCCACTGCCGTATACAGCCTTTGTGTTATGCGAGGGGTAGTATTTGATTTATCTTTACTCCCTCGTTCATACCTTTACATAAACACCACTTACACGCAAGGGTGGTGATAGATACAACTGCGCGCGCGGCAGTTGTTC
>NC_051409.1:17505196-17505305 GCF_015228065.2 Penaeus monodon | reverse complement strand
TTTGGGTTACGTGTAAAATTATCTCAGTATGAAGTTGGAGCTTCCTTATTCTAACAGCGAAAATCGTGAACACACTATACAGTGAATTGTACGGAATGCATATTACCTT
>NC_051409.1:17504351-17504885 GCF_015228065.2 Penaeus monodon | reverse complement strand
AAACGATTCGGCAGAAACCTTATACTTTTATTTGTACTTCCAGAATAGTTAATGAATCTACATTTCATTCGTCCGATAAAATTTAGACGTGCACGGAATTCCTAACTTTAATTACCTGATTTTTGAAAAGCAAGTTTTAAAGTTTTAATTCTCTAAAGACTAGAACTTACTGGACTCTTATGTACTCTTAACTCGTGCGTTTTCTTCTTTTGCAGGTGAGTTAGCATGAATCGCCGTCCACATGAATAAGAGGTGAAGAGACGTGAGTACAATTGGTGGACTCATGTTCTTGTCTTTCATTACCATTGTTACTGTTACTATTCGATCGCTTTTTTTGTCGCTGCTACTACGATTAGCTATTGCCAAACCGACAACAATAATCATTATTGCATTTATTACCAACATCACGATCACCTACAATTTCATTTCTATTATCTTCCTGAATATGCCGATTATCTGTGGTGTGATTATTATTTCCTCTTCATTATTATCATAGATTATTAACCAATATATATGCATATATATACAGTATAT
>NC_051409.1:17500888-17501573 GCF_015228065.2 Penaeus monodon | reverse complement strand
ATAGAATATAATTTTTCTTTGTTTTTCCTCTCTTTGTTTTATGATATTTCCTGGCAGCTGTTTCTTCTTATCGTTATCGCAAGTGAGGCTACAGCCACGTGAGGATACATATGTAGCAACTCCGTGTTTAATTGATACTAGTGCGAGGATGCGTTAAAATTTTGACTAACAATGGACATTTCATTTTTCTTATTTATTTCTCCATTTCCCAATCCTCGTTTCCCCCTAAATATTTCTCTTGTCGAAAGGAAAGAAATGGCACAGACAAAATTAATCGTTTTATCCATATTTTGAAACCGAGAAATGAAATGAACATGGCGTGACTTAAACACCTGTTAGACAAGGCAGGTGTTGTTCATGAGCGCTTTTTCTCCATCATTTTTGCGACGGTGGCTCTCAGAGCTGGTGTCGTGGTAAACCTACAAGTCATCCCATTCGTCTCGTCTGGAGATCGCATTGTGATGTTTTTTGATGAGCCATTTCTGAGTTATGGAACCGGGAGAGGTTATCCTGGGAAATGTTCTCCCCCCCCCCCGCCATTTCCTTTGGACCCCCTTGAGGTTACCTAACAGGACGTCTACCCAAACTAAGCTAAGCTGGCTTTGGCTAAGATAGTTATCTTAGCCAAATTCAGCTTAGCCTGTATATGGCCTTAGGAGGACCAGTATATGCATGGGTAATGATA
>NC_051409.1:17500480-17500734 GCF_015228065.2 Penaeus monodon | reverse complement strand
GGGCAGTGGGAGAGGGACAACAGGATCACATATCTAGTATGCTAGTTTAAAACTGAATAGGAACAACGGCGTTAGAGGGGTGCCTTCCTTCAAAGGAAATCCTTCGACCTGGTATTCGATGCGCAATAGGTGAACTGAAATCGTCAGCCAGCGATTGCTAGAAATAAAGATTTGTTAAAGATAGTTACTCAAAGTGTTAGAAATGCATTGTAGTTAATCTACAGCTCAGCAATGAAGATATTGCCTTTTATTTA
>NC_051409.1:17498673-17499892 GCF_015228065.2 Penaeus monodon | reverse complement strand
AGATTCTTGGCAGTAAATATAAAAAGGAAATAATACAAGTTTACCAATTAACAATGGGGTGTTCAGAGTAAACCTAAAGATCTTAATAAGCAATCATTGTAAATCACAGAAAATAATTGTTTTGGGTGACCTTGCTTATAAGCAACTGAAAGAGGTGACACGTGCGATGAAATTAATTACATGATATTGAATACTTGAGTCACCAACATGCAAGGCAATTGCAGACTTGGAAGAGCCCTAGAGATAATCTGGAAAATCAAAACCCAGACAGGATAAACGTTCTGACGCAGATTCTCTCTTACCTCGCATAGCTCATTCACGAAACCGTAAGTAATTTATCAACCCTTGTCAAGTTATGAAGTCATTAAAATTATTATGTAACGGGGATATCATTATTAATTAATGGTTATATCACTATGTAATTCATAGCACAAATGAAAAATACGTAACTAAAATACATGAAAATGAAGAAAGAGAGTTACAACCTATAATCAAAAACAGGGAGGACCACCAATCACGCACACCGAAATCAAATGTACTACAGAGGTCATGAAACGAGACAAAAGTACCTGTGACACAGCCAGTGTCTGAATTACAAATTTACCATTGTTATTAACAAATGCGTTGATTGTAAAATGGTTCTCTGTGTGCCGAGTCGCGGCATTTATTCCTAAGAATAGTATCATCGTCTTCCAAGTACTCAAATACACTAAATTTACCAAGTATATTTCTGGAAAAAATATCAAAATATATAAGTAGTTTGTGGTAAATGAAGAATATAATAAGTAGATGTCAGATTCACCGAACGTGACTTAAAGCCGTCAATTTGATTCAACTACAACTCCACATCCCTGGTTGCCAGTGTAACAATAACTTTCATTTTTAATATTGCTGTTACTACCCCAGCATCTTATATGTTGCTTTCTTTAGATCAACTATAAACACATATTTATTGATGTTAAGGTTATTTGTCGTTATCAGTAGTAATGACTGTTGTCATAATGGTTAAGAACAAGGCACTTATTATTGTTAATGTTTATATTATAGTTATCGCCGCTATCATGATCAATTTCAATATTAACAATATAATCATCGCTATGTCACTGTCAATATTATCGCAATCATTACCTGATTTTATATTAGTGATAAAAATGGCAGTAAAATAGCAATATTTGTCGCCGCAATGACATTATTGTCACCGGGAGGAATAATTAATAAC
>NC_051409.1:17498362-17498500 GCF_015228065.2 Penaeus monodon | reverse complement strand
GTTTAACAACCATTAACCATGTATGTACACGACAGCATTCTTGATGCAATGAAGGAGGGGTCCAGCCGCAATGTATTAAAAGAAATAAAGGGAACTGCCCGTTGCTAACATCCATATGTAGACAGCGTATGAAGGGTA
>NC_051409.1:17497272-17497986 GCF_015228065.2 Penaeus monodon | reverse complement strand
CAGCGAGTGAGAAGATAGAGAGATAAAAGGATAGAGGTCTCTATATGAATGCTGCATTATTCTGCAAGGTAAACTTCGTAGACAGAGACATTATATATGATTTCCTCTCCTGCGTGATATCACCTAACTGAGTGAGGATAGTTATTTGCAAGCGACTTACGGCAAGAGTGTATTCCTCGAAAGTGTATGTCATCAAAAAAATAATAAAAACTTCAAATCACTTTAATTATTTGAGAATTGGGTGAGGAAGTATGAACCTTTTGAAAATTTAAATTAATTTTATGTACAGTCTTGAGTATAGTGATAGAAAGATCTTTCTATGTGTATATGACATGATGTATATGTGACAAATATAATTAAGTATACGACACTGATCTGTCATATTGAAGGATCGTAAAATCGTGCGACATTACGCATGATAGTCGGTATGTAAAATGAAAATAAGTAAACACATTTGAATAAGATATAGAATGACAATAGCATTATCATTGCTATTATTACCATGTAATTAATAAAACCACACTCCGCTGTTGGTCTTTCCGAAGTCTGATTCTTCCTGCCGAGGCCGCGTATGAAGCCGGCCTATCGATCCCGAGTCGCATTCGCCGAGGATCTTCTAGGAAGTGCCTTGCCTGTTGCTGAAATAACAATATCTGTTCGCCGGCTTAGGAGCCGTCTGTAAGAGGGAATTTGCGTCTGTGTTTGGTCAGTGGT
>NC_051409.1:17496535-17496718 GCF_015228065.2 Penaeus monodon | reverse complement strand
TGAATTTGTTTTAAGGATGAAAGAATCTTGGGTGGACAAAGTGTCAACTAATGGTATTGACAGGAGTCTAGCAGCCAGAATCGCGAACACGGCAAGGAGACAAAGCTACAAATTACTCAGAAAGGTAATTAATATTTCGTGATTCTTGCTAAATGTTGTGACAGTTAGTCAGTATCTGACACC
>NC_051409.1:17495668-17496022 GCF_015228065.2 Penaeus monodon | reverse complement strand
TGGATATATGCACACAGACAGACTACGCCAGAACCAGAGAAAAGCATTTCGCGCAGAATAATTTTAGCAGAGGACGAAAATAGCTGGAAGAGGTTGCTCGTTTGGTGAAATTCTTTTTGATATCAGTAATTATTACTTGTGATCTGAGTTCACTGGAACGATCCAAAGGAAGCAACTTGAATGCCAGAATCACGACCATTAGTGTAACAGCTTGAAAAAGAATCTAAACAAAACAGAGAAAATAACAAGTGCAATCTGCAGTTCGGAAAACTCTTCAGGGCGATAACAAGTTTCCTAGAAAAAACAGAAATGTGAAAATAAGCAAGCGGAAGAAACACCATTAAGAAGAATAAA
>NC_051409.1:17494350-17495609 GCF_015228065.2 Penaeus monodon | reverse complement strand
GTCCTCACGAGGACGCGGTGACGCCAGCTCGCCGATTACGACGAGGCCGGCCGGGTCGCCTCGGAAGCGCTGGAACTACTCGTCCTTTTCAGAGTAATGAGATTTAATGCCGGGTCCCTGTGGTTGGTCTTCAACTGAGGGCGCTGAGAGAGGGAGGGCCTGGGGTCGACGAGCGAAAGGAAGACGGGAAATCAGTCGGTTATGTTATTCAAGAAAGGAACAAATAGATAAATTAGATCAGGTACATCTCTTGTAGCTCCTACCCTCCCCCTTCCTTCCCTCCGTTCCCTCTTCCTCCCCCCCTCCGCCCCTCAGTTCCCTCATCCTCCCACCGCCTTCGGTCACATACTCCCTCTCCCAGTCATCCCTCCCACCTTCCTTCTTTCATTCATTTCTCCCCCACTCATCCGTCCTACCCTCCTACTCCCCGTCCTATTCTCCCTCAGTCCCTCCCTTCCTCCGTTTATTCGTCCATCCGTTGTATCTTTCCCTGTACCCTGTCCACCCCCTCTCTCCCCTTTACCCCATCCCTCCTTCCATCCCGCTACTCCTCATCTCTTCCCCTCTTCCCTCCTTCCCTCACGTCCCTTGCCCTCTTGACCCCTGTTAAAAGCTGAGCTGGAAAATCGCCTTAACCGACGCGCACGAAAATGGATTTCCCAAAGGACGGCCTTTCGTCTACCCTTTGTCAAATTAATATCCTCTTGCTACAGACTTCCGAAATATATAGAAACCTTCATCATCATTACCTTTAGCGTTACTGCTTATACTACTACTGCTATTACCGGAGATATTGTTCCTATCACTATCATATTTTTACAATCATTCTTGCGAGCATTATTTTTAGTATGGCTCTCACCATCGCATTCATTACCACTATCATCAAAAGCACCGTTTAGAGAAGTTTCCCTTCTCAATCCGCCCAACGTTGCGAAAGATAGGAAAGAAAACGATAGTATATTTCAGACAATTTGAAATGGTCAGTAGATCGATTACACATTCTGCTTAATTTGCATACATTAAGATTATATAGCAAAATGCGTTTTCGTGAAGCCTAGCTGCCAACCGTTGACATATGTTTAGGGAATCTAATTTTAACTTGTCATTAATAAATTTATCACTGTAGCATTAGTCGAAGTACTGATACTAATATTCAATACCTGGTTTTATTTGGTATCAATATTATTGATACAACATATCTCATTCTGAATGAAATTACTTAATCAACAGGTGTCCTCACGGTGAACTCATTCTTCTCC
>NC_051409.1:17493926-17494117 GCF_015228065.2 Penaeus monodon | reverse complement strand
GGTGCCCAAAACCCATCGACGAACCGTACAGCAAAAACTCATCTGGGGATTATCGCACAAAGAACTGTCGATGAGGGACACGTGTGGAAAACGATAACAGAGCAATTAACGTTTCCGTGAACATATTGCGACGCTTTGTGATTGGCTACTATGGATCTACGGCCTAAGAGAAGGAAGGGCGAGAGAAAGGG
>NC_051409.1:17492491-17493813 GCF_015228065.2 Penaeus monodon | reverse complement strand
ACTTGGCACACTATATGTGGCACATATACAGTAGGAAAGAGAGAGAAATGAATATGTGCGTGTGTACTTACTTAGCTACGTGATGTAAGTTTAAGCAAGAGTCCTATTAGCGGCTCGTTCTTGGTCCATCCTGGGGGATCATCCGTCTTCTTTCAGTTACTAAGAACCCGACTCGGTAAGAGATAAAACTTGACTCAGGCCTCGTTCTTTCACTACCTGTTGGCGGTTCGTACGATACTGAATTTAACCAACTGCCTAATTTTCATTTAAACACTTCCACTTTTAATTCTATCAAACAATCTTGACCCACTGATTAAGAAACCTCGATTAGACAATTTTCTTAATCGGGAATGTGTGAACAATTATGTCAGAGGGGGGGGGGGTGCTTACCTTAAACTCACCTTCTTCGTCTCTTGATCTTCCATGATTGTCAACTCAACGTGATGACTGAGCCTCATAGCATTACTTATGGACAGGTTAAGGTCTTGTACAACTGCTTTTTCTTTAATCTCTATTTCTTCACTCTCTAGCAGGACTATAACTTATGTTTTCAAATTCATTAGAATTGAAATTCACATTGTTTTCACTTGCCCATTTACAAATGGCATGCATAGTTAGGATCAATAGGGGTCCAAGAACTGAATCTTGTGGTACTCCCCTTTAAAAAGTTGATTCATTTGAATATTATTCATTAATTTGTTACGAAATCATGTATCCATATTCCTACTTTCACTATGATTCCTCTCTTTATCTTATGGGATGAAATTCGATGGTCGGCTTTATCAAAAGCTTTTGCAAGTTCTATATGTATTACATCAACTTTATTCTCAGGTCTCCTTGTATGTGTTCGCAGTGGTTCAGGATTTGAGATAGACAAGATCTGCCCTTTTTACACACATACACATACATTACCATATAACCTTGCGATTATCAACACCCAATAAAACTAAGAAGTATGGATGATGATGAAAACGTTTATTGCCTCCCCCCTCCCCTCTAGCGCATCTGTATAGATGGGGGAAGGCGAGGGGGAGATAATAACTGGGGAAGTGACTCTGAATATTCATTTTCCACCTGCCTCTCTTCGCCCACACCTGTCTCCCCTGTGTGAGGCCATTTCCCCCTTCGCATAAACTCCGGAAAGGGAGAAAGATGAAGAGCAGCGATTTAGGGAATTAGGAGGGGGAAGGATGTCTTAGGAGATGGAAGGTGAAGGGGAGGAATCTCTCTTAATCCATTTGCTTTGTCTCCCTTTCTTCCTCTGCCTTACCTGTCTACTCTACCTCCCACCTTCTCTTGATCTGTTCCTATAATCCCATTTT
>NC_051409.1:17492055-17492198 GCF_015228065.2 Penaeus monodon | reverse complement strand
TTCTCTCGACTCCTTTCTTTTCTTAAATAAACACTGCTAATCGACGCACCCTTTCCTGGCGATATTCGCCACTCACTAATCTCTTCTCCATCAACGAAGCAGTCTGTCTTATCCCGTTCTTTACACCCCGTCAATCAGGCGGA
>NC_051409.1:17491748-17491861 GCF_015228065.2 Penaeus monodon | reverse complement strand
TGCCTCATCCCCTCCCCTCCTTAGGGCGTCCCTCTCCCGAGTCAAAAGTTCAAAGTCCCCTCTCCCAATGACCTTGGGACTTGCAGGATTCTGGACACGACACTTTCTTTTTG
>NC_051409.1:17490922-17491178 GCF_015228065.2 Penaeus monodon | reverse complement strand
AATCCAATTCGGTCATAACATAAGCATAGAATCGTAGTATATCACTTAATTTCATTATGTGGGTATTTTCATATGTACATTTTTTTTTTTCTGAAATTCATTTCTATGTTCTATGGCCACGTGGGTACAGTGCATTATCCGATGCCATCTTAATGTAAATTTCGTATTTTTTTGTCATTCAGTATATTTAGTTTGCATTGGAGGGATAATTTATCGAAATACTTAGAATTTAGTGGAATTATCCAAAAACAAACGT
>NC_051409.1:17490590-17490788 GCF_015228065.2 Penaeus monodon | reverse complement strand
TTTTTTTGAGTTTATTTTTTTCCATTATTTCTTTTTTAAATAGATTTAAGATTTTGATAATTGAATTAATAATTTACGATAGAGTGATTACTTTAGCTTTGATAGGGTTAATTTTTACTACCGTTGTTTTTCGTTAGCGACATAGTTTTATTTTTTCGTATTTATTGCAGCACAATTTATTCATATTGATATTAGTTA
>NC_051409.1:17489900-17489980 GCF_015228065.2 Penaeus monodon | reverse complement strand
GTTATATGTCTAATATAACTTACAACTACGTGGGTTGACTTATCGGCTGATCAGTTATCCCAGGAAAAGTTGACCAGATC
>NC_051409.1:17489691-17489791 GCF_015228065.2 Penaeus monodon | reverse complement strand
TTTCCCTTGCCCACTAACATTTTTCCAACCTCTCCCATACCCCTCACCCACTTATTACCCTTAGCTGCCCACCCTCCTTCCCTCCTCCCCTTCGCTTATC
>NC_051409.1:17488541-17488766 GCF_015228065.2 Penaeus monodon | reverse complement strand
GGAGCGCCCGACGCAGGACGCGATCAGGAGGAAGTCATATGGGTCCAGCAACGTGAAGATTCCGCACCACCACATCAGCGACACACTCGCTCTGCGTCAGGCATTCAGCGACCCACCTGGAGAAGAGACTGAGCTCTTACTCCCTTATCTTTGTCCCCTGCCTGAGCATAGCAAGTCTAAGTTGCTGCCTCATCGAGGACGACGGGTGGGTGGTGTGCCGAGTGG
>NC_051409.1:17487212-17487396 GCF_015228065.2 Penaeus monodon | reverse complement strand
AATGACTCCGACGAAAATTCCACATGACATTCAAGGACGATTTTCTGTCCCGATTCTTCCCGCCTTTTCTTTTTTATCCTCTTTTTCTTTTCCTAACCTTTCGCTTCTATTTGCTCTTATCTTTTTTGTCTACCATCTTTGTTTTTGTAATAATTATTAAAATATTGTCTGTATTTTGTATTTG
>NC_051409.1:17486279-17486589 GCF_015228065.2 Penaeus monodon | reverse complement strand
AGAATACGGAATGTCAATTTAGAATAGATAATATTGGAATGATAGTGAATAAGGCACGATTGAGAACGAAGAGCGATGGAAAGTGAAGGAAATGTCTTACGCGCTTTGATCATCAGAAATACATGTGTTAGCGAGATTACAAAAGCAAGAGTAATGATTCACCTGACACCCGTGAACTGTCGCTCGTTACCTGCGCTGTTGAGTTTTGCTGACACGTATTTCTGGTGAAGACAGAAGCGAAACACGTAGAATTTACTCTCGCTCATTGTAACCCTATTCTAAGCACAAATTCATGCCCCCCCCCCCCCCC
>NC_051409.1:17485504-17486070 GCF_015228065.2 Penaeus monodon | reverse complement strand
ACCCCTATTCTTCTCGTGATAATGATTGTCTATATTTCAGTTCATTTGCCAGGCAAGTAAAATGTTTATAGAATTGTTAACTGTAGAAATTTCAACAAAAGGTATGGCAATTGTGCTCTCTTCGTTGGTTGCATAATTTCAATTATTTCTTCTCTATTCTGAATATTCTCTTAATTGTCATTCAGTTACTCTAATTATATCATTGACAATTCAGCAAGAAATACAGAAAACGTAGCCCTTATTTATTCTGATGATAATTCTGCAACTTCAGCCATCACCTTATAAGATTTTATTATAAAAAAGAAAGATATCACGACGGGATAATTCAACAGATGTAGTAGAACGTTCAGCAGTCACTTCCATAATTCTGATTTATCTCAGTTGAATCATTCGACAATAGATATAGCTAAATATTACACAGACTACAGTGTTCTGGTAATATTAGATTTATTAGAAAACCATAATATACCAGCTTTATCATAAGTGAATCATGCATGAGATGATAAAGCAAAAGGGAAAAATATGAAATACTGGAAAATATGATCTATACAAGTAATCAATTTCAA
>NC_051409.1:17485169-17485268 GCF_015228065.2 Penaeus monodon | reverse complement strand
TTAGCATGTCCCTTAAATCTAAAGGGGAAGGGGGGGTAGAAAATAAAATTTTGTGTTAAGATCGCATGCGTCGTGTATGTTTGTGTGTTTTCTATATAC
>NC_051409.1:17479858-17482166 GCF_015228065.2 Penaeus monodon | reverse complement strand
ATATACAAATTGCAAAATAGTGTAAAATATTCAAAAAAAAAGCACATCCCAACCAGAAACCTCCCCCCCCCCCAGGAAACCGTACCCAACGTACTGGGCCCCCCAAACTCCCACCCCCCACATCCGAAATGGGAAACCTGGGGGTGATGTTCCCGCCCTGGCCATCCCCGGAAAACTCCAGGGTCATGGGGTCCTGGGGCAGAAGGGGGGCACCCAGAGGTCCCCAGACCGTCAGACCCCCCCTTTTAAACCGTCGCGCGGGCCGATACCCCCCGTGGCCCCTTCATCACCTTTCGGGGTTTAGGGGGGTTTTGGGGGGCCCCCGGGTTTGGGGTCCCCCTGGGTTTTTTTTTGGTGTTTCAATCCCTTGGGGTTTGGGAAATTTTAAGGTTTTTGGGGATGGGGGGTTAAGGGGTTTTGGGGGGGGGTTAAATTTTTTGGGTTTTTTTGGCCGAGGGTGGGGGGATTCTTGCGAGGTTTTTTTAAAGAATTTGTCGGGTTTTTTAAAGGTTTTTGTCCGAATTTTGGGGTTTCGAATTTAGTTTTTAAGTTTTAAAAAAAAATTTTGTGTTACTTGTGGGGATCCCCCTGAACGAAATGGGGCGTCTGGGGATCTGGGGGGGCGACAAAAAGTCTGAGGATGTTTGTGAATGCCGAGGGGAAAGGGGTTTTTCCAAAACCCTTAAGGCCAGTCTTATAAGTATTGAAATTGCAGAGGAAGTCAAAAAAAACCCCTAGAAATTTATAATAAAAATTTTTCCTAGAGCTCGTTAAAAAAGTTTGGGAAAAAGGTTATAACACCCTTTTTTCCCCTGCGATACTTTTAAAAAATGCCCTGTGTGAATATTATGCAACTCCCCCTAGCTGTTAAAGAAATAAACGTTAAAATTTACCATTAAAATTAGTGAATGCTTCAAAACAAAAAAGATCCTAATAAAACCCTCGGATAAATTATAAAAATATTCGTGAAATGTACCCTCAAAAATAAAAGGGAAAAGGGGGCTAGCCCCCTTTTTGGAAAAAACTCCTACAAGAAAGTAAAATTAGAGTGGGGGTTCGGGGCATTATGGGGAACCTGCGAAAAGCATATTCACGTTCTTTAAAGTTTATAAGGCAGCTAAAAGTATCTCTTTAATGGTTCCCCCATAGCCCCTAAACCCTTTAAAACCCATGAAATTTCCCTTTCTTATCTTCTCAAGGGGATGAGGGGAAACCCTCCCCCTTTAAAAAAAAAAGGGTTTTAAAAAAAGTGTTTCAGATATTTTAAATTATAAAAAAAATTGAAGTTATACACAAGTTTTTAAATTATTTTAAATAAAAGGAAAAATTCCCTTTTGTTACGCTGATTATTAATGACACTATTTTAAAATTTAAGTTTAAATCAAACCCCCCCCCCAATAAAAAGCAAACCCCTCTCTAAAAAAAAACCCAAATGTTTAAGAAAAAAGACTGCGGGCCTGGTCCCCTCTAGAAAGGGTTTTCCTAGGTGTCCCTTTTTTGGTTTAAGAACAATTACAAGCTTATTAAAACATTTTAATGCCCCTCAAAAAAGCACAAAACCCTTTAAATAAAAAACCCAAAACTTAAATTTTTATAACTTCTCCCCCTTTCCAGTGCAGAATTAATAAATATTTTCCTATGCCCCAAAACCTGGCACATTTTCTAAATCTGATCTTTTTTGGTAAAAAACCAAAAAAGTAAAATTTAAAACAACCCCGCTAATCCCTCCTGTTATCGTTGGGAAATTTCAAAGGCGAAATCGATTTTTCAATCCAATCCATTTTCCAAAGACAAGTACCGGTATTGTTAAATATTTAGGTTTTCAAACTTCTTTAAATTTCAATGTCAATGTTATAAAGCCAAAAAAAATTTAAATTTAGCCAAAATTTATTTTAAAACAGGGGCCCCGCGAGGGGTTTCAAGGGCAGTCTGCCCCCCCCCCCTTGGGGGGGCCTTTAATTTGGCCCTTCCCTCACCTTCCAGCACCCCGGGTTTATATTTGTTTGTTTTTTTTAAATTCGGCAAAGAAAAAGGTCCGTCTTCACGCACAAAAATTTAAGCGGGAGCCCAAAGGGGATATAAATGTTAAAAAAATGATAAAAAATAGATATACATAAGGTATAAAACAAAACGGGCCCTCAAGAGAAAAGAAAAAAGGACCCAAACCCTTCCTCAAAAAAGGCCAAGCTACCCTTTTAAAAAATTAAAAAAGGCAGCAGGTTTCTCGAGGGGAAATTTCTTTTTTTGGTGAAAACAAACATCCGTTCAAATTTTTATCATGGGCTTTTCCAGGGTATATATGTATTTT
>NC_051409.1:17478367-17478526 GCF_015228065.2 Penaeus monodon | reverse complement strand
GAAATGCCCATGATAACATTTGAACGGATGTTTGTTTTCACATAGAAAGAAATACCCCTCGAGAAGCCTGCTGCTTAACCTTAAAAGGCTAGCTTGGCCTGTTTGAGAGAAGGTTGGCTCCTGCTCTCTTTCTCTTGAGGCCTGTTTTGTTATATACCT
>NC_051409.1:17476761-17478327 GCF_015228065.2 Penaeus monodon | reverse complement strand
CGCTTTCGGTCTCCCGCTACATTTCTGTGCGTGAAGACACGACCTTTTTCTTGCCGAATAAAGATAAACAAACAAGTATAACTGGCGTGCTGGAAGAGTGAGGGAAGACCAATTAAGCGAAGCGGCAGCCTGCCCTTGCAACCCCTCGCGGACCCCATGTTTACACTAATTCTGGCTATTCAATTTTATATGGCTCTTATAACATTGACATTGAAATCAAATATTGAATGAAGTAGAACAACCTAAATATTTATACAATACCGGTACTTGATCTTTGGAACATGGATTGGATTGAAATATACGATATTCGCCTTCGAATTCACGAACGATAACAGGAGGGATTCGCGAGTATGTTTTAATTATACTTATTTGGTTTATTACAAAATAGATCAAGACGTCAGAAAATGTGCCAGGTATGAGCATAGGAAAATATGATAATTCTGCACTGAAGGCAGAAGTATATAAATATGTAAGTTTTGGTTTTATCATAAGGTTTCGTGCTTTTATGAGCTGCATTAAACCTGTTTGAATAAGCTTGTAATATGTTCTTAAACCAATAAAGGGACACCTAGAAACCTTGCTAGAGTGACAGCCTGCAGTCTTTTATTTCTTAATCATGGTTTGTTTTAGTAGAGCGTCAGCTTCTTATGGGGTTAGATAATCTTTAATTTAAACTAGTGTCATTAATAATCAGCGTAACATAAGGCAATATTCCTGGTATTTAAGATAATAAGAACTTGCTGTATAACTTCAATTTTTTTTCATAATAAACTATCTGAAGCACTTTTAACACCGTTTTTTTTTTAATGGAGGATGATTTTCCCCTCATCACTTGAGAAGATAAAGAACTGGATAATTACATGGTTAAGGTTCAGGGGACTATGAGAACCATCACGAGTATACTATAGCTGCCTTATAAAGCTTTATGAACGTGAATATGCTCTCGCAGGTCCTCATTAATCCCTGAACACCACTCTACTTCACTGTTCTTGTAGAGTAGTTTCCAAAAGGTGGCTAGCCTCTTTCCTTTCATTATTGAGCTACATTTCCACGAATATTTATATAATTCATCCGAGCTATATTAGGATCTTGTCTGTTTTGAAGCATTCACTAATAGTAATGGTAATTTCAACGTTTATACTTCAACAAGCTAGGTCAGTTGCATAATATTCACACAGGTCATTTTAAATGTATCGCATGGGGGAAATAAAGCTGTTATACCTTTTCCAATCTTATTTAACGATGCTCTAGACAATTATTATTATAATTACTAGTGGTTTGCGACTTCCTCTGCAAAGTTTCAATACTTATACGACTGGCCTAAGTTTGGAAACCACTGCCATCGGCATTCACAAACATCCTCAGACTTTATGTCGCCCCCCAGATGTCAGACGCCCCCATTTCGTTCACGCCGATCCCCACAAGTAACACAAACCTTAGCAACTCAGAACTAACTTCGCAAACCTCAAACTTCGGACAAACCTTAAAAAACCCGACAAATTCTAAAGAACCTCGCAAGAATCCCCTCACACCTCGGACCAAAATCCCTAAAACCTTACCCCCTCA
>NC_051409.1:17476372-17476661 GCF_015228065.2 Penaeus monodon | reverse complement strand
CTCACCCAGAATGGTGATGAGCGCCACGAGCGTATCGGCCAGCGCGACGTTGAAGCTCATGACGGTCATGCGACCTCTGCTGCTCCACTTCTGCCGGAGGACCCACATGACCCTGGAGTTGCCGACGATGGCCAGGGCGAACATCACCGCCAGGATGCCCATGCGGATGTGGCGGTGGTAGTTGGGGCCCAGTACGTCTGGGTACGGCTCCTCCTGGGGGGGAGGGGAGGTTACTGTTGCATGTGCTTTTATTTTTATGAATATTTTACACTATTTTTGCAATTTGTAT
>NC_051409.1:17472614-17473140 GCF_015228065.2 Penaeus monodon | reverse complement strand
CCTTTTGCTTTATCATCTCATGCATGATTCACTTATGATAAAGCTGGTATATTATGGTTTTCTAATAAATCTATATTACCATCTGTAGTCTGTGTAATATTTAGCTATATCTATTGTCGAATGATTCAACTGAGATAAATCAGAATTATGGAAGTGACTCTGCTGAACGTTCTACTACATCTGTTAAATTATCCCGTTGTGATATTTTTTTTTTTATAATAAAATCTTATAAGGTGATGGCTGAAGTTGCAGAATTATCATCAGAATAAATAAGGGCTACGTTTTCTGTATTTCTTGCTGAATTGTCAATGATATAATTAGAGTAACTGAATGACAATTAAGAGAATATTCAGAATAGAGAAGAAATAATTGAAATTATGCAACCAACGAAGAGAGCACAATTGCCATACCTTTTGTTGAAATTTCTACAGTTAACAGTTCTATAAACATTTTACTTGCCTGGCAAATGAACTGAAATATAGACAATCGTTATCACGAGAAGAATTGAGGTAAAACTCCCCCCCCC
>NC_051409.1:17469344-17469615 GCF_015228065.2 Penaeus monodon | reverse complement strand
CTTAGAATAGCGAGAGTAAATTCTACGTGTTTCGCTTCTGTCTTCACCAGAAATACGTGTCAGCAAAACTCTACAGCGCAGGTAACGAGCGACAGTTCACGGGTGTCAGGTGAACCATTACTCTTGCTTTTGTAATCTCGCTAACACATGTATTTCTGATGATCAAAGAGCGTAAGACATTTCCTTCACTTTCCATCGCTCTTCGTTCTCAATCGTGCCTTATTCACTATCATTCCAATATCATTTATTCTAAATTGACATTCCGTATTCT
>NC_051409.1:17468584-17468668 GCF_015228065.2 Penaeus monodon | reverse complement strand
GCGGGAAGAATCGGGACAGAAAATCGTCCTTGAATGTCATGTGGAATTTTCGTCGGAGTCATTCCTTGTTGTGTTAGCCTCGAG
>NC_051409.1:17467712-17468397 GCF_015228065.2 Penaeus monodon | reverse complement strand
AAACCCCAATTTAGGTAAAAAAAAAAAGGGTTACACAAAACCATCAAACATTTGTTTTTTCATGTTTCTCTGTCATTTATTGTTTACTTTTTGCATTATTTTTTGTCCCATTTAAACATTGTTCAGTTTTAAACTAACAAATGGCACCTTTAATGATTAATATCACCATATTTCCGCCATCTATCGGTGGCCAAAAAAATCGAATTAAACTGCTTTTGGCCAGGATTTAGAATGCCACAAATTTCGGTTTTCTGCCCCCTTTTGGCAAACGTGAATGCCACGGCGAAGATCTTAAAGGCATTGTGCCTCAAGCCGCCCTTACAAAATTAAAGAGATACAAGTGAGTTTTCAGGCCGTCCGTTTGATGAGGACCAATGAGAAGCCTCGTTCGTTTGATGTCTGTAGACTTATTCTATCTCCTCACACGCACACACACATTAGATAACCCAAGGAACTACGTATAGAATAAATAAAACGTTTCGAGTAAATCGCAAAAAGAAAAAGCGAGTATTTAATACAAACTTAAACGATAAACTTTTATCTGCTAGAATAGAGGCCATTAAGTTAACATAAGAGTGGTTATCAGTTTACGTCTCGTCGTAATGGAATACAGCTTTTGGATTTCAGCATTGGTTCATTATAGCATTTATTATCTTACATCGATTCTAAATGTATGTATATTTTT
>NC_051409.1:17466210-17466861 GCF_015228065.2 Penaeus monodon | reverse complement strand
AAAAATATACATACATTTAGAATCGATGTAAGATAATAAATGCTATAATGAACCAAATGCTGAAATCCAAAAGCTGTATTCCATTACGACGAGACGTAAACTGATAACCACTCTTATGTTAACTTAATGGCCTCTATTCTAGCAGATAAAAGTTTATCGTTTAAGTTGTATTAAATACTCGCTTTTTCTTTTTGCGATTTTACTCGAAATCGTTTTATTTATTCTATAACGTAGTTCCTTGGGTTATCTAATGTGTGTGTGCGTGTGAGGAGATAGAATAAGTCTACAGACATCAAACGAACGAGGCTTCTCATTGGTCTCATCAAACGGACGGCCTGAAAACTCACTTGTATCTCTTTAATTTTGTAAGGGCATGGCTTGAGGCACAATGCCTTTAAGATCTTCGCCGTGGCATTCACGTTGCCAAAGGCGGCAGAAAACCGAAATTTGTGGCATTCTAAATCCTGGCCAAAAGCAGTTTAATTCGATTTTTTTGGCCACCGATAGATGGCGGAAATATTGGTGATATTAATCATTAAGGGTGCCATTTGTTAGTGTAACACTGAACTAAATTGTTGAAATGGGACAAAAAATAAATGCAAAAAGTAAACCAAATAAATGAACAGAGAAACATGAACAACAACGTAGATG
>NC_051409.1:17465874-17466154 GCF_015228065.2 Penaeus monodon | reverse complement strand
AACGTAGATGATATAATGAAAGAAATAATAAAGAAATAAAGGCATTTTTTATATCTTTCCGTAAATCTAAGGGACTGAAAGCATTTACAGATAACATTCCAATACGTTTTGGAATGGAGGAAGTCGATATGAATAGATGAATATTAGAGTAGGTGAATAAGCAAACAGCCAAGGAAATGCATAAAGAACACCATATGTTTGTTAGTAGAACGAAATACTAAAAAAACAATGAATGAATTATCATAAATTATAGTCAGGAGATATATATAAGACATCTTAT
>NC_051409.1:17465400-17465819 GCF_015228065.2 Penaeus monodon | reverse complement strand
TGGTAAATGTGGGAGAAGGAAAGACAGTAGCTGATAAGGTTTAAGTGTTTGTGCTTCCAAGCCGGGATACTGAATTCTGAAACTGAATCTCTCTCGAGACAAAAAATCCATGGGCTGGTTTCAAAGAGCCTGTGTCGGCGCTGGAAATAACAGGGCCCATGTGCTCAATATTACCCGAGTAAAAATGTACAGTGGTGAGTGAGGTGGATATAGTTCAGTTGCGAGCTTCTGTAAATTAACTAAGTGGCAACACCTTTGTACTAATAGTAAACAAACAAATACTATATAATTAATGTAGTTTGGCGAGATACTCGGTAAATTTTAGAGTGAGTCTACAGTATCGGGCAGCAAAGTCGGCTCAAAAATACTTCAAATCTAAAAATAATTGAAAAAATATCTAGTGTATTCGTTATTCAACC
>NC_051409.1:17463574-17464502 GCF_015228065.2 Penaeus monodon | reverse complement strand
CTCCCTCTCCCTTCTTCCTCCGATTTTTTTTCTCCCTCTTCCTTTCTCATCCTCCCCCTTTCTCCCTCTCCCTTTCTCATCCTCCCCCTTTCTCCCTCCTTCTCCTCATTTTTTCTCCCTCTCCCTTTCTCATCCTCCCCCTTTCTCCCTCTCCCTTTCTCATCCTCCCCCTTTCTCCCTCTCCCTTCCTACCGACTTACTTGGCAAAAATGAACAGGTTGGGCAGTGAGGGCAGGAGGCTAACGGCCCAGGCAGCGAGGGCCAGGTTTTTGGCACTGATGAAAGGGTTGAGGGGCCGCACCACCGCCTCGTGCCTGTCGATCGCCATGGCAACAAGCATATAGTTGCTCGACGTGATGGCGAACGTAGAGGCGACTTTGTAAATCTTGCACGCGCCGTTGCCCAGGTACCAGTGCTTCTCTAGGATCTCCCACATCAGCTGGCCTGCGGAGAGGAAAAGAAGGGGTTACCTGCGGGGTGGAAGGGGCGAGGATGCTGGGGCGGGATAAAGGGATAAAGGAAGAAGGGGAGAAGGGGAGAAATTACGAGAAGGGAGACGGTGAAATATGTGTAAACGTACTAAGTATTCATTGGAATGATATTCTGATGACAAAATTGTTTGCTATAATTGAGTAACGTATAGCGGGTATTGACAAACTTGTTAGTCGGAAGTCGGTTATAACAAGCGGAAAGCATCCCCAAATACTGACGATCTAACAAAGTTGTTGATATGAGGAAGAGCAAACTGCTGTCAAATATAGTAAATTCATATCACATTAGGTAAATGAATTATCTTTCCCTTTTTTATTGGTGTGATGTTTATACGATTATACTTAGTGTAGATTCATCCTCCATCTTTCTAATGATAATGTATCCTGCATTCACTAAATCAAAACGTAATACACATAATGCCCCATTTTCTGTCATG
>NC_051409.1:17463092-17463291 GCF_015228065.2 Penaeus monodon | reverse complement strand
ACCCCCGTCTTACTCTCTAACATTTTCTCCTTTTTGGCTCCGCCCTCAGCTCAACCTACACTGAAAATGAAATGCAAATACTTCTGCTGCGTCGTTTCTTTCGCGAGGGCTTCAGTCTTTCGTTGGGGGATTAGGGGGAAGATGGGCACATAAGGGCTAGGATGAAAAGTCGAAGAAAGAAACGGAGGAAAACAAAATC
>NC_051409.1:17462863-17462978 GCF_015228065.2 Penaeus monodon | reverse complement strand
AAATTAACAAAAGAATGACCAGAGAGTTAAGAATGAGGAAGAAAAGGAAAATTGCTCAGAGGATAAAAGGCAGAAGAGGAAGGAGGGTGAAAGGTAAATTGAGGAATAATAGAAG
>NC_051409.1:17458464-17458677 GCF_015228065.2 Penaeus monodon | reverse complement strand
TCTCGATTGAACCTCATTTTCAAATGATATTTAACAGTATAACAGATCAAGGATCTCTTTAGTTAGTTTTCATTTGATTTAATATATCATTAGTTTATATAAATATGGAGAATCATATTACAACTTTTTGTTAAGCAATATTTATTATACGTGTAGCTGAAACTGTCACCTAATTGTACAACAGTAATAACATTTGACGTGTTATCAGTCAGC
>NC_051409.1:17457578-17458234 GCF_015228065.2 Penaeus monodon | reverse complement strand
ACACACATGCCTCAGGCTCGTACCAAAGCAATGCCATTCGAAAATATAATCCAGGATGAAAGGGAAAAAGAAGGAAACAGAAATGTTTTCCCCTACCTCGTCCCCTATTTACCTTCTTCATGTGGAAAAGTCTTTGTTATTGTTAGGGCATACGCTGTCACCCGATAATACGTGGTCCGTGCTCGCCTCACAGTTTTGGGTTATGCTTTCGCGTCCTCGAGTTGGGCGTCAGCTGATGTCACGAAGGGCATCGGGCATCCGGCCAGGAATGCAAGGTCACCGTCTTTCATCCGAACGTAGGATTCCCAGAAGTAAAACCTAGTCATTCATCCTCTTCTTGGGGTATCATTCAATGATGATACAAAATAGAAAGAAGTGGGTCCACTCTCAGACCAAAGGGAGATTGTTAGTACGATTTCGGCTTCCATTCAGAATTTCTTGGTTACTCTTCTCCTTTTATTGACAGGAAGCTCGGTTCAACTGACCTGAAAGTGGGAAATGTTGATAGCTATCCTTAGGCCATTCAACTTGAAAGTTAAATCTAGATTTCACGTTTATGGGGAAGATATTACTTGAATTTAGAGGGGGCGGATGGCACGAGGTTGCAGATCTGTTTTTACGACTTTCTCATTTCCGTTGATGACCTCTGGTGCCCC
>NC_051409.1:17457082-17457405 GCF_015228065.2 Penaeus monodon | reverse complement strand
CTTGACATACATCACCGCATTCCAGATGCCATAATTCCATGATCGCTCGCCTGGCAGAGCTTAATGTCTGCTCGCATATTCAATGAGACTTGTAATTAGGGAAACTTGTATTCGAAAACGTAAGCAAATTCCTGTAATTCTTTTCTCAATCTTTTCGTCATTTCTTCATTGTCAAAAAACACACCAAAAAACTTTGTCTGTTCTTTATTCAAGATGGACGACACAGAAGGCACTGAGAAAGAGTTCGGAATCACTTTACAGGAAACTCAGTAAGGGAAGGTTGCGGTGCAGTCTGAATGACACATGTGTTGCCTCAGCTTCAC
>NC_051409.1:17456168-17456271 GCF_015228065.2 Penaeus monodon | reverse complement strand
GTAATCCTTTCTATGCTGATGCTGCCAATATGTCGAGGAAAATTTTAAATTTTAAATTACTGACCCTCGACATGGCTCCGAATTTCACCAGATTTGTACCGCA
>NC_051409.1:17455163-17456102 GCF_015228065.2 Penaeus monodon | reverse complement strand
TCTTTGATTTACTTGAAGAGTTAATGTCAGTAGCACGACTTAGCGGACTTAAAAAGGCTCGTAGGGTGGCTTGAGTCCATTCCTGTGCTGAGTGTGTGTCGTCACATCGGTCAAATAAGTATAACTTCCAATTTTATATGAAAATAAAAAGGTGTTATATTATATTTTTACTTATTTCCAGCAATAATACGAACAAATAAATACCACAGAAATCAATAATAATGATAAAAATGGATATAACAAAAACGAAGTTGAGATGGGATCGGAACAGTCGACAGATTTTTAACTAATCACGATGCCCAAAAAATAGAGATTAATTTTGCTCCATTCCCTGAGCCTGCCCTTGGATGGCGAAACAACCCTTCCTCTCATTCGATTACATAGCCTTTCTCTTGAAACTATTGCTTTGATCCTTATTGTAATTTAAGCTGACACTCTCGACCAATTACTGCATCCACGCCTCAAAAAAGGGAGAAAAAATTGAATTATGGACATTCGGCTGGCGGAAACGAGGCGGCCTGTTCTGCTATGAATTTTCTCGTGTGTGGGAATGGAGGAAAGTCAGGACTCGTCTCTGTTACTCAGTCATAACAGTCTAATTTCAAAGGTATCAACATTCCCTTCAGTACACTCATCTATACAAAAACTTATAACTTCCGGGTAAAAACATTACTAATTATGAGCACTACTGACCTGTGCGAGAAGATTCTGGGCCCGTCCGAAGAAGGACGGTGATGACAAAACCTGGTCGTGATTTTCTCCCCCATTTAATTGTGATACAGTGTAAGCAACTTAACTATTAATAGATATCTTAGATTATTATTTTGATATACATGATTAGTCACTAAATTTTGCTACATCAATACGTCTTCAAAAGAAAAATGTCTGCATTTTTGCCTTTTTCTCTCTGTCAGCCAGCAAACTTTACAATTATATCCA
>NC_051409.1:17454141-17454328 GCF_015228065.2 Penaeus monodon | reverse complement strand
CAAACATTATCAAAGGAAGTATATTTATTCTTATTTTTAAGCAATAAAGTGGTAGAAAAAATAGAAATCGAATTAGAAGGAATTATTTAAACATCAACAGCAGTAAAAGGTTTAATTTATCAATTAATCAACAAATATACAATGTTTGTCTCGAGAGAAATAGAAGTAACAGCAAAGAAACATATCG
>NC_051409.1:17452633-17453251 GCF_015228065.2 Penaeus monodon | reverse complement strand
AAATGTTTACCAGTTTTGTCTGTTTACCTAAATTAACCCTAGTATTGCTTACCTTTCACCTTTCATCATTTATTCATTGATTTAAATATTCATAGGAATGGCATTTCCCCTTGCTTGTTTACTCACGGGTACTTACAGCTCTGTTGCATCTCCACACCAACTGGTCGCGTTCTCAACCTCCTCCTTCACTGCCCGAGAGTTTTACCACAAATTAGGCGGGGAAGGAGCTGTGTTTATTCTCCGTTTCCCTGCGTCGCGAACGGGTCACCTGGTCGAGTTGTCTTGTCATTCGGGAGTTGTTGGGAACACTCGCGTACTCAGCTGCCCATGGCTTTCCTAGTACTGACAGCAGAATCTCAGTCAGCAGCTTTCTGAAATGTTAGAAATCTGCTACGTATGTGAACTGACTGGGAGTGGATGTGGACGGGGACCGAGGACTGACAAGGGTTATCATGATGACGTTGTGTACTGGCCTTACTCAGTCGAGGAACATAAGCCCTATTGCCACGGCGGGATGTGGTACTAAAGGCCCCGAAAAGGTCGTTTGGCCTGGCTCCATGGAGGATTTTCCGTACGTGGGGGATGATACTGCGTTCCCGTCGGCACTGGAAGGACCTG
>NC_051409.1:17450757-17451725 GCF_015228065.2 Penaeus monodon | reverse complement strand
TTAGTTTCTATCTTATATCTTTCTATATTTTTTTTCCTCTCATCCCGTGCTATAAATATGAAAGGAAAGAGTAATAAAAATATGATTGCCAATCTCTTTTTAAAGGTCTTTGCAAAGTGGATCTAGGTTTTAACTGGAATAATAATGCTGTCCATTCTTATTTATATGCACAATAAAGAACAAAAATAGTGCTGTGAAATTTGTTGTATTTTGAACAGTCCGATTTCATGCCCTTAAATCTCACATTGCGTCATACAAACACCGGGGAAAAGTAAATTCAAACATAGAAAAATAAACGACGAATCTCCTTGATGAGGGTCTGATCTACTCTGGATTTGTAGTCCCGTGCTCCAGATGCCATATATTCAGACATTTTGTATCCTCAACACGAACGTCGTCACCATACCCTTCCATACGAGCCCTTATGTAGGCTTTCATATCGGGTACAGTCCTTATTCTGCTGGCACATGCCCTGTCTTTTAGATATTCTCATGGAGTATGGGGAAAAGAGGCTGGGCTGTGCGGAGAGTCCAATCAAAGTCCGCCTTCACATCGATCACTTGTGGCTCAAAATGCTCCCCGCGCAAGTGAGGCAGATGTGAGGTGTGGGCTCTTGGTCCGTCAAGGAGAACCAGAACTTTACTTTGGAAGTTGGTTGGAGTGATATCAGCTCCTCCCAGGACGATCTGAGGACCTCTTAAACGCATATAACTGTCGTGATCTTATGGTGAGAATGAACCAATGACTTCTCGCCCTGAAATGCCAATTCACACATGAATGAAGAGATTTATCTGAAACTTTAGAGTGTTTTCCTCCCTTTCCCCGAATATATTAATGGAACTGACTTTTACGACAATAGATCTCCAAAAATCCAAATAATTCACACACGATTTTGTTCAATCTATCCATGTCAATAGAAGGAACAGTGAAAGATCCATAAGCTTTCAAAGTGTAGATTATGGTGTGTG
>NC_051409.1:17449828-17450527 GCF_015228065.2 Penaeus monodon | reverse complement strand
TATGGAAGGGGGGTCAGACACACCAATTCACAGACAAATTAAATGGATTCAGGTATGTGCCTTTTGGACTTAATAGGCTTTCGGTCATCAGACTGTATGTTGAGGTAGAGAGTACTGTCCCGTGAGTCCCACATCTGTTAATCTAATTTGCAATCTGAGGTTTATTGAGAGTTTTGCCCGTAAAGGAGAGAATTCTTCAGTGAAAGAGTTATTTATTTATTTTTCGAAAGATTGCGAAACTGCTGCTTCTAGTTTGGCTCTTCCAAAGTTGGGACCATCTTCTGCCATATTTTGAAATAATTAGAAAAGAAGTTAAAAATGTTGCTATGCCGGCAAAGGTAAATTGGAATTATATAATTGACTTCCTCCTGACAAACGATGTCACTTGTTTTCACGTCTTCTCGTCGTCCGTGCTGTTTACTAGTCATACAGTTGTAGACGTTTCTTATCTTTATTATTCTTATTATTTAAATTACGATACGACTATTAAATATCGTTATCATTCCTCACTTGCTCTCATGTATGAACAATTAATTTTGGAGGCAAATATTTCTACTTGTTTTCTCTTCCGTGTCGTTTACTACGTAATATATCTTTTTAGAATGTGCCTGATTGTTCAGTTAGAAATTACAGAAGACTAAGAATCATCTATATTCAGGTTGTGGTTATTTGAATTTGCTAGCGCTTATTCGGGGACCA
>NC_051409.1:17448518-17449784 GCF_015228065.2 Penaeus monodon | reverse complement strand
AGATTCAAATAAATTTCTATCCGTAATAACAAAGCCACATGAACGATATACGGTCAATAAAAATACACCGTTATAAACGATGTCAGGTAATTCAAGCTCACGTAAGCACAGTGAATAGCTCGCCAGACGTGTTGAATGTTCGAATGAGCGTTCGCAACGGCCGCCCTATAACCCGCCACATTTACAGTAGTGTTAATGGGAGAGATGGAAGATGAACCAGTCCTTTTCTGTAATATTACTGAGATCCTCATCTTCACTACGCTCAGTTTCATGACCAAATAATAACCATAATGCATACCAATGTGTACAGTTGGATGCGCTGAATTTGCTCTTCGTAAGTAAATGTGGGCATCGGACACACGGCCTGTCAGGCATGCGGCTCACTGCTCATTCGCTGCACTAGCATTGGCCTTTTGTAGATTAAGAATATCGTTTTTAGGTTTATTTTTATGAATCATATGACTTTTGGCGTTTTATGTGATATTCGTCATTAAGATTTACATAGTTCATGAATGTGTCATACTGTCTCTAATACGTAACATGACGCAAAATTAAGGTTGAAATATTGTAATCCTTCATTATGCACTAGAGTCGGAAGAACGAACTGCAGTTGTGTTACGTGACCCAACGGAGTAAAACGGATGTTATCTCTGGTTTGCCTGATGCTTTGCGTGCAGGAAAGCTGTAAAGACCTTCAGAATCGCTGCAATTATGGTTCCGCTTCCTACTTGAACAAATCACATGGCTTTGCTTGGGCCTTTGTCCAAGAAGCAGCATATGTAAACTTTACAGACTTTTGAACTGCGCTTGACTGTAATTAGGATTCCACATTAATGCACGATTTACATTTACCATTCAAACAAAACCGCAACACAAACCCTGTCCTGGCCTGTACGTACACGAATGTATGTAGGGGAAAGTTGGGTTAAAATGATTCAGATTTTAGATGTTTATTTCCCGATTTGAAACTAATAGTGACTTGGAAATTAGAGGTGTCTAACTTATAGAGCAAACATGAAAGCTCAACAATTACCAACTTTCTCACAAATCAAATGCAGGTGATATTTGAAAGTCATCTTCATGTGTCTGATTGCTGTATTGTGGGTGAGTTCTTTTCAGAATTACCAAATTCAAGTGAATGATGCTTTGCCTTCGCAGTAATAACAACAAAGTTCTTTTTATTAACTACATAATATCAACTACAGAAAATAAGACCACTGGAAATTAGCTAAACTTAATTAGCACTTAGTTTCTCTTTAAGCTCAT
>NC_051409.1:17448050-17448132 GCF_015228065.2 Penaeus monodon | reverse complement strand
CGGAAGACAGACTTACTGGCACATGCCTGAATGTTAACAGCACTAATAATTGAAGCCGCATTACCTCCCTGAGATAATGCGG
>NC_051409.1:17445811-17446336 GCF_015228065.2 Penaeus monodon | reverse complement strand
CCTGGCCTTTGTCCAAGAAGCAGCATATGTAACTTTACAGACTTTTGAACTGCGCTTGACTGTAATTAGGATTCCACATTAATGCACGATTTACATTTACCATTCAAACAAAACCGCAACACAAACCCTGTCCTGGCCTGTACGTACACGAATGTATGTAGAGGAGCTTGGGTTAAAATGATTCAGCTTTTTAGATGTTTATTTCCCGATTTGAAACTAATAGTGACTTGGAAATTAGAGGTGTCTAACTTATAGAGCAAACGTGAAAGCTCAACAAGTACCAACTTTCTCACAAATCAAATGCAGGTGATATTTGAAAGTCATCTTCATGTGTCTGATTGCTGTATTGTGGGTGAGTTCTTTTCAGAATTACCAAATTCAAGTGAATGATGCTTTGCCTTCGCAGTAATAACAACAAAGTTCTTTTTATTAACTACATAATATCAACTACAGAAAATAAGACCACTGGAAATTAGCTAAACTTAATTAGCACTTAGTTTCTCTTTAAGCTCATAAAGAGCGAGA
>NC_051409.1:17445335-17445417 GCF_015228065.2 Penaeus monodon | reverse complement strand
CGGAAGACAGACTCACTGGCACATGCCTGAATGTTAACAGCACTAATAATTGAAGCCGCATTACCTCCCTGAGATAATGCGG
>NC_051409.1:17442325-17443544 GCF_015228065.2 Penaeus monodon | reverse complement strand
AACATATCTTATTGTATCATTGTATCATCGTGACAGCCATACAACCTCTGCATTCCTATCCATATCCATTCATCTTATTTATACGTAATCAATGTATTCCGGTGGTGGTATAATTTTCATGTCGGCGTATTGAAGCCTTTCCCTGGAACACACAAGCAGTAACTGCATTGATTTTCCCTAAATTTCGCATTCGGGAACCCGGCAAACGGCTTGGCTTAAAGGGAAAAACCGATATGTGAAGACATAATATATTCAGTCATCATTACCATACTTTGCACATAAATTACGAAGTGATTGCACACTACTTGAGCACATGCACACGAAACATGGGGCATTTATGATGGTATTTACGTTTTGATTTAGTTGAATAGCATGTGATTAACATTTATCAATTTATCATAGAAAGATGGAGGATGAATCTACACTAAGTATAATCGTATAAACATCACACCAATAAAAAAGGGAAAGATAAATCATTTACCTAATGTGATATGAATTTACTATATTTGACAGCAGTTTGCTCTTCCTCATATCAACAACTTTGTTAGATCGTTAGTATTTGGGGATGCTTTCCGCTTGTTATAACCGACTTTCGACTAACAAGTTTGTCAATACCCGCTATACGTTACTCAATTATAGCAAACAATTTTGTCATCAGAATATCATTCCAATGAATACTTAGTACGTTTACACATATTTCACCGTCTCCCTTCTCGTAATTTCTCCCCTTCTCCCCTTCTTCCTTTATCCCTTTATCCCGCCCCAGCATCCTCGCCCCTTCCACCCCGCAGGTAACCCCTTCTTTTCCTCTCCGCAGGCCAGCTGATGTGGGAGATCCTAGAGAAGCACTGGTACCTGGGCAACGGCACGTGCAAGATTTACAAAGTCGCCTCTACTTCGCCATCACGTCGAGCACTATATGCTTGTTGCCATGGCGATCGACAGGCACGAGGCGGTGGTGCGGCCCCTCAACCCTTTCATCAGTGCCAAAAACCTGGCCCTCGCTGCCTGGGCCGTTAGCCTCCTGCCCTCACTGCCCAACCTGTTCATTTTTGCCAAGTAAGTCGGTAGGAAGGGAGAGGGAGAAAGGGGGAGGATGAGAAAGGAGGAGGGAGAAAGGGGGAGGATGAGAAAGGAAGAGGGAGAAAGGGAGAGGGAGAAAGGGGGAGGATGAGAAAGGGAGAGGGAGAAAAAAATCGGAGGAAGAAGGGAGAGGGAG
>NC_051409.1:17441201-17441536 GCF_015228065.2 Penaeus monodon | reverse complement strand
GACTCACTCTAAAATTTACCGAGTATCTCGCCAAACTACATTAATTATATAGTATTTGTTTGTTTACTACTAGTACAAAGGTGTTGCCACTTAGTTAATTTACAGAAGCTCGCAACTGAACTATATCCACCTCACTCACCACTGTACATTTTTACTCGGGTAATATTGAGCACATGGGCCCTGTTATTTCCAACGCCGACACAGGCTCTTTGAAACCAGCCCATGGATTTTTTGTCTCGAGAAAGATTCAATTTCAGAATTCAATATCCCGGCTTGGAAGCACAAACACTTAAACCTTATCAGCTACTGCCTTTCCTTCTCCCACATTTACCATT
>NC_051409.1:17440868-17441148 GCF_015228065.2 Penaeus monodon | reverse complement strand
ATAAGATATCTTATATATATCTCCTGACTATAATTTATGATAATTCATTCATTGTTTTTTTAGTATTTCGTTCTACTAACAAACATATGGTGTTCTTTATGTATTTCCTTGGCTGTTTGCTTATCCACCTACTCTAATATTCATCTATTCATATCGACTTTCTCCATTCCAAAACGTATTGGAATTTTATCTGTAAATGCTTTCAGTCCCTTAGATTTACGGGAAGATATAAAAAATGCCTTTATTTCTTTATTATTTCTTTCATTATATCATCTACGTT
>NC_051409.1:17440160-17440812 GCF_015228065.2 Penaeus monodon | reverse complement strand
CAATCTACGTTGTTGTTCATGTTTCTCTGTTCATTTATTTGGTTTACTTTTTGCATTTATTTTTTGTCCCATTTCAACAATTTAGTTCAGTGTTTCACTAACAAATGGCACCCTTAATGATTAATATCACCAATATTTTCGCCATCTATCGGTGGCCAAAAAAATCGAATTAAACTGCTTTTGGCCAGGATTTAGAATGCCACAAGTTTCGGTTTTCTGCCGCCTTTGGCAACGTGAATGCCACGGCGAAGATCTTAAAGGCATTGTGCCTCAAGCCATGCCATTACAAAATTAAAGAGATACAAGTGAGTTTTCAGGCCGTCCGTTTGATGAGACCAATGAGAAGCCTCGTTCGTTTGATGTCTGTAGACTTATTCTATCGCCTCACACGCACACACACATTAGATAACCCAAGGAACTACGTTATAGAATAAATAAAACGATTTCGAGTAAAATCGCAAAAAGAAAAAGCGACTATTTCATATAACTTAAACGATAAACTTTTATCTGCTAGAATAGAGGCCATTAAGTTAACATAAGAGTGGTTATCAGTTTACGTCTCGTCGTAATGGAATACAGCTTTTCGATTTCAGCATTTGGTTCATTATAGCATTTATTATCTTACATCGATTCTAAATGTATGTATATTTTT
>NC_051409.1:17438149-17438285 GCF_015228065.2 Penaeus monodon | reverse complement strand
TTTTTTTCAGAAAGGAATCACTTTTAATGTGAGAAAGAGTATAGATCCTTAGCTCGGCCATCAGATCTCCTCTCCAGGCGCCTTTCGAAAGAGGCGACTAGGCGAGGCTAAGTTTAATTAAACCAAAGAATGTTCT
>NC_051409.1:17436334-17436537 GCF_015228065.2 Penaeus monodon | reverse complement strand
TTAATGGTGATAGTTTTTTTTTTTTCAAAAAGGAATCATTTTTAATGTGAGAAAGAGTATAGTCCTTAGCTCGGCCACAGATCTCCTCTCCGGGTCCCCTTTCAAAAGGGGCGACGGGCGAGGCTAAGTTTATTAAAACCAAAAAATGTTTTCAAATTAAAGTTTAGTTTATGAGTACAGTACCACACTTTTATTGTGTGCTT
>NC_051409.1:17434466-17435227 GCF_015228065.2 Penaeus monodon | reverse complement strand
GAGCGGACTGAATATGGAAATATTATAGGCGCTTGGGAACGAGTGAAATTTATGATTTTGCATATGTCAGGCCGAAAGTTCATTTGCCATGTGACTCCCCATTGCTCTAGGGAGTCTAGGTTAGTCTGGAGGAGGTAAGCCACCAGGTGTCTTAATTTGTCGACAGATGAGGCTGTCGTCAGCAAAAAGTTATAAAATTAGGGGTGGATAGTTAATGTAGAATAGAAAAAGGAGAGGGCCTAAGACAGTGTTCTGGGGGACTCCAGAAGAGATAGAAACAGAGCTAGATATAGTACTGTCAAGGAGAACGAAAGAAAAGAAAGAAAAGGTGTGATTCAGTGAAGAGTTTGTCCAGTCTTGGAACAACCTCGGTGTTTGTTATATGAAGCATGTTGTTTGTTGGGAAAAGATTTAGCGTATTGTTGAAAGGCCTCCATCTTCAGTGGAGCGCGTGGCGACTTGGGTTCGCGTTGGCTTGAGTATGGTTTGTGTGATTGCTAATGCATTTATGATATCAGTGAAGGTATCGCGTAACCGGTGCCTGTTCGTGTGGGATGTCTGCGTCAATGGGGTCCAAAGGGGATGTAGAAGTTCAGTTAATGTCGGGGAAGTTGAAATCACCTGTAATCCAAATGTGTTTGTCTGGTGTGGTGCGAGTGAGAGATGTGTGAAGGTTCTGTAAGTATTCTCTGTTGGAAGAAGGAGGTTGAATAGCAGTTAGCAAGAGTGATTTACAGTTAGAAATATGTAGTTGAATGCAG
>NC_051409.1:17433687-17433881 GCF_015228065.2 Penaeus monodon | reverse complement strand
ACTACACAATTTTTCAGGGTCGGATTTTCTTCGAGGGAAACGCTTTTATTGTCAAAAAGAGAAGGGTCATTATCGGCCCTTTGGGTCTCCTCTCCCGGCGCCTTATGAGAGGGGCGGCTTTACATTTAATGAAGCTAAAGAATGCTCTTACAATGAACTTATACTCCTACACGTCTAAAACGGACTGGTGTTGT
>NC_051409.1:17432549-17432636 GCF_015228065.2 Penaeus monodon | reverse complement strand
TAACCCCTGTGGGAGGACCTACGACTTTGAGGCCATGGCTAGCCATCTGATCGCCGCCTTCGAAGATAAGGAGGTAAAGCCATTCCC
>NC_051409.1:17431071-17431263 GCF_015228065.2 Penaeus monodon | reverse complement strand
GCCATTGAGGGAGTGCATGAACGTATCGCTATCATGTTTTATCGACTTCGTTTTAAAAGAGAAAGAGAAATTGGCAAGTTTCCCCACTGCGCATGTTTTCTGTTCCTTTCCCAGCGGAGGCGAGGAGCAGGGAAGTCCATGACGAATAGACTGTGCATCGAATCTATATTTCTTTGGCGTAGTTATTTTGAG
>NC_051409.1:17429823-17430154 GCF_015228065.2 Penaeus monodon | reverse complement strand
TTTCCATGGCAAGGTAAGAAGCAGTGAGAGGAGCATGTTACTAATTATGACATGTAATTAGCTAGCTGATGCCGTCTCTCCGTGTCTCCCGCAGCCACTCTCGTAGGTGGATCGATGGCGCGCCTCCCAAGATTCGCTGGCTCCTCTTCTCTCGGAACTCAAATGAAAATATTTGAAAACGCCGGTACAGGAAGGGGAGGGAACACGTCCAAATAAAGCGGAGGCAATCCTCATGACCTTCCCTTTTGTTTCTTGGATTTTATGCCGAATGTTTGTTTAAAATTCGTTTTGGAATTCATAAAGTTTGTAAAAGTACAAACACAGGCGTGGT
>NC_051409.1:17427825-17428021 GCF_015228065.2 Penaeus monodon | reverse complement strand
CGCATATAATCCAATATCTTCTTGGACGCGGCAGAATCGTTCTACAAAGAGCAGTGCATTGTTTGTATACGAAGACTCCCCACAGTGACCTCTAATGACGTCATTCTTCCCACCACAGAGCTGAGACGCCCAACGGAGATTTCTGTGTCTCCAAGTTCTACACTGATGACCTTGACAAACACTTCAGGCAGGTGAG
>NC_051409.1:17427623-17427766 GCF_015228065.2 Penaeus monodon | reverse complement strand
TGTAGAGGGGGGACAGGGGGAAGGGAGTCCATGCGTTTGTGTGACAATGTGTTTATATGTTTAGATGTAGGTTTATGAATCAGGTGCAGATGCTAGCATTTCTGTATTTGTGGTAGATATGCAGACAAATACATAGATCAGTG
>NC_051409.1:17425234-17425797 GCF_015228065.2 Penaeus monodon | reverse complement strand
AATAATTCTCGGTAAAAGGAGTTTAGTCAAAACTACCTTTCAGTGTCCCTGAAAACTAGTATAAATTTCTGGACTAACTTCGCTTTTAATTACAGTAGTCCTCTTGGCAACCTCTCGCTTGAACTGGCTTTTGTCTTCGTGGTCGGACTGATAACCCCGCGTTTCTTTTCCGGTGATGACCCGCCTGCAAAAGGATGCTTCGGTCTTCGTCGACGCCGCAAAAAATCTCTCTGACACAGCCATTATTATATACAGTGGTAAACGGCAAGCAGTGCGAGGTTTCTATCTCATTGGCAATCGTCCCTCTCTTGGTTTGTCTTTTATGCTTTAGCCGGCCAAAAATAAAAGTAAAATTTCAATGTACTCCTTGCAATGCTTCTGTGATATTTTTTTTAGGGTTTCCGTCTTCGTTTATTTATAAGATATACTGGTTGCCCTAAAGTAGACTTGCCTTTCCTACAAATTTCACGGACTCGTTTAAACTTAATTTGACCCTGCTCAGTCCCACAAAAAAACGTGCTATACCTCCTGTACATGAACGTTGTCTTCCCCTTGGGTACAGT
>NC_051409.1:17418996-17419091 GCF_015228065.2 Penaeus monodon | reverse complement strand
ATGGAATAGATCGAGTAATGAAAAAAGTCTTCGCTAGTGGGTTTATCGGGGTCTCGCGAGATCCCAAGAGGTCCCCGTTTCCCCGGGGTCGGGGT
>NC_051409.1:17418366-17418657 GCF_015228065.2 Penaeus monodon | reverse complement strand
AATTTTTTTTACGTATTTTTTTTTTTTCCCCAAAGGCTATTTTTTTTTGGCGGGCAATTTTTTTCCCCAACCTTTTTCGAACCCTATTTTTAATCGCTGTTACACTGGTCAAAAAAACTGAATAAAAAAAAATTTTTCTGGAAAAATGGCCTTGTTAAATTTTTTCCCAAAGCTCTGTAAAGGACGAATCAGTTTCTGTCTATATTACTCAACAACAACAATCTACCGTCTATGACAATAGCATTGGTCAGAATTCCCTTATCCATACTTGCAACTCTAAGTTCTGGGTAT
>NC_051409.1:17418044-17418298 GCF_015228065.2 Penaeus monodon | reverse complement strand
AATATTAACAAGATTAAAATACCCAGCACTGATATATCTCTCTGAACGGGACGAGCGTCAGGATCTCTCTGAAGGACATTGACGATAAACCCTCACTCTCATTACTCCTTCCCCCCATTTTCATTGCGAAAAAAGTAAGCAACTCAACCATTTAAAGATATCTCAGATAATAGATTTCATTTACACTGTTAGTTTTGGCACAACATTTTGTGATGTTAATATATTACAATAGATATGCTTCAATAAAAAAAAAA
>NC_051409.1:17417729-17417890 GCF_015228065.2 Penaeus monodon | reverse complement strand
AAACCCCACACACACAACAGGGCGAAAGATTCGCAAACACCAAATCGGTTATGGCGTATATTGTAACATATGGATGTTTGCACATATTTTTTATAAATTTTTTATATTTTTTGTATAATATGAAAAATAATTATATATATGTATATTCTTTATAAAATTAC
>NC_051409.1:17414902-17415184 GCF_015228065.2 Penaeus monodon | reverse complement strand
TTTTTAATTAAAAAAGATTAAATACCCAAAAAAAGGGCATTTGTTTAAATTAAAAAAAAACCCACTTATTTAAACGGGACGAGCGTCAGGATCTCTCTGAAGGACATTGACGATAAACCCTCACTCTCATTACTCCTTCCCCCCATTTTCATTGCGAAAAAAGTAAGCAACTCAACCATTTAAAGATATCTCAGATAATAGATTTCATTTACACTGTTAGTTTTGGCACAACATTTTGTGATGTTAATATATTACAATAGATATGCTTCAATAAAAAAAAAA
>NC_051409.1:17414617-17414730 GCF_015228065.2 Penaeus monodon | reverse complement strand
GGGCGAAAGAGTTCGCAAACCCGAATGGTTATGGCGTATATTTGTAACATATGGATGTTATGCACATATTTTTTTATCAATTTTATATTTTTTGTAAAAAATATGATAATAAT
>NC_051409.1:17410752-17411075 GCF_015228065.2 Penaeus monodon | reverse complement strand
ATTCCACGAGGGCCAACTTCCTCCGGCAGGAAGCTCTCCTTATTTCGTAATATCTCACGTCCGCACCGGAGTCGCCGACGGCCCGACGCTCCCTAGCGCAGCCTTTCCCGGATCCAATTAAGATGGTCTTCTAGTTTGGCGACTTGTGGAGGAGACGCTGACTTTCGCGTGCGCGGAGGAGAGCGCCGGTCGTGACTGGAATGGAGATTCTCAAAACCGCGTCGTGGCTTCCAAAAGCTGTTTCTGAAGGTTCCTTTTTCTTGCCTCCGATAAGGGTCAGTGGTTTCGAAGGTGCCCTCGGTAACACAATTACTCGTTTTATG
>NC_051409.1:17410353-17410585 GCF_015228065.2 Penaeus monodon | reverse complement strand
GCAATGTGAGGCAGATGGTATTTATAAAAATAAGTGCCACATAAGCAATAAAGAAATATTTGAGAGTAGAGGTTCTAATTTTGTGGCCAGAGACTAGAGTCTGTAAAAGTCTGGGTCAAAGGTAATTGTGCTTTAAATGAAGAAATAGCGTCGATCGATATTCCGGCTCCTCGTCATCAAAAGGATATTTGTGTTCTCTCCTTGCTGTTAGTATTCGATAGATGCATGTTTC
>NC_051409.1:17408590-17409081 GCF_015228065.2 Penaeus monodon | reverse complement strand
ACAGACGCACAAACGTTCCTTTAATTTTTATCTAGTTGTAGATTCATCTTTTCATTTCCCTCTTCCATTCCCTCTCTTTCGGATTCCCCTTTTTCCTGCTATTCGTTGTGGCTAAACCGTTTCTGAAACTTTTCATCGAAAAGTTTGTGGCTGAGATTTGGCGACTGTCCTTTTTATATCGGTGGAACCGTCTTTTTATCACTTTTTTTATTTTGTTTGTGTCCAGTGTCTGGATTTCGTAGCTAGGGGACTATACATGTAGTAACCTAGCTAGAAATAAGTAGATATAAGTCAAATTTTTTTCTCACGACAACCGATCGTCGATGATAACGATGATGATGCGATGATATTTTCCGTGCAGTCCTTTCCTAATCCTGAGCCACTCTAGGCCTTGCGTGTATGTGGGGCCGACAACTTGATTAAGAAGAGAATCAATGGTCTTTCCGAACTGCGGTGCTCAAAAGAAAAAAGAAGGAAAATCGCCCCCCCCC
>NC_051409.1:17408008-17408201 GCF_015228065.2 Penaeus monodon | reverse complement strand
GATTATTTTATCCTTATGTTTTCTTTTATCTTCCTTACTATCCAGGTATACCTATTACTGGTGCTCGTGTTGGTGTTCATCTCCTGCGAGGTGCTGCTGCCGGTGTTTTACCTCAGGATCTACTTCACTCTCTGGAGGCAAAATTCCTATTTCAAGTAAGTAAATAGTTGCGTTTTATATTTTTCAGTTTAAC
>NC_051409.1:17407648-17407712 GCF_015228065.2 Penaeus monodon | reverse complement strand
TAGGGAAACGCTTTCCTCTATGATATTTTCTAGTGGAATATATTTTTTACCTGGAATTTCTTTG
>NC_051409.1:17406782-17407007 GCF_015228065.2 Penaeus monodon | reverse complement strand
TGAGACCGCTCGGCACACGCACCCTTCTGTCGTCCTCGACGGGGCAGCAACTTGGACTTGCTATGCTCAGGCAGGGGACTAATATGAGGGAGTAAAAGCTGCAGTCTCTTTGGGAGTCACTGAATGCCTGACACAGTGCAAGTATCGCTGATGTGGCATTGCGGAAACTTCGTGGTGATGGACCCATACAGCTTCCTCCTGATCGCGTCCTGCGTCGTGTGCTCC
>NC_051409.1:17406328-17406423 GCF_015228065.2 Penaeus monodon | reverse complement strand
GATCGGGCTAACTTCTCTTGGGACAGATGATGGGACACAGTTGTGTAATTCACAACTCATATGGTTGTGAATTGTGAATTACAAAATACCTAAAT
>NC_051409.1:17405690-17405861 GCF_015228065.2 Penaeus monodon | reverse complement strand
TAAATTGAATGTAATAAATATGTCGATAACGAAAAGGAACAACGGTAGTAAAAATGAACCATATCAAAGCGAAAGTAACGTTATCACTCTCTCGTAGATTGTAATTCACAATCAAAACGACAAAGTTATATGAAAATGGAATTATGAAATTACGAATCAAGTTGAAATTCT
>NC_051409.1:17404635-17404894 GCF_015228065.2 Penaeus monodon | reverse complement strand
TGGAAAACAACTAAATATGGAATTTCACACGCAAGTCAAAAGAGGGGAGAAAATGTCAACACTTGACCTGACCTAAAGTACTAAATGTTAACTAAGCCACAATTAAAATCAAACGAGTATAACATATGTATATATAAAACATTTTTACATTTTTTCGTAATATGAAAAATACAAATAAAACAAAACACATCATTCGTATAAATGTATATAAGACAAAAAAACACTCTAATGTTCGGAATTGAACACCAAGATGATGAAT
>NC_051409.1:17404001-17404167 GCF_015228065.2 Penaeus monodon | reverse complement strand
TGCTTGCATTAATATACCCACATAATGAAAGATCAAGTAATAAACTGAGGGTCTATGCTTTACTTTAGCATGATAAAAAAAATAC
Organism: Penaeus monodon; assembly: GCF_015228065.2. Lineage (NCBI taxonomy): Eukaryota > Metazoa > Arthropoda > Malacostraca > Decapoda > Penaeidae > Penaeus > Penaeus monodon. Next base: position 17,404,082 of record NC_051409.1, on the reverse strand, counting down.
ACCTAAGAAAATTACTCTTGCAAACAAAATAAAGATAACTTTACATAAAACAGGATTAAAGAAACATGATAGATAATAGAG
>NC_051409.1:17403646-17403854 GCF_015228065.2 Penaeus monodon | reverse complement strand
GACGACGGAGTGTTGGAGGCATGGGTATGTGGAAGCTGAAAGAATGAATACACAGTTAGCAATTGTCAGGTTTCTTGATATACTGATGTCACATTTGTCAGGTTGACTAACTCATGGTTTTGGTTGCAGGTTTATGATGAGTGGAGGAGGATATAGCAAGATGAAATACCAAGTGGTCAGTCTTGTGCTGAAGTAACCTGAGTAGTGA
>NC_051409.1:17403331-17403440 GCF_015228065.2 Penaeus monodon | reverse complement strand
GGTGTGAGGATTTCACAGTATGGGTTTAAGCAAAGTCTGCGGTGGATTAACCTTTATTCTTGATTACGGCCAAGTGTTGTATACGGTGTGGAATCACGACGCAAACTGG
>NC_051409.1:17402052-17403186 GCF_015228065.2 Penaeus monodon | reverse complement strand
TACCCCTGCTATGATGGTATGGCCATCGTGGGTGGTATGGGGTGTGCTATCTTCCGTTATGTCTGCAGCCAAGATATCTGTTGTAATTTGGCATGAATATTATTCTGATACCTCTCTTCCACGCTACGCATGGCGGGCGTCCTACCGTGCTAAATTTAGATGAGGGGTCATGTCCAGGCAGGAACTGCTTATTTGCTACACCTTCGCAAGATTTGACCCTCGGTATCTGTAACCTCTTATTATGGACGGTCCTCGAGACTGCATCCCTGGGGTCGTTGTCAGGATTGATAAGGCTGGCTTGCCTCGCTGTTCTGCCAGTCATCCGCCAGTGGTGTCCTGAACTAAATTACAGGTGCCCAGTACATGGCAAGTGCATGTATGAACAATGGTGCATGGGGGGCTGGGGTGGGGTGGGAGCGGGTAACTTACTGACATATAAATAAGCTAAAGATATGGGGAAACAAGATATCAGGCGACACCTGTTGTTGCACTGCTTACTTAGGGGTACCTTGGATTGTTACCACCCAGGGGGGCCACTTCTGGTGATATGTGTGTACTTGACCTGAGTCTCCTTCTCTGTCCGTGACGGTAGGATATGATGTAACACATCAAGAACTATAGTACCATGATTGCCATGCCAGCTCCAGTTACATATACTGGGTAGTAATACACAGTATGTTAGTCAAAGGAAGGAAAATTACAGGAAAACAGGTAAATCCAATATCATGGGGCTAATGTTAGGGCCATGAACGTATACATGTGTAACAAAGGATTGCGACGCCGAAACGAACAATGACGTTGTTGAAATCTCGCAAGAAGTGGGGAGAACATAGGTTCCAGTAAGTACAATGTCTGGCATAAGCTCATTACACTTGACTGTGACAGTGGAAGGCTTGAAGAAATAGAGGACAGCATTGGCATTGAAAGGTAGAAGGAATGGGCGTGGTGATGACCTGATACTATTGAAAGAGCACTAATTAACTATCATTACTGGTAATGATTGCATCTGAAACGAGAGACACGGTGTTAGCAAGCAAACACGTAACCGAAGCTGGAAGTACATTGCCATAGAGTGTTGTATGAAGTGTGAGAAAGTACTAATCTGAGATGTCGTCAGGTGTATAGTATGTGCTG
>NC_051409.1:17400036-17400175 GCF_015228065.2 Penaeus monodon | reverse complement strand
ATACAGTAAGTGGTTGACTTTCCTTGGCTACAGCCACTTGTAAGAAACCCTTAGCTAAGTCGAGAGTGGAGAAAACTCGATTTCCAGAACCAATATTTTGCAACAACAGGCGAAGATTCGGAATAGGGAATGGCTCTAG
>NC_051409.1:17399799-17399882 GCF_015228065.2 Penaeus monodon | reverse complement strand
ATGGCTCTGGAATAGTAACTGCATTAAGGCAACGGTAATCCACCACAGGCCTGACTGATCCGTCATTTTGGGGGACGAGGATC
>NC_051409.1:17398945-17399177 GCF_015228065.2 Penaeus monodon | reverse complement strand
GTCTGCCTCTATCTGTGTCTGTTTCCCCTATACCGAAAAAAGACGATTGCCTATGTTTACGTTGCTTCAGAAGGTCGTAGGTTATTCTGACCTGCTCAGGGAAAGTCAGGCAGTTTGTCCAGTTATGTCTTGCGACCGTATGGTGATATGGGCAAGATGGGGGGAACTGGCATGCTGAGGCAGTATGATCGTATCTTGTACAATTAAATATTGTTCTGGGCTTGGTACTCAT
>NC_051409.1:17398674-17398797 GCF_015228065.2 Penaeus monodon | reverse complement strand
GTGGGTTTTGTCGTATTTGTTGAGGTGGTAAATGTTGAGTGGGGGTGTTGTATGCTGTCATTAGTGATTTGTTTGGTGTCATCACGATTGTACTTGTTTGTGTGATTGTCTCCTATTACGACG
>NC_051409.1:17398548-17398626 GCF_015228065.2 Penaeus monodon | reverse complement strand
TGACTCCCTGGGAAGTGTATGAATATCTCCCGACTCGCAGGATCTCCAGACCTTTTCCCTCACCGCCAGTGGGAGGGA
>NC_051409.1:17398122-17398221 GCF_015228065.2 Penaeus monodon | reverse complement strand
TTATGTCTAAATGACACTCAGCACTTACAGCACAAAGGCCGTTAAACTTAGGGTCGTTGTCGGGGACTCCGCTCTGTCTCACCGAATTTTCTACGTCCC
>NC_051409.1:17397436-17397939 GCF_015228065.2 Penaeus monodon | reverse complement strand
CAGAAGATGGTTTTCGGCAGGTGGATGAGAGGTAGATGGGGTGGTCGAAGTTACGTTGTCGTCGTCGTTCGTTTCGTTGTGTCCCATCAGCATGGCGAGTGGGTCGAACACTTTATCTTTAAAAGATTTACCGGTTCTAGTCGTAGAGGGCATGTAAGATATCTAGATTAGATTGGCCAGGTTAGTTATGGTGTATGTGTAGTGAAACTGAGAACGGAGCAACACCGCCTAAGACCACAGAAATTGCAACAACAAAAGAAATCGACTTGAAAACAACGACAAAATAAGAATACGCTGTATCGGATATTGGAGTGGCTAGGGAGGAAAGGGAGGGAGTGAGTAAGCACCACTTCTCTTGTAAGCTGAAGAGGCCACCGCTGCCACTTGTGAGGATTTCACAATATGGGCTGAAGCAAAGTCTGCGGCGGTTTAACCCTTTATTCTTGGTTACGGAAATATATCACGGAATATAGCACAGGCACTTCGCGGAAGACGGCCAAGTA
>NC_051409.1:17397157-17397254 GCF_015228065.2 Penaeus monodon | reverse complement strand
TACCCCCGCTATGATGACACGGCCGGCGTGGGGCGTGCTATCTTCCGTTATGTCCGCAGCCAAGATGTCCGACGTAATTCGGCATGAATATTATTCT
>NC_051409.1:17396653-17396892 GCF_015228065.2 Penaeus monodon | reverse complement strand
ATAGGAACCAACCACTCCCCACTCAGAGAACTAACAGGCTCCCCCTCCTCGCTCCCTGGCAGAGGCGGGCAGCGAGGGCACAGCGACAGCCGACGGACCAACAGCCTGCTCCCCAAAGCCAAGACGAAGACGCTCAAGATGACCTTCGTAATCGTCGTCACGTTCTTCGTCACAAATACTCCGTACGTTATACAGGTAAGGGAAAATGACGTATCTTATTAGAATTTATATCGCTTCGG
>NC_051409.1:17396460-17396594 GCF_015228065.2 Penaeus monodon | reverse complement strand
CTGATTAATACGGGCTTGCCTGAACTGATGTCTCGACACAAAGAATATCACCATAAAACATAATATATGATACTGGACGTCTGAAAATGTTTTAGTGTCACTGCAAGGAAAAGAAGAAGCTGCAATTTAACTAT
>NC_051409.1:17390723-17390789 GCF_015228065.2 Penaeus monodon | reverse complement strand
ACCCATTTCATTATCTGCTGTCACATCAGTCTAAACTATTTCCTTATTCGTTAATTCATATATCCG
>NC_051409.1:17389835-17390701 GCF_015228065.2 Penaeus monodon | reverse complement strand
AGGAACTGGTGCTCGCCTTCGGCAAGAACCTCGACCCGAGCGTCATCGCCATATTCGGCATCATCTCCGCCTCCAACTCCGCCCTGAACCCCTTCATCTATCTCCTCTTCTGCCCCAAGAACGAGAGCCGATCCTCCGAGAGCTACCGCGTCACCTTCAAGAGCCGCTTCACCCTCAACGGCAGGACGGACAGCCAGCACACGCCAGCGTCCGCCCAGGACTCGCTCATCTCCACCAGCAAGACCGGCAGATGAACGTGAGTGAATTCGGCGTTCAGCTACAGCTGGCTCGTTCAAGCGCGGCCGGATGAAGCGAGAAGGAAAGGGAAAGCGAGTGAGGAAGAGCATGAAAGGGAAGAAGGAATAACGGTGTCCTGCTTGTACACACACCTGCAATAAATATCGGGCAGTCTGAGTTCAGAATTGCTCACTAGGGCATTATCACTGCGGTTATTTTCTTGCCTAGGGGATGCATGCATATACACACATTCTATTATAACTGTTGATGAGAGAGTCACTGGCGACCGGACGTGTCAAAAAAGAAAAGTAAGGATATTGCAAGTTTGCTTTTGTGAACTCTGAGAAGGGACATTGCGCTGCTGCAAAATGCACAGCGAGATGTGTTTGTTAATGCATGAGTAGAAAGCATTGCGAGCAAACCCCAGAAAGCCGAATCACAGAAGGTCCCTCCAGTGCTCCTCAAGAGTCCCAGTGGCCAATGTGTGGGAATTTGCACTTGAAAGAGAGGACGAAGAAAGAAGACGTGATCCTTTTTCATTTTTTCATTAAATGTTTCATAGTTTATTTCGAATATCTAACAGAAGCCTTTTTACATACCGTGAAAGTGTCTGTTTTATTTTCTTCATG
>NC_051409.1:17389658-17389816 GCF_015228065.2 Penaeus monodon | reverse complement strand
TATTGATATTGCATTTCGCATATTACTTATTTTTTTTAGGGTTATGCACTCTGAAGGTAGATTTTTCGGCTTATTGATATGTGCAGATAGCCCGTACAAATAATACTGAATAGTATTTATTCTTATAATACGTTTATATCATTCTTATGTAATTGTGT
>NC_051409.1:17386675-17387304 GCF_015228065.2 Penaeus monodon | reverse complement strand
ACTTAGTAATAAGCATATGTTGTAGTAAAATAATATGTACACCCACACTTTCTTGCTCAATAGTTTATTCAGATATGCGTAGCCAAAGACGAAGTATTTTTAAGCATCATCTTTGCAGTGTTTGTATTATACTTGTTAAAGAAAAATAAAAACTAACTTTGAAGCCATATCACGTTGACAATTAAACACAGAGTGTTATATCATTCTTAGTAATAAATCTCTCAATAGAGAGGAGAAATAGGATATAATTTGTACACCATTTAAAGAAGTATAACATTTACACATGTTTAACAAGCATATACGTACATGTGTGAGAAAGTGAATTCAAGGTGCTGGCCCAGTGTAGAGAAACACTGAATACAGATTTAATAAGAAAATCAAAACTAAATATTAGTTGTATCTACTTCTATATTCTCACATTTCGTCCGTCCCGTTGAAATCGTGTAGCTCTGTATTTGTTTTTGTCTTTTTGTATTTTTGGAAATGATTATTCATTTCTAAATTCCTTTTCTTCGCGACTCTGAGCCCTCGCGATGTATTCTGTTTTAGGGAAGAAAGAAAGAAAAAATTAATGTGAAATCTAAAAGTCGTTGCATTTCTTACCCTTACCCCCCAAAAAAAAAAAAAAA
>NC_051409.1:17381994-17382375 GCF_015228065.2 Penaeus monodon | reverse complement strand
AAAATTTGGAAAAGAACAAAAACCAACTTGGAATAAATATATAAATAAGTATGAGGTCTCTCTCTTTTTTAAAACTGAAATTTGGACACTGACAACTTCAAGCATTTCGTCCCACTATTCGAGTAAAACATGGAGCCAGCGGACCACCCTCGCTTGCTTTCATTGCAGAAACTTGTATGTTTTCCCTCGTTCAGAAATGGCCTTGTAAATTCAAAACAAAATAAAACGAAAGCCTACAAAAGGTCTAGTTCAAAGCCTGGCGAAAGCGGCGGTGGAAAGAAAAGAAAAAGAATAATGGTCCTGTTCGTTGAGTGACCCTCCAGGCATAGGGAAATTGTAGTGTACGACAGATGAAAATAATAACAATATACCAAAATCAAA
>NC_051409.1:17381195-17381941 GCF_015228065.2 Penaeus monodon | reverse complement strand
AACATGAAATTAATAACAATACATCAAAATCCTGGGAATGCCTAGGTATTATTTGACTCCAACAGAATTTAATACTTCGTGGTGCTTTGTAAATATACGTAAAGACATACTAAATAGGGGGGGATAACAATTTAAAATCCCAAATTAGGCATTAAGGACTCATTTATGTGATACTGATACTCATCATAATATTGTTCGTTTATTTCCGAAATAATTATTTGCATATAATCTGAGATCGCGAAAATAGCAATTGAGTTAATTTGCTTCTTAACGAGAGTTTTGCCTCTAAACAATGCTAGTGTAATACTAGTAAACTCAGGGAAAGAGGAAAGAAAGAACAAAAAAAAAAAATTCTTCCGGGAAACATAGGCGATAGATTGGCTTTGTCGCCATACTTTAAGATAAAATTTCAGCGGAGGCAAAAGACCACTCAATGATTTTTCTTTTTTAAGAATCTTGATATCATGTTCATGTAATGTAAGGTGTAATCCGAGAGACTTCCGCCTGTATTCTTTGTCCTTGGTGTGGATCGCTGGTTCTTAAACCTTTCCAATCGATTTCCTCCTCGAAGAATTCTCAACATCCTCGTCCCCCTCACCCCCATCTTCGTTTCCTAAGAAATGTTGTCACAAAAACGTCGAAAATGAAATAGAGGTAATGAGAAAACTCTTATATCATTTCAAGCTCGCCAGTCCTCATTCTTTATTGGCATCGCGAAATGAGAATGGCTGCTGTCCAATACTAGC
>NC_051409.1:17380716-17380824 GCF_015228065.2 Penaeus monodon | reverse complement strand
CACATCGTGTAGTTATCAAATATACAACTCTCATTTCTTTTGTCACAGGACGGATTCAGCATCAGACAAACAAGTATTATGGTGTGTGTTCATTGGTATTGTGCTTGG
>NC_051409.1:17379256-17380051 GCF_015228065.2 Penaeus monodon | reverse complement strand
CGTATCCGAAACACATCAGATTCGTTTTTGAATTTGTCTCGGGTAGAGGAGAGGAATTGGACTATTGACATATTGGCAACGCTGCAGGGTGAACGGAGTGGCACTTTTTCCCTTTTGTTTTGCTCTCCCAGTGCGCCGGGAAAATGTTACATTATTGTCTGCTTTGTATATTTATCTGCTTTTCTGTGCATTTGTATTTTTTGCAACAACAACAGTGATAACAATAATGATACTGTACTAGCAATTTTTAGTCTCACTCACGTAAACTGCTTCCGATAAATTATTATTGCTAGTGGTGAACTGCATGCTAGACACTAAACTACGTCATCCATGCAGTGGGAGAAATATGGGCTATTGTAAAATAATATAAGAAATGTGACAATATATATTACGAGTGGCAAATGTGCACTGACAAAATGAATTTACCAGAAAGCGTGACTCGCCATCAGTTCCGTCAGACTCGGGGATCACACCAGTGACACTAGCGATTTATTCCGTAGAATCGATACACACAATAAGACGTATTTTAGCATACTATTTATTATGTCTTCAGCATAGCATATTTCAATGGTTTCTTCTGATGAACCCTTAGGTCTTTCTATTCTGAAAAATAATAAAAATGATATCATTTATCTTTAAATGTTCATTCAGTTATGGCAATAAAGACCATGTATCAAAAAATTATTCTTATTGAAATCAGTATACTAGTCATAACGTTAAAATAGATTCAGTCTGTTATTACCAATTAACATGAAATGCGGTGAACCTGATCAACATATTCCTATCCTATCGCAC
>NC_051409.1:17377883-17379027 GCF_015228065.2 Penaeus monodon | reverse complement strand
CTAAAAAATCACCTGTTATTACTCTTACTGTTATTCTATCACCCTCATCCTCATTATTTGATATTATAGGGTCATCACCGTTGAACTTGGGAAGAATGTTCTTAGAATCCTAGATATTATGGCTTAATGTGAGCTTCTTTCCTTGGCGTCCGAGAGCCGTGGCAGTTTACATTTCTTTCCGTTTGCTTTGCTTGCTTTATTTAGTTTTCCATGTTCATTTAGTTTTTATGTTCATTTGTACTTAAATTGGTCAATTTAGTATGTAACTTGCATCTATGTTTAAAAAAGTAGTACTTCCTGGATCAGGCGAATTTGCACTCTTTTGCAACGGAAAATTCATGTAGAGTAGGGGTGCGGAGGTAAGAGGAAAGAACGCTGTAGAAAGGACTACGTATATTAAAGCTGCCTTAAAAAAAATAAAATACTGCTATACGGTGTGGCTACATGTACAAGATTACCCATCTTCAGTATTCTACTTGTAGTTTCTTTTATCTGAGGATAAGCTTGTTGCTAATTAGCTTTAACCTACCCTCTTGAACGGTATATGTATTCTTTCTAGACCCAGTCCTTTTACACTACTCGACAAATACTTCCGTAACTTCTACTTCTTTACAGTACTTGAATCTCTCTTTTTCCACATGTCATCAAATTATGTTCCTATGACGACGTGTTTTTTATATATATAGGAATGTTTCTTAGTTCTCTTTATGATCTGTATCTATTGATTTATATCTTACTCAGTACCACACGGTACACAAACATATTAGTACATATGTTATATTCTTTTGGATTTTTCACATGAGGTTCAAGGACACTTTGTGATTTACTTACTGACGAGGTCGTCCTTGGCTTGACTACACCCCTTGTACTCTATCGACTGATCCTTTGTTCTACCTTTGTAAATGTGAAATGTGTTATCCATGTACATTTGTATTAGCTTAGGTTTTGTTTACACAATGTATATGACAGGTGCCTTCTCTTTGTTGTACCTTTTTAATAATCCAAGCTTATCAAATACAAGTCATTACGATGTACATAAACCATATGTGAATAGCATCGCACTAAATATTGTAACAAGGTGTCCGCTACTACAGTCAAAACAAAAATCTAACACATATGTCTCCTACCAATTTTTTTGGATCGT
>NC_051409.1:17376249-17376322 GCF_015228065.2 Penaeus monodon | reverse complement strand
TATTATATAATATTTTAGTAAAGAAAAAATTAGATAAAAAGGAAGGGGAAGAAAAGGGGAAAAAAAATAAGGA
>NC_051409.1:17375141-17375824 GCF_015228065.2 Penaeus monodon | reverse complement strand
GGGAAAACGGGCCAGCCCTCCCAGGGGACAGATGGAGAGGGGGAAGAAAAGATGAGAGAGAGGAAGAAAGAAAAAAGAATAGAAAATTTCCTGGGAAAATGCTTAATTTTTCCCACAAAAAAAATTTTTCTTCCTCTGCAATGTGCTTTTGGAAAAAAAAAACGCTTTTCAAACGGGTAAATTTTTCCCAAAAACCGCAATGAAATTTATTTTTTTTTTAAGGGTTATTTTGAAAATGAAGTAGTTGATAATTGACCCTTTTCCCAGAGAGTTGAAAATTTCCCCAAGTTTTTCTGTTTTTTTGCTTTTTTGAATTGCTTTGACGGCTTAAAACTAATCAATAGTTTAAAATTTTAATAATAGTATAATTTTAGTTTTTCGTCTTTTTTTATGTACATGTAAAATTTTTGGGCCCAGCATGATTTATTTAATTTAAACCCTCCCCCCCTTCCTTTCGCTGAGATGTAGAAAAAAAAATCTTTTTAATATCCTCATTTTATTTTTGGCTACCCCTGTTAGTGTCACTCAAAACATAATTAAACTAAGCATTTTTAAAAATTTTATACCAAAAAAATTAGATTTTGAGACCCCTGAATTCTTATAGTTTTTCCCATTTACACTACCAAAAACTATGCATGAGCTAAAAGTTACAGATTCAGTTAACATGAATGGTAATAACACAA
>NC_051409.1:17374489-17374767 GCF_015228065.2 Penaeus monodon | reverse complement strand
GGGGTGTGTTTTGTTTTGTGGGGGTGTGTTTTGTTTTGGTTTTGTTTTGTGTTTAAAAATTTATTAAATTAAAGGGTAATGAAAAGGAGAAAAAAATAAAAGAACCCCACACACAAAAAAAAAAACCCAAACTTTTTTTTTTCTGTAGACATTTTTAAAAGGGGAAGGGCCGATCTTTGTATTTCCACTTTCTATTTTCGTTTTTTTAGATTTCATAATTAAAAAGTGGTTTAAAATTTTTTAAAAATGGGTTTTTTTAAAAAATTGTTTGTGCATAG
>NC_051409.1:17373494-17373579 GCF_015228065.2 Penaeus monodon | reverse complement strand
TAAACACCATTTTTGAGGGGCCCCTTAGAATAACAGCAGTGATACCGTGAAACAGGGGAAAATCATTGATAAAGCATCTATAAAA
>NC_051409.1:17372750-17373063 GCF_015228065.2 Penaeus monodon | reverse complement strand
AAATTAAGGAAAAAAGCAAGCAGAGGACGTATCGGCACACGGAAACCCCCCTACCCCCATACCTCACCCGTGATCAGACCACCTACGAAACCTCCCGTTTACACTCCTCCCCCAGTACAACACCCCCTACCTCCACCCCAAAACCCCCCTCCCACCCCCCATGACCGGCAATCCTTTCCCCCCAAAAACCCCCACGCCCCCCTGCCCGGGGCCACCAGCTGCCTCGCACCCTTGCTGATCGCCGACCTGCAACTCTGCTGAGCCTTTCCACGTGCCCCCACCCGGCCTCCTACCAGCAGCCCCCGGGCCCATA
>NC_051409.1:17372528-17372626 GCF_015228065.2 Penaeus monodon | reverse complement strand
CCCCCAAACCAACAAGACCCCTTTGCCGTGAGACCCAAAACCAACAGCAAGAAACCAAGGTTGAAGCTTTACACAAGTAACCCCAAACGCAGCTTTAG
>NC_051409.1:17372321-17372500 GCF_015228065.2 Penaeus monodon | reverse complement strand
TTGAACCACTCGACCCCCCAACCACCAAAGGGAGGAACAGCTCAGCAGCGGGGCGGAAGGGGCTACAGCCCTCCCTATTTCCCCCCCCCCCTCCTCCAGCAGTGCCCCCAGTCATCATTAAAAACTATGCAGAACGAAAAAGTCACAAAAGATGTTGATAGACGGTTACCCAAAGAATA
>NC_051409.1:17368694-17368882 GCF_015228065.2 Penaeus monodon | reverse complement strand
AAATATTATTTTGTCGTCGCATCAAATTCAGGGGAAAGTCTCACGATTTTTTTACAAATTTAGAGAAAAAAATGCTGAGTTTCCAAAAAAAGGTTGACGTATTTCTTCCCCCGGGAAGAGGGGAAACGCTTTTTATTCTAACCCTTTTAATATAAGGTATAAAATGAATCTCGGTTTAAAATATCTTT
>NC_051409.1:17367557-17368485 GCF_015228065.2 Penaeus monodon | reverse complement strand
TGTCAAATAATTTCATGCCGTTTACGACGTACATCCTGGCTGCGGACATAACGGAGGAAAGCACGCCCCGCCACCCCCGCCGGCCCCGTCATCATAGCGGGGTACCCTGGGCGAGGCTCGTACGTCGCGTCTAAGCGAACCCCAGGGAGCGGCATGACTGACCCTAGCGGGCCACGACCCAAGCCGACTCCAAGCTGCCCCGGAAGGATCCCGTGGGAAAAAACCCACGCTGAAGATGACGACCTGGGAACGCCGCGTCTCCCGAGATCGCCAGTTCGTCCCCTGATTCACACCCTATACAACCCCTTGGCCCCCTTCCGCGAAGTTCCCGTGCTATAGTCCGTGATATATTTTCGTACCAAGAATAAGTTTAAAAACCCCCCAACTTTGTTTCAGCCCGTATTTTGAAATTCTCAAACGTGGGCCCCGGTGCTCTCTTAAACCCTTCAAGGATAACCGCCCTCCTAAAAAGCTTAAAATAAAAAACCCGCCCCCGCCAAATTCTCCCCCGGGGGCCCGTGCCCTGCAAAACCCCCGCCAAAACGTCCCACAGCCCAGCACCAAGCCAAGTACGTGTGGGGTTTTTATTCAGTTCGTGCAATACTCATCCCCCCCTTTTCCCCCGTCCCCCCTATATCCTGACGGGTTTTTAAACGATTTTTTTTTGTTGTGTTTAACGTCGGGCCTCTTTTTACTGATTTCTGTGGTGATAACCGGTGCTGTTCCGTACTCTTTCGCTTCCCGTACCCATTTCTAAACTGGGTAATCTACAGTAAAAACTTCATGACTTCTCAAATAAACCCGGGAAAACTTTTTTGGATAAAGTGCCGACCCCTCGTGGTTAATGGGGCATAAAAGAAACGACGACGACAACGTCACTAAAGCCCCCCCCATCCCCTCCACCACCCCTTTTAAACCCCCTGCTACT
>NC_051409.1:17367272-17367372 GCF_015228065.2 Penaeus monodon | reverse complement strand
AAAAGCGTCGAAAATTCAGTGAGACAGGGCGGAGCTCCCGACACCGACCCCTAAATTTCGCGAACTTGCGTTTTTAGTGCTGAGTGTCGTTTAGACATCA
>NC_051409.1:17366293-17367078 GCF_015228065.2 Penaeus monodon | reverse complement strand
TAAATCCAAAATTTCGATCTGGAAAGGGTGGGAAACCATCCCTCTAAAAGAGCCTTGTTCCATTAAAATCAATTTGAAGGTGAAAAAACCCCATGCCCCGGGTGACCTATTTCCCCCCAAAGGAATCCTGCCTATCCATTTCCCTTAGGGAAAAAATTCATTCATTTTCCGGGGGTTTGCGAGATCAGCAAGGAAAACCCCCTTAACGAATACTTTGATCCGTGAAGAAATAGTGAGGTATTTTATCACACCATCAACTTCCTTCTCATAGAGCTTAACTCCACTGGTTTAAACCCTTTCAAAAAAATTCGTCGTCCACAAAAGTCGATCACGCGTGGATTAAAAAAACCTGTGGGAAAATAGCACACTCCCATTTCGGTATCGTCGACGATGACACGCTCACTTCTACATTCTCCAAGTATCAGTCGACCTTGTCTACGGTAAGCAAGCGATCCATACATCTATCCACGCGATTAACGCCATCTCCGATGACATTCACCAGCTACGCCTTGCTTATAGAAACATCTCACATACATTTGACATTCTTACGACTAGAATCAACAACGCTAGCCACTTCACAGAGCTGGCGTTTAATGTATTCTCCTATCAGGTAACAGTAAATGCCATGACACAATATGTTAACACATTTGTCAATGACCTCATTAAGGCATCAAAGGGGATCGTTTCCTCCAGTCTTATATCTCCTCAGGACATCGAACCCATCATCCAGCAAGCCACCTCCAACAACCTTACCCCTCTATTCACCCTTACAGACCGCGTCCCCT
>NC_051409.1:17364951-17366097 GCF_015228065.2 Penaeus monodon | reverse complement strand
TAATTTCATGACTGCGTGCACCCAGGCGCTACCTCGAGTATTTGTCTGTGCAATTCACGCCTATTGCCACTCTTCAGCGATGACTGCTCAGATGCTATCGTTACCAGCCACGGTATAGTTAATCAGTGCTCCTTCGATAGTATCAAGTCATCACTACGCCCATTCCTCCTACCTTTCGACGAGATATCTCTCCTTTATTTCTTCAAGTCTTCAACTGCCACAGTCAAGTGCAATGAACTGATGCCAGACATCGTACTTACTGGTACCTACGTTCTCCAAACTTCCTGCGAAATTTCAACGACTTTACTGTTTGTCCCGGCGTCGCACTCTTTCGTGACGCACATATCCGTTCATGGCCCTAACATTGGCCCCATGATATTGGATTTACCGGTTTTTAACATCACTATCCCCGATATTGGTACGTCACACGTTACTAGCATTCCAGACCTTCCACTTCCTTTTCCTTCTCTTGACTTACACACTATATACTATTACCCAGTATATGTAACTGGAGCCGGCATGTCAATCATGGGCTTATTGTTCTTGATGTGTTATGTCATCTCCTACCGTCACGTACAAGGGAAGAGACTGGGGTCAAACATGCACAGGTCACCGGAAATGACCCCCCTAGGTGGTAATACTAAGTTCCCTTGATAGGCCCTGCAACATCAGGTGTCGCTAGCAACCGATATTTTATGTTTCCCGTGCTTAGCTTATTTATATCTTTCGGACCCCTCCCCACCCCCCAAACCACCCAATCACCCCGTGCACCATTGTTCATTCACGCACTTGCCATGTTCCGTAACCTTGTTCAGGACATCATCAACAATGACCGGCAGAACGGCGGGGCAGGCCGGCCTCGTCAACCCTGACGTCGACCCCGGGCATGAAGTCTCCGGGACCGCCAATTGTCACAGGTTGCAGTTACCGAAGGTCATGTCTTTGCGAGGTGACAACGATCAAGCAATCCCTGCCCGGGGCATGACCAATAACACCTTTAGTACGGCGGGACGCCATGCGTACCGTGGAAGAGCGGTATCAGAATAATATTCATGCCGATTTACGATGGACATCCTGGCTGCGGACATAACGGAGGAAAGCACGCCCCATGCCACCCACGCCGGCCGCGTCATCATAGCGGGAGTA
>NC_051409.1:17364607-17364750 GCF_015228065.2 Penaeus monodon | reverse complement strand
TATAACCCTTGGCCGTCTCCTCCGCGCACCTCCAGTTCCTCAGCTGTTTAGGTCCGTGATCTATCTTTTCGTGCCAGTACTAACATGTATTATTAAACCCCACAGACTTTCTTCAGCCTATTGAATTCTTCCATCTTCTTCAA
>NC_051409.1:17364103-17364315 GCF_015228065.2 Penaeus monodon | reverse complement strand
AACTTTTTCAGATCCAATATAGCAGAAAACACATTTCAGATTATCATATGTCAATCTATTATATCTGCTGCGTCAGTCAAGAATCGATTAAGAAATGGGCAGACTCACGGCCGGTTCTGGCACGAGGATGAGATGAGGACCCAGGGAGACGAAGCTGGAGCTTCTTGTCTTTCACTTTTGTATTTCGATTCCTTATACTACTATACTTGAGG
>NC_051409.1:17363603-17363854 GCF_015228065.2 Penaeus monodon | reverse complement strand
AGTGGCTCACTAGCCTGACTCTACGCCCCGCCGCTTATTAGCCTGTGGTCAATGACTTGTTTTGGCTTGTTATGCCGCCGCAGTGACTACCAATACCCTCATTACGTCATTCTCTTCATCATGCGCACGTCCTCTCTTGACATTCGCGCCGAACCTACACAACTGAATGAACTATTAATCATGGGTAGTTTGTTTGTGTTTGGTGTACTAAGTAATATAGTGGTCGGTGAGAGAGGCATGATGATGGCGAG
>NC_051409.1:17363158-17363254 GCF_015228065.2 Penaeus monodon | reverse complement strand
AAAAAATTTTTTTTTTCTCCTAATCAAGCCACTTAAAGCGGGAGAAGACAGACACTCTCTGTATACATCTGTGTATACAGAAAAATACATGTTTAC
>NC_051409.1:17362600-17362981 GCF_015228065.2 Penaeus monodon | reverse complement strand
ATTAGGAAACTATAGAAGCTACATCCTCTCTCCCGTATTTTGATCGATTTGCCAATCCATTTTCTGTGTATCTGTCCGTCTGCCTATCTGTACATCTCTAATGTTTAAACTTGGCTAATCTAATACGAGTTTTCATCTGAAGTTTTGTAGAATGGATTATAACACGGAAGGATAATCCATCCAATCAGATGAACCGCTTCTTCTGGGTCATGATAAACAGCGTTCCGACGGCCTTGGAGCGACTCTCCCTCGCTTCGGTGGCTGCGCGCCCTACGTCTGTGCGCGCCTGTCCTTGGCTCAGTACTCGGGGTGATTTTATGCCGTGCAGAGAGGATACCTGAGATTACAAGATGAATATTGTGGCAGTTGTCTGTAGGACGA
>NC_051409.1:17357407-17357562 GCF_015228065.2 Penaeus monodon | reverse complement strand
CATGAACGAAAAACTGCAGCAGATAATGAGCCGAAGCAAGAAGGAGGGTGTAAACAAAGAGCGAGGAGTCGGAACTCAAGCAAAGCGCCAATTAGACCTCATTAAGCAGAGAAAGGAACGTAATTGTGCACTTTGAGGCCGAGCGGAGGAGACGC
>NC_051409.1:17355082-17355194 GCF_015228065.2 Penaeus monodon | reverse complement strand
TTCGGCGGCAAATTCCAGTGAAATTTAGAGAGAAATAGCGTTTACGACTGTCATAATTCTTTTGAGATCACCGTTTTAAGCGGGTACTCCAGATGGACGGATAACTGAATAT
>NC_051409.1:17354015-17355060 GCF_015228065.2 Penaeus monodon | reverse complement strand
TACTAACTATGTTAATCGCATACTAAACACAAAGCTATTTACGACAATTAGATGATTCAAACGAAGGGGATCCACTTATGCACTTAACTTATTTCCATAATATTGAGCTGGATAGGACACCAGAATGTGACTTTAAGATTTCTTTGAGAGAATAAGTCATATCAGTGGACCTTTATAATATCCTTTCCAAAAAATGGTCATTCAAAGATTATGTTAAACGATGCAAGGAAACGTGTGACTAATAACAAATTGCTAGTTGGATGATGATGATGAAGACTTGTTAGTGTAGCCACGTCTGAATAGTGTCAGTGACCATGATTCTGGTCCGTGAATACTGTGTCTGAAGTATGTTACCGGTTTTCCTGATGTTCTGTGACTGTGGTAAAGTATAGTGGTTTACTCTGTGGTTTCCTGAAACTGTATCTCTCCATACAGTATAACATGAGGCACGTCAGGTCGAAAGATCACAGGAAAAATGACCAGAATACGGCAACGACCTGGGTAAAAGGGATGATTCCACCCGTAGAAAAAAAATCAAGCCAAATTATGCAACTTGTTGTAAGAAAGAATTCAACATGTCGACGGGTGGGGGAATTGCGGAAACAAATGCTTAACGGGCTGATGGCCTGTCCATCTGGTGGCCCAGCGGCACAGGAGAGTTGCTCTGCCCCCCGATTGTTACTTGTGCTCAGAGACACGCGTGATGAGACTCGCAGCTCTCCAAGTACAAATGCAAACCTGCTTCCAGTTCATTGATTAAAAAAAAATATCGAAGTCTCTTTCTCTCTCTGAATATATCTTTTTATACTTCCATTTTTGTCATTCCTCTTCGTTCTTCCCTCCTCTCTGGGTCTTTCTAGTTCCCCCACTTTTTTCCCTCCCCCTCCTTACTTAGCCTCTAGATCCGCTTAAAGCATTCGCCCCAGAGCTTTCCCCCTTCGGGCGGGGTGAGGCTGGGGGAGGATTGTCGGGAGATGAGCAAAGGAGGGGGGTATTTTCTACCCCTCCCCTCCCCCCTCCCCCAAACGAATACATAGTATGCAGA
>NC_051409.1:17353709-17353981 GCF_015228065.2 Penaeus monodon | reverse complement strand
TTTTTCCAAATTTTCAGCGCGGTTTTACATGCATTTGTGACATTAATCAAAAGAAATAATTTTGAAAGTATTTATGTAATGCAATTAGTGGGCATTCCGGCCTTCTGAGGGGAAGGGGGAGGGGGAAGGGGATACATGACACCCTCGTCGTGCTTAAAACACGTGAAATCAAATGGATTATTTTACCCTCTTTTTACCTCTGCCTCGTTTTTCTTTTTTTAATTTGCATTCTTACTTTACGCATTCCATTTCGATATTATTTCCTATAATCG
>NC_051409.1:17349088-17349164 GCF_015228065.2 Penaeus monodon | reverse complement strand
CACACATAGGCGGCGGAGCGAGTTTATGATTGGGAGGGGGGCGAATGTGAAAATTCAAAGATTTCAATATTTTTCA
>NC_051409.1:17347641-17348167 GCF_015228065.2 Penaeus monodon | reverse complement strand
TTGGCATCGCTGAATTTCTGGTAGTGTGATCTTCAGCACGGAACCAGCTTTTCAACAGAAGGATCAGAGCTGCTACAGATCTGTTCTTTGTAATGTCGAAAAACTTATTGCTGAGAGTTGAGAGTTGAAGCACTGATAGAATACTGTTGGCTTTGATGTTATCTTACGCTAGTTTATTGCAGAGACCACTGCTGTATGCTTGGAGTACAGCGCGTGTGGGTGTTGCGGTTAATGATAACGCGAAGAATGATAACATGTATTGTCCGCTTATGCGTCATTTGTTATCCCACAAAAGCCATGCCAAAGGGAACTGTACTAGGTCATACAGTTATGCCTCAGTGAGATTCCCATTAACATAAATAACTTATTTAGCTTTTTGCCACAAGATCCAAAACTCCGCAAATTAGATTTTGAAATATATGCAAGTGTCAGATTTTTCTCACTCAGCTCCTTTTCTGTCTATCTAAGGATGATATAATTTTACATCATATTCATATCTGTAGATAAGGAAATAACACACAAACAG
>NC_051409.1:17345200-17345306 GCF_015228065.2 Penaeus monodon | reverse complement strand
GTGAAATGAAAACAAAGGAAAATGTCCCCCCCCCTACCCCTTTCCTCTTCCCCGACAGCTGACTGACAGGAAAGTGCTGTCGGCAACACTCGGCGCCGTTATTTGG
>NC_051409.1:17345062-17345140 GCF_015228065.2 Penaeus monodon | reverse complement strand
AATTAAGATTTAATCTTAACATTGCTCTCGAAAGTCCACTCTGTAGTGAATATTATAAATGTTTACAAATAATTATAT
>NC_051409.1:17343920-17344762 GCF_015228065.2 Penaeus monodon | reverse complement strand
TGACAATTATCACACGATATGTTATTTACTGCCGGATAGACCCAAACATATACTCGCAAATCTCGTAATCCCTAAAAGTCTTTTACATTATAAATTATGCAATATAGCAGTATATTCGTAATAAGCATCACAGAATTCCGGCAAATGAAGGAATAACTCGTTTGTCTTTTTAAGATTTTTAAACTTTTAACTCTTGGAATAATTTATTTGAAAAGACCTTCAGTGTTTTAAGACACACTTTTATGGGAAAAGAAGGAAGATAAGATGATATTCAGAATGATAAGAACGCGTGTGATTGTAAACAAACGTTGCACTCACTCACTCGCGTGCCATTGCCCTCAATTATCAAACTGCCATTGACTTCTTTCCCAACTATTGTTGCCCCTCATGCATCTCCCCCCCCCCTTGCCCTCCAAACAAACCACCCTCTTCCTCCTTCCTCTCCCACGTTTCCTTCTCCCCCATCCCTTCCTTCCCCTTCCTCCCCCTTCCTCACCCCATCCCTTCCTCCCCCTTCTCCCCATTTCTCTTCCTCATCCCCGTCTTCCACTTCCTCTCCCCCATCCCCTCCTCCCCCTTCCTCTCCCCCATCCCTTCCTCCCCCTTCCTCTTCCCCGCCCCTGTCCCTCCCTCGCCCCCTCTAGACCCCCACCCTGCTTGCCCCTCCTAAAAAACAATAAAACCCGTGTTCCAAATGTCATCGGACAGCCAAATGAATAAATGGAGGGTGCTGTATGATATTAGCATAACACCATTATTGTGGATAATGCATGTGTCGGAGTCAGTGAAGAAGGGGGGGGGGGGAGAGGGGCGAAGGGGGTGGAGTGGGGGAGGGTTGATGG
>NC_051409.1:17342909-17342992 GCF_015228065.2 Penaeus monodon | reverse complement strand
CTATCGCTGATTTCATATTAAAGTAAATGTTCATATTGCTAATTCTTTGAAGGTGCGTGTTTCGTTTTCCTCTTCACAGTGAA
>NC_051409.1:17341004-17341178 GCF_015228065.2 Penaeus monodon | reverse complement strand
CTGAAACTGTGTTCCTGTTTTATCTTATGTCGACATGTTCATCAGCCTTTTTTCCCTTAGTTACATGTATATCTCAATTTCTTAGAGTAATATCATGAAAATGAAGAAATGTTAAGGTACAGGTCGCAATGAGGTGTGACTGCCGTTGCTATTGATGTTTCATTGAAGTTTGAC
>NC_051409.1:17336350-17336451 GCF_015228065.2 Penaeus monodon | reverse complement strand
ACTTCCTTGTCAAACTTCTTCTGCTCAGATTTGCGTGGTTAAACCCCGCAATACTAATCACCTACTAACCATAGCTTCACGTATCCCTGTTTGGGTTACTC
>NC_051409.1:17334768-17335315 GCF_015228065.2 Penaeus monodon | reverse complement strand
CTCACACACACACACACAATTAAGAGGCATATTACACAGAAGTATGTCAACAGTTATGTGGAAACAATTAAGATTCAAGACTTCAGGACGTTCCAAACAGGTTTAAATGTATAATTTTACCCCAATAAAACCATGAGATGTAGCACTACATGGATTAAATTTACTGCACATGTATTTTTGTTCGCTTCCGCCCCAGTTATTAGATTTTAACCAGCTAAGCTTTCTACCTTATCTCTACGGTGAATCACGACCCAAGGACATTTAGAACTTACCCCGTGACTTTACAGTGCTTTAGTGATAAGTATCAGACTAGCCTGTTGCTCTTACAAATGAAATCTTTTCAGTGCAGCCTTCAGTGACATTTTCGGTCTGATAGCTCGGGAAAAAGTGTCGGCAGCGCCCTGCAGTGGCGAATGCCTGAAGCTTTGACACCAGGCCTTTGTGCCGGACACTATCAAACGCTTCGCCGGCGCCAAGAGCAATCCCTGTCGTTTTTATGGAAAGGGAAACAGATTTCATTTCTCTTTCCCTCTCTCCTCGTTCTCTT
>NC_051409.1:17334188-17334431 GCF_015228065.2 Penaeus monodon | reverse complement strand
TTCTCCTTCCCCCGACTCCTCCGTCACGTCTTCCCTCAGAATAGCCACTGCCCCCTTGTGCAATATGGGCCGCATTTGCAAGGTGAAGCAGAGCAGATCTCGCAATCCTTCTTGTGCAAGTCCGGGATCGCGGTTGTGCGTCTTTTCAATGGCCGGAACCTTTCATATTGAAGTCTTTCCACTCGGAGATTGCAGATTCACTTTCTTTTCCTCTTGATTTTCTTGCTGCATTTGCCTCGCTTG
>NC_051409.1:17329072-17329251 GCF_015228065.2 Penaeus monodon | reverse complement strand
GTTTGAAAGTCCACCCATAACCCATTTTCTTCCATTACTGTTTGTTATTCGTATAGTCAAGTGTTTTTTTTTTTATGAAATATATTAATTGTATTTGTAATAATACAGTTAGTGATTTTGGAAGTAATATAAATCAAAATAACCAAGATTATTTTAAGAAATTGACTTGTATTCTAAAC
>NC_051409.1:17328789-17328866 GCF_015228065.2 Penaeus monodon | reverse complement strand
TCAGATCAGGGACCAAATTTTACTGGCAAAATCTTGAGATGGGATGAAATTCTTAAACATTTTTAATTGTTTATCAA
>NC_051409.1:17328458-17328739 GCF_015228065.2 Penaeus monodon | reverse complement strand
TAACCCAAATGAGTTAATTTTTGAATTTAAGATTAGAGGCCCACTAGAAGTATTGTATGACTCTTAGTATGATAATTCAGATAATAGCTATAATATATCGGAGTTTGTAGAACATATTCGTGAGAGTTATAAGACTACGAGACTTTGCAAGAGAAAATTTGGAAAAAGCTCAAGAATGCATGAAAAAGACTTTTGATAAGAAAAGTAAGGAACGACAACTTAAAGTTGGTGATGAAGTTTTAGTTATAGTTCCTGTGAAGAAAAGTCCACTTAGTGTAAAG
>NC_051409.1:17328232-17328367 GCF_015228065.2 Penaeus monodon | reverse complement strand
ATGGAAATAGATTGAAAAGGTTCATAAGAAGAGATGAAGTGAAGGAAAAAATATCTTGTGTAATGAACATTGATAAGGATGAAGAGAACAATGACTTTGGTTGTAATGTAATTGATATTTAACTGAAGAATAGTG
>NC_051409.1:17326213-17326402 GCF_015228065.2 Penaeus monodon | reverse complement strand
CCCAGTATCCAGTTTGAAAGTCCACCCATAACCCATTTTCTTCCATTACTGTTTGTTATTCGTATAGTCAAGTGTTTTTTTTTTATGAAATATATTAATTGTATTTGTAATAATACAGTTAGTGATTTTGGAAGTAATATAAATCAAAATAACCAAGATTATTTTAAGAAATTGACTTGTATTCTAAAC
>NC_051409.1:17325852-17326007 GCF_015228065.2 Penaeus monodon | reverse complement strand
TCAGATCAGGGACCAAATTTTTCTAGCAAAATCTTTAGAGATGTGATGAAATTCTTAAACATTTCCAGTTGTTTATCAACCGCCTACCACCCAGAAAGTCAAGGTGCACTTGAGCGCTTTCATGGTACTTTAAAATCTATGTTGATAAAATTTTG
>NC_051409.1:17325488-17325768 GCF_015228065.2 Penaeus monodon | reverse complement strand
TAACCCAAATGAGTTAATTTTTGAATTTAAGATTAGAGGCCCACTAGAAGTATTGTATGACCCTTAGTATGATAATTCAGATAATAGCTATAATATATCGGAGTTTGTAGAACAAACTGATAGGGTTATAAGACTATGAGACTTTGCAAGAGAAAATTTGGAAAAAGCTCAAGAATGCATGAAAAAGACTTTTGATAAGAAAAGTAAGGAACGACAACTTAAAGTTGGTGATGAAGTTTTAGTTATAGTTCCTGTGAAGAAAAGTCCACTTAGTGTAAAG
>NC_051409.1:17325262-17325397 GCF_015228065.2 Penaeus monodon | reverse complement strand
ATGTAAATAGATTGAAAAGGTTCATAAGAAGAGATGAAGTGAAGGAAAAAATATCTTGTGTAATGAACATTGATAAGGATGAAGAGAACAATGACTTTGGTTGTAATGTAATTGATATTTAACTGAAGAATAGTG
>NC_051409.1:17323427-17323585 GCF_015228065.2 Penaeus monodon | reverse complement strand
CTACAAGAACAGACCTGGTGACCCATGATGTGCAGCTTGTTCCTGGTACACAGTCAGTTCGTCAACCACCGTACAGGATGTCACAAGATGAGTTGAACATTTTAAAGAGTGAAATTAAATTTTTGTTTGAGAATGACATAATTGAAAATTGTTTTAGC
>NC_051409.1:17322008-17323329 GCF_015228065.2 Penaeus monodon | reverse complement strand
TTTTCCATTGCCGAGAATAGATGATATAACTGATAAAGTGGGAAATGCTAAATTTATAAGTTGTATTGACTTGCTTAAGGGTTATTATCAAATACCTTTATCAGAAAATGCCAAGGAAATTTCTGCTTTTGTAACCCCTTTTGGTTTCTATTCTTATAAATGTATGCCTTTTGGTTTTCATGGAGCTCCAGCAACATTCCAGTGACTAATCAATTTTCTTACAGCAGATATGGACTCAGTAGCTGCCTATCTTGATGATCTTATAGTGTACACGGAGACGTGGGAAGACCATGTTTCAGCACTTCGGAGACTATTTACAACTCTAACAAAAGCTAAGTTGACTGAAAAACCTTTGAAATCAGAATTTGGACATGGACAATTTTGTAGCTCTGGGACATAAAATGGTCTAGGAATGGTCTTACCAATTGACAGTAATATTGAAGCAATGTTGAAATTACCAGTACCTCAAAATCGTAAAGCTTTACAAAGATTTCTTGGAATGTGTGGGTACTATCGCAGATTTTGCAGAAATTTTGCTACCATTGTGAAACCACTAACTGATCTCGTTAGTCCTAAGGTAAACTTTGTTTGGAGTGAAGAGTGTGATATAGCATTTAAGCAACTAAAATTACTGTTAAGTTCAAAACCAGTGTTGAAAAGTCCTGACTTTACAAAACCATTTATGATACAGGTTGATGCGAGTGAATGTGCAACTGGTGCAGTTCTCCTACAAGAAGGATAGAATAACACATTGCTCCCCATTTGCTACTCCTCATCCAAATTCAAGGACTATCAGAGAAGATACTCGACCATTGAAAAGGAAGCAGTGAGCTTACTGGTGGCCTTGGAAAAATTTGAAGTTTATATTGGTGGCAAAAAGACCATTGTCTACTCTGATCACAATCCTCTCCACTATGTTAATAGTTTTAAAGAAAGAAATTTTAGGTATGACATTGAGATAAGGCATATCAAGGGAAAACGAAACTGTACTAAAGCAGACCTGGAAATTAAGTCAGGAGACTTAAGGTTAAAACACCATTGCAATTTCTTTGAAAGTGATGTTTTAAACTTAAAGGAGGGGATGTCATGGATATGTCATGAATAGGTCATGGATATCCCAGTATCCAGTTTGAAAGTCCACCCATAACCCATTTTCTTCCATTACTGTTTGTTATTCGTACAGTCGTGTTTTTTTTATGAAATATATTAATTATATTTGTAATAATACAGTTAGTGATTTTGGAAGTAATATAAATTAAAATAACCAAGATTATTTTAAGAAATTGACTTGTATTCTAAACATTAATGAACGTAACTAACT
>NC_051409.1:17315119-17315278 GCF_015228065.2 Penaeus monodon | reverse complement strand
GTGTACTAATTTCATAAAGCAAATTTAATGAATATGGTAGAGTCTCTTTCTTTAATCTAAAGGAGTTTCCGGCAGCGTGCGGATCATTTAATTAGCATCAGGTCGCCGGAAAAGACATTATCACCTTTGGCGTCTCCGTGAATGCAAGAGGCTGACTCG
>NC_051409.1:17314667-17314857 GCF_015228065.2 Penaeus monodon | reverse complement strand
TGCACGCACATAGGCAGAAAGGGATTGATGCAAAGATAAAGAAATGGATGGGACCGCATGTTCGCTTTTTCTCATTATCTATATTGGTGTTTCTGACCCTCATTGGAATCGCCATTGCTGACATTGCTTTTCCCACCAGAATAAAAAGACATATGATGAACTAGAAACAAACAGTGTTCCACTCACAAAA
>NC_051409.1:17314492-17314633 GCF_015228065.2 Penaeus monodon | reverse complement strand
AGAAACACAAAAAACGGTAGAGAGAAAAAGAAGGAAATGGGATGAATGTCAAATCAAAGGAAGAAAAGAAATCAAAATCACGAAATGGCAACATATGATAGTAGTTTTGGGCGGAGCTTCACCTATCATGCGAGGCACGCA
>NC_051409.1:17313174-17313862 GCF_015228065.2 Penaeus monodon | reverse complement strand
TATTGACCATTACTCTAAAATAGCAGCTACCACAAGCTTCTCAAGAGGATGGAGGAATATAAACAGGACCTAGCTCAGCAGGCAGCATTAGAAGGTACTGAAAGCAGCTTCTCTACTAAGAAAACCAGACATTTAAAGACGTTTAGGGGTCCATAATGACGTCTAGAGTGTTGCAACATGGGCTTACATTTTACAATAAGGGACATCCACAGGCAGTAGCATACTTTTCCAGGAAGTTGCGCAACACGAATAAACCCATCAACGATGAAACTCTGGTCGTACTGAGGCTGAACGGCACCCCATATTTTTTGGAAGATCCAGATATCTTCACCAATCACCAGCCATGGGTGGGTGTTTTCAAAGAAGCCAGCAAGATCTTGGCTGACAAGGTAGGCTCATAAATTAGCATTGTATAATTATGATTTAAAGTATAAACCAGGAACTGTAAATCGGGTGCCAGACTTGTTTAGTATCAAGTTCCATGTGATTGGTGATCGTCTCTGCCCACTGGTAGTAGCACATGCATAACACGGAGACCTGCTATGGCAAGTTATTATAGCATATCTCTGTGAGCATCAGTCACCTGAACAACGGTTGTGTTTGCCCTGCGAGGAATTCAAAATGAGTGATGGATTGTTATATTTTTAGATTGTTTACTTTAAAGTTTAAATGTATCTGATATACGAGA
>NC_051409.1:17311697-17313021 GCF_015228065.2 Penaeus monodon | reverse complement strand
ATGCTAGAGCACTGCGAGATGAAGCCCTCAAACAAGCTCATGGTTCAGAAATCATGTTCATCAAGGCAAACTCCAGGATCAATACTACTTCCCACAGATACTTGTGACAGTCGTAAATACGTTGCCACATGTCAGGCCTGTCTACGAGGGCAATGATCGATACCGCGGTATCATTGACCACTTCACCAGGTATCCGGAAGTTAACACTTTGCATCATTATTCACCCCTCCATGAACAATTTTCACAGCTAATAGATTAGAATTTGCAAATTAACTATTCCGACAGTTATGTGAAGTGCCCCTCAGAATAAAACGAAATATGTGATGAGATATCACTCCCAGGCTACGATGGCAGGGTGTGCTAATAGGGCTGTAAACCATGATTTCTCTGCTTTAGTAGAACAACATCCAGGTGACTGGTTTAAGCTACTTCCCGTGTAAGATTGGCCCTCAGCTCTGCAAATTATCGCAGCATTGACGAACCTCGTTGTACGTGCTTCTGGGAAGGGACAATTATTTTCCCACAGCACTTATCTATGTCTGATAAGCCAAAGAAGCCTCTGAACTCCTTCAGGGTCTGCTATTAGAAGCCCGAGAGACTGCAATGCAAACGTCTCTAGATGCCCGAGAGCGATGGGCACAAAATTGTAATCATCATGCACAGTGTTGCCACTCCTCTTTTTCTCTGTCTTTGGTTTCTGGGTGTTTTTGTTTATTTGTCTTTTTATGGAAGGCCAGTAAATCTAGATTTTTATGCTTAGTTAATCTAGTATGCCCTTTTCACATTATATGAATAAATGAATATATATACAGTGAAGAGACCACTGTCCATCCTGAGCGTCAGACCTGTACCAGACACGTCTACCAGCACATAGCATTAACTGGGACTTTTGTCGCTGTGTGCATCATTCGCCTCTGAGCTCTTGTGCTGGAGCCACTCTTAGCTTCTTCATCCTCGAAGGAAAAAGAATTCTGAGGATGAGGAACTACTTGCGGGATGCAGTGCGAGAATACTCCGCCCCGAAAAAGGGCTAAAGCGTGGTCCAAGCAAGTGTTATAAATTACATGATCTAACCTACACATAAGTAGGTCAAATAACTTTTATTGATGCGGTTAGTACTATCAGTTCACTAGGATATATAAATATGTTTTTTTTCATTTATTTATTTGCTTTAACAGAATCTGGGTGGCTTTAGGCAACTCATCTGGATTTTCCAAATTTAGTGAGGGGCAACACTGGTCGCGCAAGAGGAAGAGTTGAACCGGAAGTTGGAGTCTTGGAGTCATGTTTGATGTCACGTTATTTAGTTTAGGTCGTATGTCAC
>NC_051409.1:17311591-17311661 GCF_015228065.2 Penaeus monodon | reverse complement strand
TATTTATGTTTCTTAGAATTCATGAACCGTTTAATAAGAAAACAGTTCTACTGAAAATAGGCAAAGACAC
>NC_051409.1:17309408-17309519 GCF_015228065.2 Penaeus monodon | reverse complement strand
TGTTGATTTTCAGGTCTTCAAGGAGTTCTAAACTAGACTTGAGATATATTGATGCTTTTGTTAGCGAAGAGCCTTAAGGATTTGGTTAGCCATAAACGTTAGATCACAATC
>NC_051409.1:17309101-17309307 GCF_015228065.2 Penaeus monodon | reverse complement strand
AATGTTCTTATTTACGGATTTGTACTGATCCTCGAGTGATTTTGCAATACCGCTGAGTCAGTGAGTGAGAAGTGTTCATCAGTGGCGAATATGAATATACATTTGAGCAAGCGATTAATAAGATCTGCTGAAGCTCATGATTACCTGGAGAAGTAATTAAGATTTGCCGATGTTGATGGTTACCTGGAATTGAATGGTAATCAACT
>NC_051409.1:17308419-17308686 GCF_015228065.2 Penaeus monodon | reverse complement strand
GGTCTCACCAGAGGGACCCTCAACCTTTCCCCCGGCCTCTCCAGACGCTAATATCACTTACGAGAAAAGTTCATCCGCCTGAGTGAAGTGAATACGATCGATTGAACGGCTATCCGGTTGAGCGGATATTCATTACGGACTAGAAACGGACACGGTGAGTTCGTAAGGTTGGCGTGCGTTATGCGCTTCTCCTGTTACGTCATATTTTCTCTCTCTGGTCGGATGACCGGCATCACCAGGGCGGGCTTTGGAGGAAAGGTCCAACTC
>NC_051409.1:17307582-17308337 GCF_015228065.2 Penaeus monodon | reverse complement strand
TAGTGGCCGCAAAAGAACTGTTTACCTATTCAAGGAATAAGATATTACATCGCGTTCCACGAATGTCCATTTTGAGTTTTGTGCTGCGTGTATGGCCAGTCAGTGGTTCTGGCTTCTCAACACACGTTTTGTTACGTCAGTGAGCAATATATGAATGATGAAACATAATAGATCATCTGGTGAGAATTTAATCAATGACATGCCAAGTTTGATACTTGTAATGCCAGCTAAGCCTAACAGAATTGAATTAAAACGACTGACATGACGCGAGAAAATCAATATCAACATAACCAGTGTCAAGATATTCCGTGTCAAGAAGTAGGTATCAAGATAATGTCAAGAAAGCCAGGTAAAAAAGAGTGTCAAAAAGCCAGTGTCAAGAAAATCAGATCAAGGAAAGTCAGGTCAAGAAAATTTGGTGTCAAAAAAAAAATCATCTTAAGAAAGCCGGTCAAGAAAGTTAGGTCAGTTAAGTTGGATAATATAGTGTCAAGAAAATCAGATCAAGAGACTGAGGTCAAGAAGGTCAGGTAAAGAAAGTCAACAAAATCAATATCAATAAAGCCAATCTGATTAATTAAATCAAGAAAATCAGATCAAGCAAGTCAGGTCAAGCCTTTCAGGTAAAGAAATTCAGGTCAACAAAGTCGTTATCAATAAAGCCAGGGTGAAGAAAATCGTATCAAATAAATCAGGAAAGCAGATAGCGAAAATTAGGTGATAAGAAAGACGGTTTAAATAAGGTCGGGTAATGT
>NC_051409.1:17306996-17307548 GCF_015228065.2 Penaeus monodon | reverse complement strand
TCAGAAAGTCATGTCAACAAGGACAGGTAAAGAAGGTCAGATGAAGAAAGTCAGGTCACGTCAGTCAGGTAAAATAAGTGAAGTAGAAAAAGTAATGTCAAGAAAGCGTGTCAAATCAGGTAAAAAAAGTGCAATAAAAAGTTAGCAAAAATGCCATAATGTATTACAAAAAGCCACGAGTCCGGGAAAAGCGGGCAAGAAAAGCATATCAAGAAAATGAGGTCACTTAAGTCAGGCCAAAAAAGCCTTTGTCAAGAGAGAGTAACAACAGAAATGTAATTTAGTAAAAAAAATGGGGAGAGGGAACGGGAGCGGAAATAATTGGACGGAGAACATATTGATAAATTATGATGGAATGCAATAACTTTCGCTCCATTTTCCTTTATTGACAAAAGCGTGTTTCGTTCTTTCGTATCATTTTTTGTTATCCTCCTTTCTAAACGGTTGATATGTCCCTTTTCCTCTGCGTCGGGATGACTGCTCTCTCCCGTCTCAGAATGAGTGTTTGTGGTCGTTGTGTTATAATATATATAAAATTAATTATATTAATAA
>NC_051409.1:17305356-17305477 GCF_015228065.2 Penaeus monodon | reverse complement strand
GCCATGTTTCATTTTTTCCTTTCCTCCCTCATAACTCACTCCCAGATCTGACAAACTGACTGGATCGCCTCATACTACCTACGTTCACTCATCTTAGACGCTCTAATGCTCTGATGGAACA
>NC_051409.1:17304948-17305076 GCF_015228065.2 Penaeus monodon | reverse complement strand
GTCCCCCGCCCTCCAACCCCCAAACAATATTCACAATGACGAACTACCACAATATCCGCGGTTAACCAGGGCATATATTCCCTTTCCTGTGCCTTTATTAACTCTCTGGTCACAGCTAAATTCTGACC
>NC_051409.1:17300524-17301708 GCF_015228065.2 Penaeus monodon | reverse complement strand
ACTAAGTATCGAGTATTCAGACATAGATAAGAGGAGCTAGAAATAGACAGAGAACGAAATATAATAAAAAATCCACTAAAAAGGTTAAATAAACAGAAAGGAAAAAAGGTAAGGGTCGGAATACTATTGTTCATCTGGAGACAGTGCCTGAGGCGGGGTCATAGCCCCAACAATAGGGTCTCTTCCTTCTGTTCATTTTGTTGCTTCAAGGTGTTGCTTATATTTCAATGGGGAAGCAGACAATGCGAGGCAAGGAGAGGGGGAGAGGGAGGGAGGGGAAGGCCTGGGGAAGGGTTGAGGGAGGGACGGGAAAGGCCTAGGGAGGGGGAGAGGGAGGGACGGGAAGAGGGAGGGAGGGGGAGAGGGAGGGAGGGGAAGAGGAAGGGAAGAAGAGAGGGTGGGAGGGGGAAAGGTCTGAAGAGCAGTAGACGGACGGAGGAGGATGAGTGGGAAGGGAAAGAAGGGCGGCTGGGGAGAAAGGGGGGAAGGGAGGGGGCAGGGAGGGCCTGGAGAGGACCCGAGGGACGGAGGAGGAAAGGTTTGGAGAGGGGGGAGAAACGAAGGAAGGAATGGGTAGGGGAAGAAAGGGTCAAGTAAGAGGGAAGAAGGGAAGGGCCGAGTGAAAGGGGGGCGAAGGAAGGGGAGGAGGAGAAGGGCGGGTGAGGAAGGGTAGGGAATGGCGAGAGAGAAGGAGGAGGAGGAGGAGACCGGAGGGGCTTGGATACGGAGAGATCAGAGATGGGGAGAGAGACGGAGGAGGATGAATAAGGAAACAGAAGAGGAACGGAGGAAGGAGGGTAAGGGAACAGCGATGGAGGAGGAGGGGGCAGGGGAGGGGGAGAGGAGAGAAAGAGGGATGGCAAGATATAGAAAGAGAGTAAGGGGACGAAAGTGGGTAAAGAATGGAGAGGGGAAGGTAATAAGAAAGTCAAATGAATGCGAATAATAATAAAAAAGAACAAGAGGATTTAAAGAATAGCAAGGAAAATTGACACAGAAGAGGACTGGGAGGAGGAAAAAACAAAAAAGAGATGTATTCGGAGTGAGAGGAGGCGCCAAGTGCATGGGAAGGATAAATATAAGACTGGAGGTTACGGAGAAAATAGTTGAAAAGGGATAGAAAAAGGATGGAAAAAGGAATCAGCGAATATAGTCTCTAAAGCACAGAGTCTCAAAATAAAATA
>NC_051409.1:17299172-17299397 GCF_015228065.2 Penaeus monodon | reverse complement strand
ATTGTGTGTGTGTGTGTGAATGATCCTATAACTAAAAGATGACCAAATTCGGCCTTATCCCATAAGAAATACCGTACCTAGTTTAGCCCACAACTGACATTGATATGGCTACACTAATGACGTCATTGTCAAGACGGTTAGCTTACTTGGAAAGTTTAGGTCGATTGCTATGTATGGCAGATTGAAATGGCTTACAAAACTGCTTGCATTAGGATACATCTTTGG
>NC_051409.1:17298304-17299044 GCF_015228065.2 Penaeus monodon | reverse complement strand
GAAGTATAATTTAGCTAATGCATCCACGCACCTTCACATACATATATAATAAGCTGCTTGCTTAAAAAAATTGTCTTGACCTGGTGAACCATAACCTTTTTTGACAGTGTTGTGTTACTAAAGAGGTCATAAATGTCGTTCATTTCTAACACAAATTCACACTGCATTTACAACAGAATTCTCCATTTATCTCATGTAACCATTACATGCAAATGATATACATACATGCCCAACTCACACACATCTCCGAAAACGGCATTTTTTTAGATAAGGTACAATTCTGACTGCAACGTTCTTTCTCAAAAAAACTTGAGAAATGAGTTCATTTGCACAATTTGTCGCTGACTCTGATATGACGATTGGGAATTATTGCGAACTGACTTCGAGATGTCAAGCAACACACATTTAACATTTTTGTCTTACTAGGTTTAAAATATGGATTTTGTACAGAATTTTTATACAGAATTTTGTACTGATTTCTTGTTCACACACTGGTTATGTCATCGTTATGCACCTACCATCAGCCACTTTAAGAATGGCTTCGTTCACCATGCATTGATTTTCTTATTTTATTTGGTTTAGAATGTCCATGAAGTCCACGGTTTTCTTTGGCACCGACAGTATTCCCATTTTGATAATAAAAACATTCTTTTAATGGAGACTGCACTGAACACATAAACGCACATGATCACCCTTGTATGGTATCTTCATTATGCTTTCAGTCCCTCAAAAAAATGATG
>NC_051409.1:17298041-17298126 GCF_015228065.2 Penaeus monodon | reverse complement strand
TTATCACTAATTTCATGTAAATCATTAATAAAGACTCTTATATCTGGTGCATTGATTATTTGAGCATTTACCATACAGTATTCTA
>NC_051409.1:17295296-17295402 GCF_015228065.2 Penaeus monodon | reverse complement strand
CGTGGATTCTACGGACACAATGAAAGAGACAGTTCCTTGTTTCCATAGTTTAATAATGATCAAATTTCGTATTTTGTTTTTATTGTTTTTTACTTTACATCAAGAC
>NC_051409.1:17295091-17295175 GCF_015228065.2 Penaeus monodon | reverse complement strand
ATATATTGGACAAGGTTTGACTAAAATTGTTCATATAGTAATTACAATATGCAACGAACTTGACAGCTTATTAATATTAAAGAT
>NC_051409.1:17294637-17295014 GCF_015228065.2 Penaeus monodon | reverse complement strand
TGTTTAAGATAGTTTTATTGCAAGAAAGTTGGATTGCGGATTGCACATATTTATTCTCGGGGCTAAGGGTGACATGGTATTTGGCAGCTTTATTCTAGACCTTTCATCAAATATTCCCGAACACAAAATCTTGCACATTTCAAGGAACATTTTCCTCATATTTTTGCATGCAACAATTAAGGGAGTTTCTGCAGTTTAATGGTAAAGTCTCATTATTTCTCTATTCCCGTATTCATCAGGGCATGAATGTCGGATCCTGTAGTTTGATTTGTTGACAGAAATTTAGAACTATACTTTTATTTCGTCTCTTTTCATCTAAAGAAATTTCTCCATGGCCAGTCAAAACACTCTTATATAAAACTTGAATTGTTGGTTCG
>NC_051409.1:17293901-17294615 GCF_015228065.2 Penaeus monodon | reverse complement strand
GAAAGGAGATCGAGATTATTAATTTTTAGAAGATTATAGTCTATAATGTAAAGTAGGGTTTTATTGATAGGTCATTGAGAGTATCAGAGAATATTCTTGGTAGAGTGTAGTCGTCTTCAGGGCTCCTATTTGAAAGTACATAAAGAGGCTCCCAACTGTTCTCATAACCCTTCAGTTTGCTGCTTGACGAGAAAGCCATCTTTTCTGGCCCTTTTCGAGCTTAAACCTCAGAAATGCTTCATTACTGGTTTATTGGTAACACATTTAACACTGTGTGAGTAAGTGGCTGATAATTTCTACCAGATCTTCGCGCCTAGATACGAACAGAATATTATTCGATGACTGTTTATACCTGTTAACTCGTTTTCATGCGCTCATGAAAGAATTTGTTGAAGGTTTGGTTATATTACTAGTACCATGTGAGGCAAATCCAGTGAAGTTTCCTGGTATGTCATGTTATTCAACTATTTTATTATAAGTTGAAGAGTGTTACCCTGTTGCTTTTACATATTTCAAAAAGACATGTAGTCGCTTGCCTTTTCCTTACTCTTCTTTGTCCATAGATTTTTTGCAGCAATTCCACAATTCGTTTCGCTTATAATGATGGAATAAATAAAAAAAATGTTTCCAACTAAACCGTTCTTCACATACTGAGCCAGTTTAGATTGGAATCTCTCACTGAAATTCTACACATCGGCACTTGCATCGGATGTG
>NC_051409.1:17293180-17293784 GCF_015228065.2 Penaeus monodon | reverse complement strand
GTTCATATATATCCCATACCTACCACACTATCTTAATGAAATCTGTTCACATGAAACAGAATTTGTACTTATTTACCACACTTTAAGCGGCTCTCCATAAACAGATCTGGCCTGATGAGACACACCTAGTTTCTGGTCTAGCCTTGTTAAAAGTTCCTGGAACGCAGTTAGTTGGCCCTAACTCAAAGCATCCATTCTCTACTCAAGAAGAAAAGTAATGCAGACCGCCAACCTATTTCTAGACAGTCCTTGCCGTTTTTAGTGTAAATAACAAAACTCTTAAATTGTCATCTGAGAGAAGGACACACACAAAAGGTTACATAATAAGAGGAAATAGACACAAATATCCATCTTTACCCAAAAGAAAAACAGGAACAGTTTGCAACTGGGCGTGCGACACTTGCCTACCTCATTTCAGAAACTTCGAAAGGAGGATGAACAGACCATCATTGACCAGGTTTTTATCGAAAACCCGCAGATGAAGTGAGGATATGCGAATAAGATTCCGATTATTCAGTCAACCTTTCTCCTCCGCCTCCGGCACATCTCCGCGGCTGTTCTCCAATATCCTTAATGACACCATTTTTTTCAGTAATTCTACTTG
>NC_051409.1:17292809-17292900 GCF_015228065.2 Penaeus monodon | reverse complement strand
GAACGGGTTAATGACATTTCAATCCAATTTCAAAGGGGAAAATTGATTTGACAAACGGTAATTGAGTTAGCGACGTCGTCACGGACGAATA
>NC_051409.1:17290183-17290962 GCF_015228065.2 Penaeus monodon | reverse complement strand
ACACTTCAGTATATGGCTCGCCTGGAATACCGCTGTGTCGGCCCTCTTGTTTTCATTGTAAACACTACGAAAACTTGCCACTGATATTTGAATATAGTGTAGATAAAGAGGCATATAAGTATTTCAGTTTGTGAAATTCTCTACATCTTTTTGTGTTTGTACATTGCAATTTGTAATTGTTATGACTCGTGACGAGTCTAAAACAGCACTTCAAAGAATAGTGATGTTTCATGTTTCCGGCGAATTATATCGAATAGTAATGTCTATGAGCATGAATACACGCAAAGTCAAATTTTTAGATTTTTTCAGGAAACCAAGATTTCCAACATTCATAAGGTTGTCCAATCCTCTGGCTCCCCGCTACGTCTGTTAAGCCAATTACACATTACTTTTAACAGTATGTTTTTGGTGGGATAACAATTATCTCTTCCCTCCTACTCTGAGTCATCACCTCTGTATAGCGAAGATGTTTAGTTTATGCCTTCCCCCAGGCAGAGGAAACATCCCGTGTGAACCTCAGATAAGGGTTTCCCTCCAAATCCTCGACTCTTCGTACGCACGGATTGTAGGCTTTGGAGGTCGGCGTCCAGTACCCACCAAGGTGCATAATTATGTGTTTGTGGTTGCTATAAAGACAATAGGGCATAATACTATATACGCATTTCTTGTTTTTTATTTGTCTTGATCCTTCTTAGAACTTCCTACTACTTCCGTTGGAAGAAAACATCTCAATGGTTTTGTTTATGGATTGCTTGTCATATAATTTCCCAAGCTTTTTT
>NC_051409.1:17285927-17286284 GCF_015228065.2 Penaeus monodon | reverse complement strand
ATAAAAAATTAATATGAGGTGTTCTAGTATATACAAAAAAACATGAACCAAAAAGCCCCGGGATTAAAGAAAAAACGTAGGTTATTAACAGATACATACCAAGGGGAAGGTTAATGAGATAAAGTAGACCCTGAATTTAATTGATAACAGGTAAAGAGAGGTCGATGAACAAGCGGGAAGTTAATAAAGCGGTAGATGTACGGAGAAAACGGAGATCGTATAGAAGGGTTAAGTAAATGAGAAACAAAATGTTTATAGAAAATAATGCTGATGGTAGTGTTCATAGCGATAAGTGAGTGATAAAGGTAAAGCTCATGATGATAGTCACAACTACAATTAAAGGCTACCAGTCGCATC
>NC_051409.1:17284969-17285164 GCF_015228065.2 Penaeus monodon | reverse complement strand
AACGGGAAGGAGATCAAGTTCGCCGGTAATGTGGTAGTCTTTCAGGACTTCCTCTTTGGGGCCGTAGCCATGGTGGCTTCCGCTGCCTCGAGAGGCTTCCAGCAGGTCGTGGGCGTCTGTTTCTGGCATCGGTGCCTCGTGACCATCAGACAGTCCATCCCGTGCCAGGAATCCCCCCTTCAGGAGCGTAAGAAG
>NC_051409.1:17284458-17284705 GCF_015228065.2 Penaeus monodon | reverse complement strand
GACGGGAAGGAGATCAAGTTCGCCGGTAATCTGGTAGTCTTTCAGGACATCCTCTTTGGGGCTGTAAACATGATGGTGTCCACTGCCTCGAGAGGCTTGCACTACCTCGTGGGCGTCTGTTTCGAGCAGCTGTGCTTCGTGTTCAGCAGGCAGCGCATCTTGTGCCAGCGCGCCGCCCCAGCGAATCGGAGCAAGCGCGCCCGCGAGCACGAGGTTCAGAGGCAGCCCAAGAGGCAGAAGACGACTG
>NC_051409.1:17280202-17280408 GCF_015228065.2 Penaeus monodon | reverse complement strand
TTAAGGGAGTCAACTGAGAACAATAACAGTCTTTAAGGAGAACAATGAGCTCCGACGGGAGGACAAAAGGGGACGGCGCTGACGCCGAGGTAATTGGGTTCAAGTTCTCCCTGGTTCTTCCTTCTCGCGAGTCACACGTTTGGCGAAAGGCAGTGTTCTCCCTGGGATCGCTGGTCGGGAGCTGAGGGGGGGGAAGGGGCATGTAA
>NC_051409.1:17279724-17279970 GCF_015228065.2 Penaeus monodon | reverse complement strand
TCTGCAACTTCTGCAGATAATACTACATTTATCATTTTGGATAGGCACCTGTGTGGGATCTCGCTGACACCGCAACAAGGTGCATTGTACTTGCAGTCTTATTTTTTAACGTTTACTTTTGATGACAGCTGACTACTGACCTCATAGGACCACTTCAACCTAACTCCTTATATAAGATCTTTCCATGTCATCTATTAAGACGACCCAGTGACAAGCGCCTAGTATATACTATGGTCCACGTGAAAG
>NC_051409.1:17275689-17275893 GCF_015228065.2 Penaeus monodon | reverse complement strand
GGAAAGGGGACTGGGGGAGGGGAAAAGGAGGGGAAATAGATAGGGAATTAAAATGAAAGAGGGGTAGAGAAGGGAAAAAGGGAGAGAGTGTTCACAGAGATAAGGTGGAAGGGGAAGGGAGTGAATGGGATAAGGGAGCGAAAGAGATGGGGTGGAGTTGAGCAGAAAGAGGAGGGAAGGCAGAAAGAAGATAACATTTTTTTT
>NC_051409.1:17275050-17275419 GCF_015228065.2 Penaeus monodon | reverse complement strand
GGTAGCTAGGAAAGAAACAAATTCAAGTTGCAAGCTACCAACAGCAGTGGAAACAGAAAAGTTTTGGAAAATAAGTCTTGTACTTTACTATGAAGTACAGTATCACATTTGGTTAGGGAATGGGATAATGAAATCAGTTTTTTCCCAGAACAAGAACTGAAAGTCATAGAAAAAGGAGAGGTAACATCAGCAATAAAGATTGGAAGTCAGTTAGCAAAGACAAAATACCGAATATCTGGCTGAAAAATACAACTTGCCTCCGTGAAGATTCGGCCCGTTGCTTAAATTTCCCACAGAAACCAGAAGAATGTCCTCCATGGCTAACAAATGGAATATATACATCAATTATCACAAAGAGAGTCCCTAAGC
>NC_051409.1:17272518-17272740 GCF_015228065.2 Penaeus monodon | reverse complement strand
GAAGCATGGTAATAATCAGCGCAATAGTATTAACGACCCTCCATGACCAGCCTGAATATCCATAGCATATATACCTAGCATTATACCACCTATGCCAATCATCCATATATGAAAAGGATGTGCAACTGGAATGCTCCATGCACTACTTATACCTGACTCATCATCTATCTACGCCTCTCTCCTGACCTAGGCTCTCTCGACTCTCGTCTCTCTCAGCATAAC
>NC_051409.1:17271299-17271877 GCF_015228065.2 Penaeus monodon | reverse complement strand
GAGTTGTGCCTTTAGTTACGAGTTTAATTCGTTCCGTAACGGATCTTGTAACTCAAATTACTCGTATTTCAAATGAATTTTCCCCTTTCGAAATGAATATAAATAGCATTAGTTCGTCACGCGCCCCTAAAAATCATGTTTTTAAACAGGGAAAATGTGCTGAAAGATCATGAATTTTGTCTAAAAAAATACCTTTTATTAAATACAATGTACAGCGTTTACGTGGAGATCAGATGACTTGAAAGATGTTGACGGAGGTGGAGGAGAAAGGCTGAAATGAATAACTGAATCTTATTTCGGTTGATTTACCCCCCCCCTTCTTTTTTCGACACGCTTTCCTCACTTTCATTTATTAAAACCTGTCCAATGAGGTCTGGGCAGATGTTGCGGCGTTCACTGTGGTGCTCTTTGGGCCAATTAATGGTGGGGTATCTGAAGCTGGTTCGTAACACGAATTTTAGCTTTTAACCCAAAGAAAATATTGGCCGAGAGACGGCTCGTAGTTTGTGACACTCGTAAGCTTCAGATACCACTGTGTATAAAGGATGCAGCAATCTGTACACATCCTCTTGGTTTAG
>NC_051409.1:17270764-17271266 GCF_015228065.2 Penaeus monodon | reverse complement strand
TCGTTCGCAGCTTGGGTAGGATAAGCTCTTTGTCGCCGACGATACACAAACCGGAGTTAATATGGCTACTTGCTGTCTCTCGTGAAGGGTACTTGAAGGTGTCTAAAACACTCCATACAACTCTGAATGCCTTCAGCTTTGGGTTAAGAAACTCATTTTATTATCTTCTATTTAGTAAGCCTCATACGCAATCTCTACTACGCGAGCCGGGGTTATGGAACAGGAAACGTATTCCTTTATCCTCTCCTCCGACTTGTCATTACGCGGCCAGTAATAGCTAAAGGATTTCGAAGCTTCCTTACTCACTCTTCCCAAACCACAAACTGCAATTAATTGGGGAGACTTCGGTGCTCGGCCCTGAATTAATGGCGGACACATTCACGCAGCTGCTCAGCTAAGAATTAACGGCATTCACCACCACAACACAACCCGGACTCAATGGCAGCATATTTCCGCCATGATGGCATCTCCCGCCACTCCCAGATGCTCCTTGTCTTAGACG
>NC_051409.1:17268666-17268899 GCF_015228065.2 Penaeus monodon | reverse complement strand
CATGAGACCCTGCGATTTTCCTTCGGACTTTGACATGGAGATTACTCTTATCTGTGGAAAGAGACGATTGGTCAGACCGATAGAGGTGGCTAGTGTAATTTTGACCTGGAGATTATTAGTATCTGTGAAAGGTCTGGTGTAGACTGATTAGCATCTCCAATTTACGGGCGTGGATATTTCATTATGCAAGCAAATGTATTTTAAAGAATGTGTGTATTCATGTGTTACATACT
>NC_051409.1:17267576-17267863 GCF_015228065.2 Penaeus monodon | reverse complement strand
GTTTGATATTTAAAAATATAGATTAAAAACAGATATTTCGATATCACATTTATCATTACCTCGTTTCGCAAATCCGAACTGAGAAATTTTTACGCATCTGTTAAATTAGAAATATAAATGATTTTTGTTACATATCTTGCAATGTAATTAATATTCGAACTCTTATATCAGCCTGAATTGCCATCTGCCTCCCATAATATCACAGCGCAATTTTTTCCGCTCCCATTCCAACGCTGTCAATCACCATAGAACGTGGTTCCGCCGAGGGGAGGGAAGGGGAAAGAGGG
>NC_051409.1:17264220-17264559 GCF_015228065.2 Penaeus monodon | reverse complement strand
CCCCCTAATTAAAAAATTAATATGCCCAAATAGATATTTATATATTTTAAATTATTATTTTTTTTATTTTTTATATTATTTTTCTTAATTGGTTTGTTATGTTACATTTTTTTTTTTTTGAAATTTTATTTTATATATTTATATTATATAATTACTAAAATATATTTATGATAATATTTATATTTTTTTAATATTTTTTATTTTTGCTTTTAACTTTAAAATTTCCCCTTTTTTTTTTTTTTTATTTCTATTTTATTTTTATAAAATTAGATTAATATTTTTTTATTTCTATTTTTTTATTTTCCTTTTATTTAAAATTTTTTTCCCATAATTATAAAA
>NC_051409.1:17260594-17260681 GCF_015228065.2 Penaeus monodon | reverse complement strand
ACAAAATATTATAAAATTCCATGATATATGTGTGTGGTGTTTTGTTTTATACATTTTTATATATACACAACACAACACAAACAAACA
>NC_051409.1:17259918-17259982 GCF_015228065.2 Penaeus monodon | reverse complement strand
TTTAATATTCTATATAAAATTATTTTATTAATATTTTTTTATTTATATATATTATTATTGGTTT
>NC_051409.1:17259713-17259844 GCF_015228065.2 Penaeus monodon | reverse complement strand
AAGAGTGAAACGTAAAAAATTTTATTTTTTAACTTTGAGTTTTAATGTCAGTTTTCTACATTTGCACAAAGATGTCCTCACAAGCAAGATGTTTAGGTATATAATTTAAAAGGATATCACGCCAGATCACA
>NC_051409.1:17259083-17259373 GCF_015228065.2 Penaeus monodon | reverse complement strand
TTTCAGAAATTTTAGAGGGGGAAACCAGCTAAAATTCCCCAGAGGGGAAGAAAATTTTTGGGTATTAAAGTTTTAAAATTGGGCCCGCCCGTTGGAAGGCCGGGGTTTCGCCTGTTTTTCAGGAGTCCCCATTTTTCCCCTTTTCCCCGGGATTTCTGGGAGATCAGGTCGGCCCCCCCCTTTGGAGGAGCAGAGGGGATATTTCTCCGCCCCTGGGGTCGGGCCCAAAACCAAAGGGGCGTTTTCCCTAGTAACCCACACGCGCAAAAAATACTTTTTTCCCGCCCGGG
>NC_051409.1:17257873-17258591 GCF_015228065.2 Penaeus monodon | reverse complement strand
AGGGTAATTTCTACGGGTCTATCTGGGGGCCCCTACCCCTGGAAAAATAGTCGAAAGGGAAACCCACAGTTGGGTGTATCACTTTCGTAGAGGAACAGGTACAGAGGGATCTGTAAAAGGGAGACAATGGGCCAAAAAGATATTGAGGAAACAAACGCCCAGCAAATGGGGGACAGGATTGGGATTTTCCCCTGTGCACATATGGGGGGTTCTATTACAAGCAAACGCATTTCAAAAAATAATGTAAATTTTTGGGGTTACATTCTTTTAACCCTCGCTCTACCCGCTACCCCAAATCGGAACCCTTTTACTCGGAAAAAACAAAAAGGAAAAGGAGTGCATACATCAAGATGGCAGGGACCGAAACAAAAAGACTCGTTTATGTACCCGCCATGCGGGTTTCCTTTAAAAGTGGGGGGTCGAGGTAGATGCATGCGGCTACAGGACTGATGCATTTGGCTAATGCGTCTTTCTGTACCGTTTTCCCTTTCCCAGCAGGAAAAAAATTATATAAGGTCCCGGTGCCTAGTTGGCGCCGGGGTTGATAGGTTTGGTAAATAAGAAGTCAGTTTAAAATAAAGGTAAAACAACATGGAAAAACTAGCTAGTAATATGGGGAAAAAAGCAGGGAATTTCTTTGTCTATCTTTTATCCCTTTCTGGTAGTAAGTTATTGATTAGTAAAGTTCTCTCCAAAATAAAAGACATGCATAAGGGCC
>NC_051409.1:17255535-17256998 GCF_015228065.2 Penaeus monodon | reverse complement strand
ATCCAAATATAAAAAATTTATAAAAAAGCCTTTGGTTTTTATATGGAAAAAATATAATTTTAAAAAATTTATTAATATAATAAGAAAAAATTTTCCCCCCATATAAATAATTAATACTTAATATTATATAATACCCATAAACCCGAAAAAATCTTTCTTCCAAAAACCGGGGGTTGGAGGCTAATTGGAAAGGGAAGGAAATATAATGGTGGGGATTTGCCCCGGCCCTTTTAATTAAGCAAAATATAAATTTTCCCTGAAGAAGGAAAAAGGGGGTAAACAAAAGATTTAGGAACAATTAAATGATGGGGGAAAAAATTTGGTCGCATTTTGAACGGGTGGGAGGTGTAAGAAAAACATTTCGTTTTCAAAGGAAAACCCCTTTTTTATAGGCTTGGGAGAAGCCGACCGGTTATAGGGATGGGGGATTCCCACATGGCCTGGGGGGGGAAAGGAAAAAAAATTTTTTGGGGGCTTTTCCCCTCTTAAAAGTATTACCGGGAAAAAGAAAGCCCCCCCAATGGGGCCGGGGGGGAATTTGTTGTTAAATTGGTTGGGGGGTTTTTGACCTGAAAGGGGGTAGGAAAGGTTGAAATAAATAAAACCGGCAATGTTGAAAATTGGGGTTGAATAGAAGTTTTGGTTTAGGAAAAAAGGGAAATTTTAGAGATGAAAGTTTTGGGGGAACTAAAGCCCTAAAAAGGGCTGCCCCCCCGCGGGCCGGGGGGGGGGGTTTTTTGGAAAATCCTTTGGGGGCTTTTTTGACCTCTAAAACCAAAAAAGGGGTCCTTTGGGAAAGGTTTGGGCCTTTAGGAGTTTAATGTTTTTGGTTTAAAACTTGGATTTTTGGGAAAAATGGTGAAAAAAGGGGGAGAAGTATCGAAAAAAATGGGGAACCCGAAAATGTTTTTAAAAGATTTGAGGGGAATGTGAATCTTCCTTATAAAAAAAGGGTACATTTTGAAAAGAAAAAATTTTGACAAAATTTTTGGTAAACAAAGGGAGCCTTTTTTTCCTGGTGCGTGAAAGGGGGGGCTGTTGGTTTTTTAAAAAATTTTCATTTCTACTTTTTACCCCTGGAAAAAAAACCAAAACCGGGGAGCTGGGAAAATTTTTTTGAAGGTTTAGGCCCCTTTCGGGGGCCCCCAACAAATTTTTTTATTTAAATTGGGGGGAAAGGGGTCTTTTAGCGGGGGGGGTGACCAGTGGTCGGGACGAACTTGATTTTTCCGGGGAAAATGTTTTGATAAAATTTAATTGATGGAATTTTGGCCCCTTCTTTTCGCAAAAAAGGTAGGGTCTTTCCAAGGGAATTATCCAAACCCCTCCCCAAAAGAAGATGAATTTTGGCTTTTAACCCCAAAAGTTTTGTGGGGTTTTTTTAAAAATGATTTCTGTGCGGAGGGAAATGCTCTGTTTCTTTTAAGGCATTTTCGAGTTACCTACGCTGGTTTCCTTAAATT
>NC_051409.1:17255013-17255195 GCF_015228065.2 Penaeus monodon | reverse complement strand
AGGGGAGGAAGTTGATGCAGTGGCTGAGCAAACAGGGGAGAGGGAACTGGTAACTCAAATCCACGGAGAGATAAGTCTGTATATTTATAAAATACAATAGGTATGCCAGGGTTTATAGTTAATGGGACGGGGGTCATATTAATCATGTGTACTGACATTTCATATCCGTAAAACAATACAGG
>NC_051409.1:17254771-17254893 GCF_015228065.2 Penaeus monodon | reverse complement strand
CACAAGTAACAATTTTTCTAGCTTTGTCATTCAAAGTCCTATGGTTCGCCTGGTCGTCAGTGGATTTGCGCGCGGGGTCGGCAGCTTTGGTGCGGCTGAACGGGGCGCGTGTAGTGGCACGA
>NC_051409.1:17254082-17254317 GCF_015228065.2 Penaeus monodon | reverse complement strand
CTTAATGTTGTGTTACGTGCCATGTATTTTACCGTTTAATGTTGTGTTCCGTGCCATGTGTTTTACCGTTTAATGCTGTTACGTGTCATGTGTTTTACCATTTAATGTTGTGTACGTGCCACGTGTTTTACTGCTTAATGTTGTTATATGCCACGTGTTTTACTGCTTTGTTACATTGCCCACGTGTGTTTACTGTTTTAGTATTGTTACGTGCCACGTGTTTTAGTCTTTATTT
>NC_051409.1:17253773-17253875 GCF_015228065.2 Penaeus monodon | reverse complement strand
CACGCAGTGAGGGAGGAACGGGAGAAGGACGGGGATTGGTGAGGTAGGGGGTGGTAGGGTGTGAGGATTTGATGGGGAGTCGTTGCTCTCTGGAATGCTTGA
>NC_051409.1:17252683-17253363 GCF_015228065.2 Penaeus monodon | reverse complement strand
ACGGTGTTTTAAAAGAGGGGCCCAAAGGGCGGGGGTTTTTTGGGGGGGAAGGAAAGAGCTTCGGGCGGAAAAAATTAGCGACCAAAGGGTTTCAAGGGGGGAAAGGGTCAGAGAAGGGAGGGGGTTGGGGGGTGCCCCCGTCCCAAACCCCTAAAAAATCTCGTCTTTATTCCTAAAAAATTCTTGCTTCGTAAATTCATGAATATTTAAAAAAACGAAATCCCCCGATTCACTTGTAAAATCAACAGAAATTTAAAAGATGATAATAAGAAAAACAATTCAGTAACACTAAACACAGCATTTGGGTGGGTAAAAATTTGGGGGGGAAAAAAGGAAAAGGGAAAGGGACTCGAGGAATACCAAATCCCAGCTGGAATTGCCGTCATTTGTAAAAGTGGGGCCCGGGTTTGCCTCTTCGGGCTGGACTCTAGTTGCGTAAAGACGCCAAAAAAACCCAGGGGGAACGTGGCGAGGGGGGACACGTATCTTATGACACGTATCTTCACAACTGCCCCCAGTATGTGAAGGTATAAAATGGGAAATTTAAAACTTAAAACCAGTACAAATTTAGGTGAAAGGAAAAACATTTTTTAAAACAACAATGATCCCCTTTTATCACATGTGCAAAAAATTATAAGTCCTAAAAGCAATGAACGAATGTCAACAAGGAATGATATTTT
>NC_051409.1:17252189-17252614 GCF_015228065.2 Penaeus monodon | reverse complement strand
TATTACAATAATAAGTAATTTAGGGGGGTTTTGGGGCGAGGAGTGGTTTTTCAGCGACTAGAATTCCAGGGAAGTTTGTGGTATTCGCAATTTAAAATTTTCTGCCCGTCGGCATGCCGGGGGTGTTTTGGGGTTAGGAGTCCCCCATTTTTCTCCTTTTCAGGTTTTGGCTGGGAGGTCAGGTCGGCTCCACCCCTTGGAGGAGCGGGCGGGTAGCTCCGCCACTGGGCCCAGACAGACTAAGGGGTTTTTCCGTGTGGAAAGCTTTAAACTCACACTTCCGACACACGACGTTTTGATCGGGGGAAACCCCCTATCACCTGAAAAGGGAAGGCGAATGGTAAACCGACACTTGCAGGAAATCACTCTCAGTAGGGGAAAAAAAGGTAGAAAAGGGAAAAATCGGGAAAAGGGAGACGAAGGGC
>NC_051409.1:17251658-17251731 GCF_015228065.2 Penaeus monodon | reverse complement strand
AAAGCCCGGGGGGGAGAGGGGGAAAAAAAGTAAAAGGGAGGAGAAATAAAGGGGATCAAAAAAATTTAGACGG
>NC_051409.1:17243316-17243491 GCF_015228065.2 Penaeus monodon | reverse complement strand
GGGAATTTTGCTAGCCCCAAAAAGAGGTTTTTCTGGCCCTGCCCGGTCCCCCCCAAATGTGGCTGGTTAGAAAGTAGGGGAAAGGAATTTGATAATTTTTTGACGCATGGGATCCTCCATTTTCCGGGAGGCTATTTGGCGCACTTACCATAGGGGTTGTGGCTCCCTGTCCCCT
>NC_051409.1:17242035-17242108 GCF_015228065.2 Penaeus monodon | reverse complement strand
ACTGCTGGGAAACGAAAGGGGATGCGGGTTGCACCCCATCGGCGTTTTGCCCCTGATGAGTTAGTTCACGGAA
>NC_051409.1:17241748-17241826 GCF_015228065.2 Penaeus monodon | reverse complement strand
ATATATTGGAAAGGTTTGACTAAAATTTTCATATAGTAATTAAAATATGCAAACGAACTTGACACTTATTAATATTAA
>NC_051409.1:17241283-17241657 GCF_015228065.2 Penaeus monodon | reverse complement strand
AGATAGTTATTGCAGAAAGTTGGATGCGGATTGCACATATTTATTTTCGGGGCTAAGGTGACATGGTAGTTTGGCAGCTTTATTCTAGACCTTTCATCAAGAATATTCCCGAACACAAAAATCTTGCACATTTCAAATGGAAACATTTTCCTCATATTTTTGCATGCAACAATTAGGGAGTTTCTGCAGTTTATGGAAAAGTCTCATTATTTCCTCTATTCCCGGTATTCATCCGGGCATGAATGTCGGATCCATGGTAAGTTTGATTGGTTGACAGAAATTTAGAACTATACTTTTATTTCGTCTCTTTTCATCTAAAGAATTCTCCATGCAAGTCAAAACACTCTTTATATAAAACTTGAATTGTTGGTTCG
>NC_051409.1:17240536-17241255 GCF_015228065.2 Penaeus monodon | reverse complement strand
AAAAGGAGATCGAGATTATTAAATTTTTGGAAGATTATAGTCTATAAATGTAAAGTAGGGTTTTATTGATAGGTCATTGAGAGTATCGAGAATATTCTTGGTAGAGTGTAAGTCGTCTTCAGGGCTCCTATTTGAAAAGTACATAAAAAGAGGCTCCCACTGTTCTCATAACCCTTCAGTTGCTGCTTGACAAGAAAGCCATCTTGTCTGGCCTTTTAGGAGCTTAACCTCAGAAAATGCTTCATACTGTTTAAATTGGTAAACACATTTAACACTGTGTGAGAAGTGGCTGAATATATTTCTTACCAGATCTTCGCGCCTAGATACGAACAGAATATTATTCGATGACTGTTATACCTGTTAACTCCGTTTTCAGGCGACTCATGAAAGAATTGTGAATGTTGGTTATATTACTAGTACCATGTGAGGCAAATCCAGTGAAGTTTTCCTTGGGTATGTCATGTGTATTCAACTATTTTATTATAATTTGAAAGAGTGTTACCCTGTTGCTTTTACATATTCAAAAAGACATGTAGTCGACTTTGCATTTTCTTACTTTCTTTGTCATAGAATTTTGCAGCAATTCCACATTCGTTTCGCTTATAATGATGGAATAAAATAAAAAAAAATGTTTCCAACTAAACCGTTCTTCACATACTGAGCCAGTTTAGATGGAATGCTACTGAAATTCTACACATCGGCACATTGCATCGGATGTG
>NC_051409.1:17239734-17240416 GCF_015228065.2 Penaeus monodon | reverse complement strand
GTTCATATATATCCCGACTACCTACCACAACTATCTTAATGAAATCTGTTCACATGAAACAGAATTTGTACTTATTTACCACACTTTAAGCGGCTCTCCATAAACAGATCTGGCCTGATGAGACACACCTAGTTTCTGGTCTAGCCTTGTTAAAAGTTCCTGGAACGCAGTTAGTTGGCCCTAACTCAAAGCATCCATTCTCTACTCAAGAAGAAAAGTAATGCAGACCGCCAACCTATTTCTAGACAGTCCTTGCCGTTTTTAGTGTAAATGACAAAACACTTAAATTGTCATCTGAGAGAAGGACACACACAAAAGGTTACATAATAAGAGGAAATAGACACAAATATCCATCTTTACCCAAAAGAAACACCCAGGAACAGTTGCAACTG
Source organism: Penaeus monodon (assembly GCF_015228065.2). Lineage (NCBI taxonomy): Eukaryota > Metazoa > Arthropoda > Malacostraca > Decapoda > Penaeidae > Penaeus > Penaeus monodon. The sequence goes on along the minus strand of NC_051409.1, from coordinate 17,240,024 downwards.
GGCGTGCGACACTTGCCTAACTCATTTCAGAAACATTCTGAAAGGGAGGATGAAACAGACATCATTGGACAGGTTTTTATCGAAAACCCTGCAGATGAAAGTGAGGAATATGCGAATAAGATTCAATTATTCAGTTCAACCTTTCTCCTCCGCCTCCGGCAGCATCTCCAAGCGGCTGATCTCCAATATCCTTAATGACACCAGTTTTTTTCAGTAAATTCTATTGTATTGTGTTTTTTTTATACAATACTCGTCATTTTCAGGTACATCTTCCTTGTTTTAAAAAATGT
>NC_051409.1:17239469-17239568 GCF_015228065.2 Penaeus monodon | reverse complement strand
GAAATAAAAAATGTGGTTTGTTTTGGGCGTCTGGAACGGGTTAATGACATTTCAATCCAATTTCAAAGGGGAAAATTGATTTGACAAACGAGTAATTTG
>NC_051409.1:17236738-17237543 GCF_015228065.2 Penaeus monodon | reverse complement strand
CAATGAGTGAGATGGGTTGGTGTACCACTTCAGTATATGCTCGCCTGGAATACCGCTGTGGCTGCCCTCTTGTTTGTCATTGTAAACACGACGAACACTTGCACTGATATTTGGAATTATAGTGTAGATAAAGAGGCATTAAAGTATTTCAGTTTGTGAAATTCTCTACATCTTTTGTGTTTGTACATTGCAATTTGTAATTGTTATGACTCAGTGACGAGTCTAGACAGCACTTAAAAAGAAATAGTGATGTTTCCATGTTTCCGGCGAATTATATCGAATAGTAATGTCTATGAGCATGATAAACGAAAAGTCAAAATTTAGATTTTTCAGGAAACCAAGAATTTCCAACATCATAAAGGTTCAATCCTCTGCTCCCCGCTAGTCCATGTTAAGCCAATTACCATTTACTTTTAAAACAGTATGTTTGGTGTGATAACAATTATCATCTTCCCTCCTTCTCTGAGTCAATCACCTCTGTATAGCGAAGATGTTAGTTATGCCTTCCCCCAGGCAGAGGCAAACCATCCCGTGTGAACCTCAGATAAGGTTTCCCTTCCAAATACTCGGAACTCTTCATACTCACAGATTGTAGGCTTTGGAGGTCGGCGTCCAGTTACCCACACAGGTGCATAATTATGTGTTTGTGGTTGGCTAGAAAGACAATAGGGCATATACTATATACGCATTTCATTGTTTTTATTTGTCTTGATCCCTTCTTAGAACGTCCTACTACTTCCATGGAAGAAAACATCTCAAATTGGTTTGTTATGGATTGCTGTCATATATTTCCCTACAGCTTTTG
>NC_051409.1:17234284-17235281 GCF_015228065.2 Penaeus monodon | reverse complement strand
AAAAAAAAAAAAACCTTTCAACCTTTTCCCCCGGGCCCCAACCCCCCCGGGCCCCCCCTAATCACTTAGGGAAAAAGTTCATCCCCTAGTGAAGTGAATACGATCGTTGAACGGCTATCCGGTTGAGGGGATATTATTACGGACTAAAAAACGGACACGGTGAGTTCGTAAGTTTGGCGTGCTTTATGCGCTTTCCTGTTACGTCATATTTTCTCTCTCGGGTCGGAGACCGGCATCCCCCGGGCGGGTTTTTGGGGGAAAAGGTCCAAACCAGAGAGAGATTGGGGACGGGGAAAGGAGAGAGAGTATATAACCCAAATATTAAAAAAAAAACACATACTACATAAAATTAGTGGCCGAAAAAACTTTTACCTTTTAAAAGAAAAATATTACATCGCGTTTTGTTTTTGGGTGCAAGGGATGGTTTTTTGCTGCGTGTAGGCCAGTCAGTGGTTCTGGTTTCCCTCAACACTTTTGTTACGCAGTGGCAATATTTTTTAAGGTGAAATTTTAATAAATCGGGTTTTAAATTTTTTAATCCAAAAAGCCAAGGTTTAAAACCGGGAAAAATCAAACTAACCTGCAAAAATTTTGTTAAAATGGACGGAATGCAAGAAAATAAAAAATGTGTCGAACCGTGTCAAGAATAGATAAAGGGAAATGGTCAAGAAAAAGGTGTCAAAAAAAAATATCAAGAAACCGCCCAAGAAATTTTAGGTAAATTAATTTTTTGTGTCAAAAAAAAATCATCAAGAACGGGTAAAAGAGGTCGGGTAAGAAAAGCAAGTCAACAAAATCAATAAATAAAGCCAAAATCATTAATTTAAACAAGAAAAATCAATAACAACCCAATTCAACCTTTCAGGTAAAGAAATTCAGGTCAACAAAGTTGTTATCAATAAAGCCAGGGTGAAGAAAATCGTATCAAATAAATCAGGAAAGCAGATAGCGAAAATTTTGATAAAAAGAAACGGGGTTTAATAAAGGCGGGGAATGT
>NC_051409.1:17233807-17234149 GCF_015228065.2 Penaeus monodon | reverse complement strand
CGTGTCAAATCAGGTAAAAAAAAGTTGCTAATAAGAAAATTAGGCAAAAATTGCTCAATAATGTATTACGAAAGCCACGAGTCCCGAAAAGCAGGCCAAGAAAGCCAGTATCAAGAAAATTAGTCTTAAATCGCCAAAAAAACCTTTTTCAGAGAAGGGAACAACAGAAATTAATTTAGTAAAAAAAAATGGGGGGAGGAAGGGGCGGGAAATAATTTTTCGAGAACATATTGATAAAATTTGGGAATGCAATAACTTTCGTCCTTTTCCTTTATTTACAAAAGCGTGTTTCGTTCTTTCGTATCATTTTTTTGTTATCCTCCTTTCTAAACGGTTGATATG
>NC_051409.1:17232263-17232354 GCF_015228065.2 Penaeus monodon | reverse complement strand
AAAAAAAACCTTATATCATATTATATTATATTATTATTTATTTTTTGTGGGGTTTTTTTTTGTTGGTTTTTGTTTGTGTGGGTAGGATCTA
>NC_051409.1:17231690-17232190 GCF_015228065.2 Penaeus monodon | reverse complement strand
CTCCCCTCGCCTGTTTTATTTTTTTTTCCTTTCCCCCCCTAAATCACTCCCAGATTGACAAAATGACTGGATCGCCCCCATACTACCTACGTTCACTCATCTTAGACGCTCTAAACCTGAGGACACCTCCCTTTTCCCCCCCCTCTTCTCTTCCCTTGCTTCCCCTCTCCTGCGGCATTTCCATACTCTTTTTTCTTGTATTCGTGTTTTCCTGTTCTTGTTTTTTGCTATTCCTCTCTCTTTTATTCGGTTCCCCTTTTTTCTTATTCCCCCCCTCTCTCTTCTCCTACTCATATTACCTATTCACACTAAGACCCCCCTCCCTTCGAAACTCTTGCCCCCTCCCCCCCCCGTCCTGCCCCCTCCCTCCCCCCCCCTCTCCTCTGCCCCCGCCCTCCTTCCCCCAAACAAAAATTCAAAATGACGAACTCCAAAATACCCGGGTTTAACCAGGGATATACCCTTTTTCCTTCCCTTTTTTAAACTCTCTGGTCACACAA
>NC_051409.1:17230505-17230898 GCF_015228065.2 Penaeus monodon | reverse complement strand
TGTGTGTGTGTGTGGACCTGTAAACCCCACGGGGAAACCAACATTCATGGTCTCAGACTTCACTTTCTGTGCTCATCCTCTCATTTACAAGGAAAGCCTGAAAACACTTACTACCAAAGCCTCATATCAGTTCTGCGTGTGCCAATTCCCCACAAAAGCCACGTATTAGAAAAATTTTACTTCGAATGGTCCCACCCTACCTATTTCAAAAAGTATGATAATTTCTTTCCCCAATTACCGCTTAATAAAGTGGTAAAAAATGTAAACATATTGACAGTCTTGTTTAGAAATCAGAACTCGTTTAAAACATAATTTTTAAAACAATGTTATCCTAAAGTCATTTGCCGATTTATTTTTCACAATAGCAATTCCCAATGGTAATTTTCTAAACAG
>NC_051409.1:17227583-17228777 GCF_015228065.2 Penaeus monodon | reverse complement strand
GGGGAGAGAGTAGTTGCGAAATACCCAAACTAAGTTCGGTATTCAACATAGATAAGAAGCTAGAATAGACAAGAAACGAAAATATAATAAAAAAATCCACTAAAAGGTTAAATAAAAACAGAAAGGAAAAAAAGGTTTAAAGGGGCGGGGGTATATTGTTCAATCTGGAGACAAAATGCCTGAGGCGGGGTCATAGCCCCAACAATAGGGTCTCTTCCTTCTGTTCATTTTGTTGCTTCAAGGTGTTGCTTATATTTCAATGGGGAAGCAGAAAATGCGAGGCAAGGAGAGGGGGAAGGGAGGGAGGGGAAGGCCTGGGAAGGGTTGAGGGAGGGAGGGGAAAAGCCTAGGGAGGGGGAAGAGGGAGGACGGGGAGAGGGGAAGGGGGAGGGAGGGAGAAGGGGGAGGGGGAAGGGAGGGGAAGAGGAAGGGAGGAAGGGAGGGGGGGAGGGGGAAAGGGCTGAAGAGCAGGAGACGGACGGAGGAGGCAGGGGGGGGAAGGAAAGAAGGGCGGCGGGGGAGAAAGGGGGAAGGGGCGGGGGCAGGGAGGGCCGGGAGAGGACCCGAGGGACGGAGGAGGAAAGGTTTGGAGAGGGGGGAAACGAAGGAGGAATTTGGGTAGGGGAAGAAAGGGTCAAGTAAGAGGGAAAAAAGGGAAGGGCCGAGTGAAAGGGGGCGAAGGAAGGGGGAGGAGGAAAAGGGCGGTGAGGAAGGGTAGGGAATGGCGAGAGAGAAGGAGGAGGAGGAGGAGACCGGAGGGGCTTGGATGCGGAGAGATCAGAGATGAGGAGAGAGACGGAGGAGGATGAATAGGGAAACAGAAGAGGAACGGAGGAAGGAGGGGTAAGGGAACACGATGGAGAGGAGGGGGCAGGGGAGGGGGAGGGAGAGAAAAGGGATGGCAAGATTAGAAGAGAGTAAGGGGACGAAAGTGGGTAAAGAATGGAGAAGGGAAGGTAATAAGAAAGTCAAATGAATGCGAATAATAATAAAAAAGAACAGAGGATTTAAAGAATAACAAGGAAATTGACACAGAAGAGGACTGGGAGAGGAAAAAAAACAAAAAAGAGATGTATTCGGAGTGAGAGGAGGCGCCAAGTGCATGGGAGGGTAAATTATAGACTGGAGGTTACGGAGAAAAGTTGAAAAGGGATAAAAAAAGGATGGAAAAAGGAATCAGCGAATATAGTCTCT
>NC_051409.1:17222267-17222660 GCF_015228065.2 Penaeus monodon | reverse complement strand
GCCATTCGTCTCCCTTTACAGATCCTTCTCTACCTGATCCTCTACTGAGAGTGATACTCTGCAAGTGTCGGTTTACCATTCGCCTCCTTTTACAGGTGATAGGTGGTCCCCAGATCAAAGCGTCGTGTGTCGGCAAGTGTGAGTTACGCTTTCCACACGGAAATCACCCTTAGATCTGTCTGACCCAGTGGCGGAGACTACCTGTCTGCTCCTCCAAGGGGTGGAGCCGACCTGACCTCCCAGCCAATCCTGAAAAGGACGAAACTGGGCACTCCTAACAACAGGCGACCCCCGGCACTGCCGACGACAGACAAATTAACTTGCGAATACCACATCTTCACTGGAATTCTAGCTCGACTGAAACACCACTCCTCGCTACCCCTCTAAATTACT
>NC_051409.1:17221919-17222187 GCF_015228065.2 Penaeus monodon | reverse complement strand
CATTCCTTGTGACATTCGTTCATTGCTTGTAGGACTTATAATTCTTGCACATGTAGATAATATGGCATCATTGTTGTTCAAAGTGTTTCCTACACCTAAGTAGTACTGTGTGAAGTTAAATCCTATTTTATATCCTTCACATACTGGTGGCAGTATGTGAAGATACGTGTCATAAGATACGTGTCCCGCTCGCCACGTGCCCGTGTTCTTGGCGTCTTTACAGCAACTAGAGTCCAGCCAGAAGAGGCAAACCCGCCGCACTTCACAA
>NC_051409.1:17221044-17221148 GCF_015228065.2 Penaeus monodon | reverse complement strand
TCAAGCATTCCAGAGAGCAACGACTCCCCATTCAAATCCTCACACCCTACCACCCCCTACCTCACCAATCCCCGTCCTTCTCCCGTTCCTCCCCTCACTGCGTG
>NC_051409.1:17220698-17220826 GCF_015228065.2 Penaeus monodon | reverse complement strand
AAATAAAGACTAAAACACGTGGCACGTAACAATAAACAGTAAAACACGTGGCATGTAACAAGCAGTAAAACACGTGGCACGTAACGACAGTAAGCAGTAAAACACGTGGCACGTAACACAACATTAAG
>NC_051409.1:17220119-17220243 GCF_015228065.2 Penaeus monodon | reverse complement strand
TCGTGCCACTACACGCGCCCCGTTCAGCCGGCACCAAAGCTGCCGACCCCGCGCGCAAAATCCACTGACGACCAGGCGAACCATAGGACTTTGAATGACAAAGCTAGAAAAATTGTTACTTGTG
>NC_051409.1:17219817-17219998 GCF_015228065.2 Penaeus monodon | reverse complement strand
CCTGTATTGTTTTACGGATATGAAATGTCAGGTACACATGATTAATATGACCCCCGTCCCATTAACTATAAACCCTGGCATACCTATTGTATTTTATAAATATACAGACTTATCTCTCCGTGGATTTGAGTTACCAGTCCTCTCCCCTGTTTGCTCAGCCACTGCATCAACTTCCTCCCCT
>NC_051409.1:17218416-17219220 GCF_015228065.2 Penaeus monodon | reverse complement strand
AATCGCATGCAATGGAGATTTTAGCATAATTGTGCATTTACCCGGGAAATACAACGTCGTCGCCGACGCACTATCACGCGCCCCCCTCGTTCTACTACCCGACGTCGCTTCCCCGCACACCTTTGCATCACGTAAAACATTCGTTGAGGGCCTCAGCATGGTCTCACCTATCACAAGCAATGTTGAGATTCAGATTTCCCTTCAGCCTCTTGCTGACTTCTCTGGATTGTCTAGTTTCCACCTGAGTAAGATAGCAGACGTAGGTAACTCGTAAATGCTTAACGTACGAGCAGTTCTCCCTCCTTGACACAGCACTCAGCTGTATTAAAAAAACAGCGATCATCATTTGTAGAGCACAATCATCGCTCATGGCGAGGATTGATTAATGCTGTCGGAAAGATCGCCTATGCGTTATTTGGTATAATAGATGATTACACATTCACATCTAGATCTGAATATCAAAACATTCCTACCAGGGTTACTCATAGATTCGATACTTCGATCCACGCGGTCATCACTATTGCCCAAGTTATCAAGATCATTTCACAATATCAATATAACCTTTGATAAGCTCTCTGCAGTGCTCAACAATTCAAATGACTTCACGGAGCTCGCGTTTAATGTGGTATCTTACCAGGTCAACAAAGTAGCAAATGATATTACTTTAGAAACCAACAGCTTACTTTCAGCAGCAGCAGGTAGAGTGCTCCCTACGACTTACGCCCTATAATTCACATTTCATCTCTCAACATTTAGCCTCTTTTTCCTATAAGGCAACGATATCAGTTCTATTCTACCTCAACC
>NC_051409.1:17218062-17218145 GCF_015228065.2 Penaeus monodon | reverse complement strand
CATCGGTCAATGTGCATTCTCTACAATTCCAAACTCTATTCGAACATTTCTTCTCACATTGCCAGACGTTATGGTATTCATAT
>NC_051409.1:17217605-17217940 GCF_015228065.2 Penaeus monodon | reverse complement strand
GCATTGATATAAATGCTACCTAATTACAGTCCATGTCTATATCCCTACCATCCTATAACGTCGCTCTCCCAAGCCTTAGCCTCCAACAGATCCCGGTTTTGCAACGAAATGATGCTTACACCCTCCTCAGCCCGTTCCATGCGACCTACCTCTACCCCATACATATTAATGTCACTGGAATGCTTATGTTACTGATGGCAGGGGAAATATATTTTTGCTTCACTTATAGGCGCGTGGCAAACGTAACGACCAGTTATAGTTCATATCCCCGTTCCATATAGCCAGTAACCTACAGCAGGTATTTTGTAAGTAACGATCTTGGTTCAGGTGATGTG
>NC_051409.1:17216357-17217049 GCF_015228065.2 Penaeus monodon | reverse complement strand
CAGATTTTAGGACATTATGCATGTCTATTATTTTGGAGAGAACTTATACTAATCAATAACTTACTACCATGTAAGATGAAGATAGACAAAGCATTACATGCATCTTTTCCCCATATTACTAGCTAGTATTCTCATGTTGTTATTTACCGGTATATTACATGACTTCTTATTTACCTACCTATCATACCCCGGCGCCATACTAGGCACCAGGACCTTATATAATTATTTCCTGCTAGGAAGGAAACGGTACAGAAAGACGCATTAGCCAAATGCATCAGTCCTGTAGCCGCATGCATCTACCTCGAGCCCCACCGCTGTTATGCAACCGCATGGCAGCCTACATCAATCGAGTCGTTGCTTCGGTCCTGCCATCTTGATGTATGCACTCCTTTTCCTTTTGTTTCTTCCGAGTCAAGGTCGACTTGGGGTAGCGTGGTAGAGCGACGTAAAAGTATGTAACACACAAATACATATATTATTTGTAATGCGTCTGCTTGTAATATGAACTCCCCATATGCGCACATGGGAAATGCTAATCCTGATCTTCCACTGCTAGCGATGATCCTCAAATATCAGTTTGGCCATTCGTCTCCCATTACAGATCCCTCTGTACCTGTTCCTCTACTGAAAGTGATACACTCCAACTGTCGGTTTACCATTCGCCTATTTTTCCAGATGATAAGTGGTCCCCA
>NC_051409.1:17215592-17215843 GCF_015228065.2 Penaeus monodon | reverse complement strand
GTTTGTCGCGCGTGTGGGTTACGTAGGGAAATCGCCCTTAGGTCTGCCTGACCCAGGGGCGGAGACTATCCGTCTGCTCCTCCAAGGGGTGGAGCCGACCTGATCTCCCAGACAATCCTGAGAAGGACGAAACTGGGCACTCCTGACAACAGGCGACCCCTGGCACTTCCAACGACGGACAATTTAACACGTGAATACCCACATTTTCTTCACTCTGGAATTCTAGCTCGTTGCCACTCTAAATTACTGAA
>NC_051409.1:17215310-17215387 GCF_015228065.2 Penaeus monodon | reverse complement strand
TGATTGTGATCTGGCGTGATATCCTTTTATTCATTATATACATAATCATCTTGCTTGTGAGACATCATTTGTGCACA
>NC_051409.1:17211591-17211688 GCF_015228065.2 Penaeus monodon | reverse complement strand
ATAGAACGTATTATACTGACAGACGTATAAAAAAGGGATGAATGAGACTCAAAATAATGTCTATATGTGAAGAATTTAATCCAACAAACCCTTTTTC
>NC_051409.1:17210882-17211255 GCF_015228065.2 Penaeus monodon | reverse complement strand
AAGATAAAAATTTTGGGAGAAAAGAATTTTAAATAAGAAAAAATAAAAAAGATAAAATGAAGAAAAGGAAAAGGAGCAAAATATAAAGAAAAAATAAAATAGAGAAGAAAAAGAAAAAAAAGATTTTAAAATAATAAAAAATAAAAAAATAAAGAAAATATAACAATTAAAAAAGAAATATATAATTTGTAAGGGGATATAAATATAAGATTAAATAAGAAGTGCATAAAAAAAAAATTATAAAAAAATTAAAAAAATAATATAAAAAATAAAAAAAAAAAAATAGATAAGGGAAAATTATTTTTTTTGTTAAAAGAATGAAAAATATAATTTTAAAATTTTTATTATAACAATAAAATTATAGATTAAAAAA
>NC_051409.1:17209896-17210084 GCF_015228065.2 Penaeus monodon | reverse complement strand
AAAATAAAATATAATAAAATAAAAATAATTTTATAAAAAGTATTATAAATATAAAAATAATTTAAAAATAAAAATATTTTAAAATACCAAAAAAAAATATATATAAATATATAAATTTTTTATAAAAAGAAAAAAAAAAAAAAAAAATTATTTTTAAAAATATATTTTTTATTTTAAAATTTTGAAAA
>NC_051409.1:17208956-17209323 GCF_015228065.2 Penaeus monodon | reverse complement strand
GCTTAGGGACTCTCTCTGTGATAACTGATGTATATATTCCATTTGTTAGCCATGGAGGACATTCTTCTGGTTTCTGTGGGAAATTTCAGCAACGGGCCGAATCTTCACGGAGGCAAGTTGTATTTTTCAGCCAGATATTCGGTATTTTGTCTTTGCTAACTGACTTCCAATCTTTATTGCTGATGTTACCTCTCCTTTCTCTATGACTTTCAGTTCTTGTTTGGGAAAAAACTGATTTCATTATCCCATTCCCTAACCAAATGTGATACTGTACTTCATAGTAAGTACAGGACTTATTTTCCAAAACTTTTCCGTTTCCACTGCTGTTGGTAGCTTGCAACTTGAATTTGTTTCTTTCCTGGCTACC
>NC_051409.1:17207511-17207596 GCF_015228065.2 Penaeus monodon | reverse complement strand
CAGCTTTTTCTTTTATTACATTTTTTCATCAATTACAAAAAATTAGCCTTACCATTAGCTTTACTTTTTTCTTTATCCCCCTCTT
>NC_051409.1:17204330-17204614 GCF_015228065.2 Penaeus monodon | reverse complement strand
GCTTTAATAAAACGGAATACTGATGATTAACGTAATCATTCCTGGACCATAGTATATACTAGGCGCTTGTCACTGGTGTTTAATAGATGCATGGAAAGATCTTAAAAGGGGTTAGGTTGACGTGGTCCTATGAGGTCAGTAGTCAGCTGTCATCAAAAGTAAACTTTTAAAAAATAAACTGCAAGTCAATCACCTTGTTGCGGTGTCACGAGATCCCACCAGGTGCCTATCCAAAAAATAAATGTGTATTATCTGCAAGTTCAGAATAATGATGGGTTTTGTTG
>NC_051409.1:17203870-17204279 GCF_015228065.2 Penaeus monodon | reverse complement strand
TTCGAAAAAATATAATGGGATAGAAATGAAAACAGTATAAAGGATCACCATAAAAAAAATAAAGAGGTTAACCCTAAATTCCCCTTTCCAATTTTGGAGTAGGCCCTCAAAAGTTACAAAAACCATCATAATACTGAGGGTGCTAAAAGATTTGTTACATGCCCCTTCCCCCCCCCCCTCAGCACCCGCCCGACCCGGGAGAAAAACTGCCTTTCGCCAAAAAGGTGACTCGCAGAAAGGGAAGAAAACCCGGGAGAACTTGAAACCCCAATTACCTCGGGGTCAGCGCCGTCCCCTTTTTCCTCCCTCGGGGCCATTGTTCTCCTTAAAAAACTGTTATTTTTTCTCAGTTTTACTCCCTTAAATTTTGCTGACGATAATGCTTTGTGTTAGCTTAAAAAAGAGTGTG
>NC_051409.1:17200310-17200794 GCF_015228065.2 Penaeus monodon | reverse complement strand
CTAGCCTCTTACTTTTTTCTATTCCTCGCGATGTTATTTTTTTTATCAGAAAAATTGTTTTAAAAACATTTTATCACCTTTTCCCCCACATTATTACCCGCATTATTCCCATTAAAAATTTCGTCATCCTATTTTCATAACTATCACAAACTACTACTGCTTTTTTGTTAAATTTTGTTTATGCGATGGTACCCTTTAATTTAGTTGTGACTTCATCATAGCTTTTCCTTTTCACTCACTTATCGCTAGAAAATACCATAGCATTTTTTTCTATAAACTTTTTTTTTTCGCATCTACTTAAAACCCCTTCTATACGATCTCCGTTTTTTTCCCACATCTACCCTTTTTTACTTCCCGCTTTTTCTCGACCTCTCTTTACCTGATAAGTAAATTCCCTGGGCTAATTTCACATCATTAAAATTTCCCCTTTTGGGGACCTGTTTTAACTAGTATAAAAAACCTACCGTTTTTTTTTCTATATGCC
>NC_051409.1:17197711-17198248 GCF_015228065.2 Penaeus monodon | reverse complement strand
GGGTTTTTTTCAGCCTTTAGATTACATGGTTTTTACCTGTATGCAGGGGAAAACCTAAACCTAAAACAAATAAGAACGTTAATATGCTCCACGAAAAAATTTACTACGCCAACATTTTTCAGCATGCCCTCCTAGCCCCGGGAAAAGCAGGGCCCCCCCCCCATCCCCTCAAGCAAACCTTTGGGCGGCCTTGTTTTACCGCCCCATCCCCCGGGAAAAAATTTAGAAAAAAAAAAAAAATGTGGGTCCCGGGCCCACATGAAACGGCGGTGACGCAACTCGCCCCCCCATGAGGTCGCCCCCCCCCCCTCATACTCATCATACTCCTCGTAGTCTTCAAGCTGACTTCTTTTCCCCATATAGTTCACGCTTAAGGAACGCCAGCAGCTCCTTGAGCTCTGGACGCAGCCTGTGCTCGGCCAAGGCTGTCCATGAAACGAGCTCCTCCAACTGCGGCGGCACATACTACAGGCGCTCGCAAAGGAGCTCCCCAAAAGCAGACACATAAACACACCACACCCCACAACACCAACAACT
>NC_051409.1:17197296-17197403 GCF_015228065.2 Penaeus monodon | reverse complement strand
ATTTATACAAAATTTAAATATTTTTTAAGACTAACCCAAAAAATTTATCAAACCGTGTGTGGTTGGGGGAACATTTTGTTTTAAACGTTTTTTTTTGCATAAAGGGC
>NC_051409.1:17197069-17197162 GCF_015228065.2 Penaeus monodon | reverse complement strand
TAACAAGCACGATGCGTGGCAATGTAAATAAATAACACGCAAAACATACGCCAAACGGATTTGAAAAAGTTTTTGGATTGGGCCCCCCCTTAC
>NC_051409.1:17182378-17183499 GCF_015228065.2 Penaeus monodon | reverse complement strand
CTTGCCGCGTTGGGGATAGGCGCCCGTCCAGGTACAAGCCCAATAAAAAGCCTTGGTACTGCGATTACTATTTCAACGGATCCCCTTTGTCGGTCCTCTGTGATCTGCCCGGCCTCAGCTGCATCTTCAGGAAGCTGTTCAACGGCAGAGACGACGTCCCGCTCAACATATTCAAAGTGATCGAGCTTGTGGACGAGCACCGATCATGACAAGCGCCTCGCCCTAGAGAATGTGCGGCGGTACTTAGCCAAAGAAGCTCTCCGCCTGTGCCTCCCACCTGCTACGCTGGAGAGGCAGCCAGCAGCTTGCACCTCACCCCCTGCCCACGGAGGAGAGGTAGCCAAGAAGCCTTTTGCCTCCCCCTGCCCACGGGAGAGAGGGAGCCCGAAGCCTGGCCCCCCCCTTGCCCAGGGGGAGAGGCAGCCTGAAGCCCGTTTCCTTCCCCCTGCCCATGGAGGAGGGGCAGCCCAACCCCGAAGCCACGCCCCTCGAGGACTGGGCCCCGAGATCATGCACGTGCTAGACTCAACCGTGAAGAAGGAAAGGCCGAGAGCGGAGGTGGCAAGCATGCTGACTCAGTTCTGCGCCGACGCAGGCCTGCCCGTCGTGTCCATTCCGGTGCTTAGGAAGTACACGAAACGGCAGTACATGGTGAGCGCCGGCGCCGACGGCAAGGTGTCCACCGTGGTCATACAATGGTCAAGCACGCCAAGAGTCCCGACGAAGTTTAAAGGGGCTCTGCTGGAGGCCATGAAGCTGAGGGCGCTTGGTGGGCAGTGTGGCGGCCGGCACCTCTACGGCGTCTGCCCCGATATGCTGTGTCTCTTGGTCACTGAGGGCCCCCCCGCCTGGCAAGGCCCTCGCGAGGACGGGACGAGCAGCAGAAAACGAGCCGACTCCAGGCGAGGAGCAGGTCCGCTCTCCAGCCGGGACAGATCGCCCGGCGCCTGAGAAGAAGCGTGCCCCCGGGGACCAAGAAAGGTCGCTCGCAGCCCCGTCTACTGCAGACACGCCCAATGATCAGAGGTGTCACCCGGAACCCTCGCTGTCTTTTTCGAAGGGCACGCGGGTCCACCCCACCCCACCAGACAAACACGCTCACAACATCTAAACATTAATTC
>NC_051409.1:17175739-17176161 GCF_015228065.2 Penaeus monodon | reverse complement strand
GAAAGAGAGAGCGATCGAGGCAGACAGTCAGACTTACATATTGTGCCTATATGTGAGTGTGCATATCTTTTCTATAAATTTGATTACCTTTACACCTTTCTGCATCATTTACATTGTAGGAATAAGAAGGTAGATGATTCCTCCTGAAATGTTCATTCCTCCACGAGAAAGTCTATGATTATCAGGGATTGAACAGCCATTTTCGAATTCCAAAAACTCTTGAGGATCTACCTGGGCTCCTCCTACAGCATCCCCTGGCCCTTCCCTGCCCCTCCCTCTGCTAAGCCTGAGTCAGGAATGTGTCATAAGCAGCGATAATTAAATCCCCCCCGTCCTATCGCCCCCACCCCTACGGGCCTCACCCTCACGCCCACAAAAGCAGCTAAAATGCCCCTCAGTCAGTGATTATCCTGGAAATGCTT
>NC_051409.1:17171820-17173640 GCF_015228065.2 Penaeus monodon | reverse complement strand
TTAAATTTCTCTCCTCAACATACAACACAAGTGTAACGAGCCAGCTACATAAACAAGAGCATAGGGTCTTTACGCATGAGAAGAACCCCGACGTCGAAGCTCTCTCCTGATATCGACGATGGCTAGGGAATCGCTGCATAATTTTGTTCCGATCCTAGAGGCCGAACAAGAAACCCAGCTGCAGGTGGAGCTACCGCCTATGGCTCAGGGGAAGGCCCCCAAAACGCTCTGTGAGGTTTACTTGTATTACCCCCAGTAGCACAGGGGGTCCTTAGTGCCCTATGTGGACCTGCGCGTGAACAACGAGTTTACGACTTTTTTGGTAGCCACTGGAGTAAGTACCGTCCTTCAGTTCTTTAACCAAGTAGGCAACTGGGATGTGCGGTGACGAACACTGATGCAAGCCAACCTCTATCGCTCAGCTTGCGCTTGGCACAAGGAATCGCCAAAATCAGAAGTTACAATCTACCCGTCAAATCCTGGGTTCTTGCATCCTGATGGGCGGAGCTGCCTCCTGGCCTCTCTCTGAAGGGTCCTACGTTGACCCTGGCGTGCCCGGTAACGCCCCAGATGTTGACATGCCGCCCTTCCAGGAGATGAGCATTAGCGGCACCAGCATGCAACTCTTGCTTGACACGAGTTCCGACAATTCCTGACTGGTCCCTTGACCGTAGCCGCGTGGCTCAATCTGCCCCTCGTGAACGTTGTCCACCAGAACCGCTTCATGACAGGCCAGGAAGGGCGGGTATAGATTGAGCGGGAGGCGAACGACGTCGCTCTGGCCGGGTTTGGCCGCAAGATGGCGGGTTCTTTTATGGCTCTACTCTCTATCCGCGCGACATAACGTCGGTCGGGGCATGAAGTCCTGACGGGGGCGCGCGAATTGCGTACAGTGCAGGCGGCCCCTGGAGCGTCACCTTCCCGGAGCAGACGCCAGCCGAAGGCCAGGAGAGTGCCTTTGAGGAGTTAGGTGGGGGCTGCTCAAGGGATGTCCCCATTCCCACTAAAGCAATCCCATCCACGCTTTGTACCTTTTCCTTTGTTTCCGAAAATTATCCCAAGGTAACTCCTTTTACTCCAGTTACCGAAAATCTTCCACAATGCGAAGAACCCGTCCAAGCGCCTCCATCCGCTGCTTCTTCCCAGGGGCACGTCTCCATGTCAATATTTGCTATGACAACCCCCTCCAATATCATCGTGCCCCCCTCCAACGCGCAGCCTTCTGCATAGGATCCTAAGAAGAGCCGCATGAGGCATATCCACTTCCCTCTTAACGTAAAGCATGGTGCCACCTCAACACCAGCCACGTAAAATAATTTCTCAGGACCTCCCGTTATTCCAGGGACCGGATATAACCCCTCAGGAAATTCCTTCACTCCTTCTGCCGGATATAATGCCCCATTGTAGTCCTGCACATCAACAACGTAACACGTTGTTCGGGAACAGGCCGTCGACCAGCAGGAATCGAGTCCGCGGAAAGGGTTTTCACAAAAAGCAGCCCAATCACTCACTTCTTCCTGGATCCCGGGGTTACCCAGCGTCGTTACCAACTTCTTCCTCAAGAACAGCCCAAACAAGCTCCCGAGAAGATGCGCTGGGGACACGTCAAAGACAAAAGGTTGCCACTGTGACCAGTGTAATACAACAAGCCTGATAGTGAAGAATGGTGAACGTAGGATCTCCATGGTAAGAAGTAAATGTCACTGACCATACTGAAAATTAAAGAAAAGAGAAGCAAGTGCAAATAAAAAGAAATCAATAAAAAAGAAAAAAAAAGTAATTAAAACGAAAAGGAAAAAAAATAAAAGATATAAATTTTT
>NC_051409.1:17170972-17171049 GCF_015228065.2 Penaeus monodon | reverse complement strand
GGTGAAAGTGAGAGACGCAGTAAAAAACAAATATGTGTCATATTAGTTGATAAAAGTGAGACACACAACCGCAAACC
>NC_051409.1:17163186-17163332 GCF_015228065.2 Penaeus monodon | reverse complement strand
TATGAGAGAGAAGAGAGAGAGGGGCCATTTTTTAATAAATTGATTACATTTTCACCCAATTCCCTTTTAGGAAAGTATTTGAAAACATAGGAATTTACCCAAATGTTTATACATTTTTCTGTGGTTTGAGAGTTCCTCCAATGGGC
>NC_051409.1:17162635-17162977 GCF_015228065.2 Penaeus monodon | reverse complement strand
GTTCGAAAAATTGGGGGTTATATCAATGAATTTTCCAATCAAGGAAAAAATATGGATGGTTTACATGCTATTTACTTTGATCCTTTTTTTAGCATATTTTAAAATTGTGTCATTCATTTACGTCGTGACAAGGGTTGTAATATTTTAATATTACATAAAAAAATGACAAATACTTCTGGCCCCCGGGTTTGAAAATTTTTTTGAAAATAAACTCTTGGTTCTTCTTGAATGTACTATCCCTACTTTGTACTCATTTGGGAAAAAACCCATCGTACAAATAAAAATAAAAAGGGATATCAAGTAAAGCATCTAGGATATTTTACTGAATTTTAAAGTTAAAAT
>NC_051409.1:17161251-17162427 GCF_015228065.2 Penaeus monodon | reverse complement strand
GAGGGACAGGGTAATTGGCGGGGTTGTACATAGCAATATTGAACATGGAGACGTGCCCCTGGGAAGAAGCAGCGGATGGAGGCGCTTGGACGGGTTCTTCGCATTGTGGAAGATTTTCGGTAACTGGAGTAAAAGGAGTTACCTTGGGATAATTTTCGGAAACAAAGGAAAAGGTACAAAGCGTGGATGGGATTGCTTTAGTGGGAATGGGGACATCCCTTGAGCAGCCCCCACCTAACTCCTCAAAGGCACTCTCCTGGCCTTCGGCTGGCGTCTGCTCCGGGAAGGTGACGCTCCAGGGGCCGCATGCACTGTACGCAATTCGCGCGCCCGTCAGGAACTTCATGCCCACCGCCGTGATGTCGCCGCGGAAGAGGTAGGCCATAAAAGAACCCGCCATCTTGCGGCCAAACCCGGCCAGAGCGACGTCGTTCGCCTCCCGCTCAATCTATACCCGCCCTTCCTGGCCTGTCATGAAGCGGTTCTGGTGGACAACGTTCACGAGGGGCAGATTGAGCCACGCGGCTACGGTCAAGGGACCAGTCAGGAAATTGTCGGAACTCGTGTCAAGCAAGAGTTGCATGCTGGTGCCGCTAATGCTCATCTCCTGGAAGGGCGGCCAGGTCACAATCTGGGGCGTTACCGGGCACTCCAGGGTCAACGTAGGACACTCAAGAGAGAGGTCCAGGAGGAAGCATCCGCCCATCAGGATGTCAAGACCCAGGATATTGACGGGTAGATTGTTAACTCTGATTTGGCATTCTTGTGCCAACAGCTGCAAGCTGAGCGAATAGAGGTTGGCTTGCATGCAGTTGTTCGTCACCGCACATCCCCAGGTTGCCACTTGGTTAAAAGACACTGAAGTGAACGGTACTCCAGTGGCTACCAAAAAAGTCGTAAACTCGTTGTTCACGCGCAGGTCCACATAGGGCACTAAGGACCCCCTGTGCTACTGGGGGTATACAAGTAAACCTCACAGAGCGTTTGGGGGCCTTCCCCTGAGCCATAGGCGGTAGTCTCCTCCTGCAGCTGGGTTTCTTGTTCGGCCTCTAGGATCGGAACAAAATGATGCAGCGATTCCCTAGCCATCGTCGATATCAGGAGAGAGCTTCGACGTCGGGGTTCTTCTCATGCGTAAAGACCCTATGCTCTTGTTTATGTAGTGCTCGTACAACT
>NC_051409.1:17160851-17160992 GCF_015228065.2 Penaeus monodon | reverse complement strand
ACTCACCGTTGCTGCAATTTCTGTTTTAGTCATGCTGTTTATCAGTTTTGTGTGTGAGGTCTGTGATTCTGTCGCTATCGTGAGTGGTGTATTGTGTCGCCCTAGGCATGTGCATGCTCGCATGGGGTAGACACGAGCGTA
>NC_051409.1:17160595-17160751 GCF_015228065.2 Penaeus monodon | reverse complement strand
ACTCACGTGCTATTTTGCGTTTGTTTGATATGGTTTATTCAGTTGATGTGTGTTAAATGTTATATGTATCAACCTGAGCGCTGATGTGTGTAGCAATATTGCGGTGTGGTCGTGTGCTTTGGCGTGTTGTGTGGGTCGTGCGCCTACTGTGATCAG
>NC_051409.1:17160350-17160559 GCF_015228065.2 Penaeus monodon | reverse complement strand
GAGAGAGGTAGGATAGTGGAGGGGAGGGAGAGGGGGAAGGAGGAGAGGAAAGGTGATGGAAAGGGAGGGTGGTGAGAGCGCGTTAGTTAGTAGAGGGTGCGCATGCTAGGGGAGAGGGGGGGTAGACTATGGGATATATTGGTGTGAAATATAGTTGCGAAGAGTGGATGGATGGAAAGGGGAGAGGGGGATGACATCCCTTGGACAGG
>NC_051409.1:17159748-17160302 GCF_015228065.2 Penaeus monodon | reverse complement strand
CTATGGGAGTGTGAGAGATGTAGGGAAGTGTAGAAGGAGGTATAGGACGAGGAAGGATAGCAAAGAAGGTAGCAATGGAAGAGAAGGAAGGAATTACGGACGGGAAGTATCAGGAATGTATGAGGGTTGTGTGGGGGGAGAGGGATCGGAGGAGGCTAAGGAGGGAGTAGGGAGGGAGGCAGGGAGGATTTCGGGAGGCAGAGGTCAGAGGTAGAGGTCTAGTGGCGGTGGGGATGGGAGGTAGGGAGGGAGGGCAGCGCGAGGCTGGGGGAGGGGAGTGAGGAGAGGTAGAGGGGAGAGGGAGGGGATGATAGGGGATGTGAGGATGAGTGGAGTGGAGGGTTAGGGAGAGGAGAGGTAGTAAGGAGAGAGATGGAGAGAGACCGAGGAAGTGCAGAGACGTGAGGAGCAGAAGAAGTAGAGAGAGACGACGAAGAGAGACCGAGAGCAGCGTAACCTAGAGATGAGAGTGGCGAGAGAGGCAGCCACGTGCGATTATTTTACATGGCCATAACTTGTGTATTGTTTCAAATATAAGAGATTTCGGCAGTCGC
>NC_051409.1:17158411-17158667 GCF_015228065.2 Penaeus monodon | reverse complement strand
TTCGTGCGTTGCGTCGCGTGCTCGTAGGTGTGTGTGTGTTCGTTGTGTGTGTGCTGTGTGTCGCGTGTGCTCGTCGTGTCGTTGTGCTGTTTGTGTCAATCTTGCTGCTGTGTATGTGCTGTGTTACGATGCAGATCGCGCTGCCGTGTGTGGCCTTTCATGTGTGTTGCTCCGTGCTATTGTGTAGTTGTGTTAGTTATGTGTGCGTTTAAGTGGGGTATGTGCGGTGTAATTTGTGTGGTTCGTGCGTGCGTGC
>NC_051409.1:17158140-17158335 GCF_015228065.2 Penaeus monodon | reverse complement strand
ATGCTACTGTGTGTGCGTGTGCGTGTTGGTGCTCATCCGCTGATCTATGTTTCTGTATAGATGCATGTGGTACTTTGTTCGGGTGATGTCAGCCTGTACTTGCGTGTCCGGTTATGTATTTGCGGTGTGTCTTCCGTATAGTGTGTGTCTCGCTTGCGCGTCACTGCGTAGTCCGCGTGCGTGCATGCGTGCGGC
>NC_051409.1:17157803-17157954 GCF_015228065.2 Penaeus monodon | reverse complement strand
CCTTATCGTTCGTGTCGTCGCTTCTTTTCGTGTGTGTCCCTGCTTCGTGTGTCCCGTCATTGTGTGCCCTGTCTGTCTCTCCATCTGTGGTTCTGTGTACTGTATGTTGTTTCCGCTCTTTTACTGTGTTCGTAACCCTGTGCTTGCTCCC
>NC_051409.1:17157470-17157760 GCF_015228065.2 Penaeus monodon | reverse complement strand
GCTGCTAATTATTTATATGTGTGTGTACTCTAATATAAGTTTGTATGGTGGATATGGATGTGGTGCTGCTTGTGATTATGCTTTTAGTAAACTGAGTTCTTTTCATGTGTATCATCTCTGATCTTTGTGTATAGCAGGTGTGAGTGTATATTATGTGTTGTATGTTGTATGTGTTTACTACTTCTACGTATGTTTGTGTGTTTTGCGTGCTGCGCCACTGCCGTGCGTGTGTATAACACTTATGTACAGTCAATGCTATATTTGTGTGTGGTAATTCTGATTATGCACAT
>NC_051409.1:17156961-17157419 GCF_015228065.2 Penaeus monodon | reverse complement strand
CAGCATGCTTATGAAGCATTTTTCCCAGGATAACTCTATTGATCTGAGGGCATTTTAGCTGCTGTCCTTTGTGGGCGTGAGGGGAGTTCCGAGCGCCCTTTAGGGGTTGGGGGGGCGATAGAGGACGGGGGGGATTTAATTATCGCTGCTTATGACACATTCCTGACTCAGGCTTAGCAGAGGGAGGGGCAGGGAAGGGGATGCTGTAGGAGGAGCCCAGGTAGATCCTCAAGAGTTTTTGGAATTCGAAAATGGCTGTTCAATCCCTGATAATCATAGACTTTCTCGTGGAGGAATGAACATTTCAGGAGGAATCATCTACCTTCTTATTCCTACAATGTAAATGATGCAGAAAGGTGTAAAGGTAATCAAATTTATAGAAAAGATATGCACACTCACATATAGGCACAATATGTAAGTCTGACTGTCTGCTCTTCGCTCATCTCCATCTCTCTTTC
>NC_051409.1:17155497-17155568 GCF_015228065.2 Penaeus monodon | reverse complement strand
TATGTATGTCTGACTGTCCTGTCTCGATCGCTCGTCCCTCTTTTTCTGTTTGTGTGGGTCCTGGTCCCGTA
>NC_051409.1:17152668-17152755 GCF_015228065.2 Penaeus monodon | reverse complement strand
CCATATTATATCAGGCTCCCCATATGGCAGTATGCACCTGTCTTCGTCTCGAATCAACTCCTCTCCCTTTCTAGTTGCATGTTCGTA
>NC_051409.1:17152450-17152634 GCF_015228065.2 Penaeus monodon | reverse complement strand
TTTGCTGCTCAGTGTGTGGTTGCTTTTACTATGTATATCTTTACATCTAATGTCTATATATCTTTATCTATACTCTCTATATATATATCATATATAATATATCCCTAGCCTACTATATATATAAATATCGCCAACTCTATGTATCTATATATTCACCCCTTCCTAGATATCACTATAGATAATC
>NC_051409.1:17152259-17152336 GCF_015228065.2 Penaeus monodon | reverse complement strand
CCCTCATATACTAATATCTCATATACTATATATATATCTATATCTCATACTCTCACTATGTTACATATACGTAACCA
>NC_051409.1:17150425-17150699 GCF_015228065.2 Penaeus monodon | reverse complement strand
CGTATGTGGTGTTGTGTTTTATATGATGCAAATAATTTATAAAATTTTAATATATATTATTAAAAATATATTATATATAAAATTATTTAAAATGTTTTAATTCTATTATTTTTTAATATTTATTTTTATTCTTTTATTTGTAATATTTTAAATAAAATTATCTATATATATTATATTATTTACATTTATATATATCTATATATATATATATTATAATTTCTATTTTTCCCCTTTAATTTTTTTTATTTTTATATTTTTAAAATATTATATACGG
>NC_051409.1:17146084-17146568 GCF_015228065.2 Penaeus monodon | reverse complement strand
GTGCCCGCCTTGTAATTATCAATTTTTGTTTCCTTTTTATTCCTATTCTTTAATAGATAATAATATCTGCTCTTTGAATGTCAAAGTTATTTTTCCTTTTTTTCTGTCATTTTTTTCGTCCCTTTTTTGAAATTTGATTGTAATGACTATCTTGTGAAAGCGAATAAATGTCTCGTCTTGACCTATTCCACCATTCAGAAAGATGTTTCTATATTCATAAAAATCTCAACTTCAATAAAACGGTATTTATTTCCATGCTTAAAAATCCTATAAACGTAAAAACTGTTATATCTAGGGGGAAAGGAACCCTACGGAACCAGACGCCACATATGAGCTCACAGCTATAGGTTAGGCTACTTCGTCAATTCTCACCATTTGCTATCTAATCTCGCTTTTGTTGTAACTGTTGCTATCATCATTATCATATCCGACGTCGTTTGCATTTGTATTATCAATACTGTTTTTGGGAGACTGATAATGATAA
>NC_051409.1:17143727-17144936 GCF_015228065.2 Penaeus monodon | reverse complement strand
CATTCTTGGTTCATACTGGGGCATTATTATAACCGGTAGATTGAGTGAAGGAATTTCCTGAGGGCTTATATCTGGTCCCTGGAATAACGGGAGTTCCTGAGAGATTATTTTACGTGGCTGGAGTTGAGGTGGTAACATGGTTTGCGTTAAGAGGGAAGTGGAAATGCTTCATGTGGCTCTTCTACCGACAGGGTAACGGGGGGGGGGGGTTGTACAATGCAACATCGAACATGGGGACGTCCTCCTGGGAAGGGGCAGCGGGTGGAGGTGCTTGGGCGGATTCTCTGTATTGGGGAAGATTTTCGGTAACTGGAGTATTAGGAGTTATCTCAGGGTAATTTACGGCAACAAGGGAAGAGATACAGTGAATGGGTCTGCCTCGTTGGGAATGTGGACATCCCTTTCGCAGTCCTCACCTAATTCCTCAAAGATACTCTTCTGCTGGCCTCCGGCTGGCGTCCGCTCCGGGAAGGTGACGCTCCAGAAGCCCTACGCACTGTACACAATGCGCGCGTCCGTCAGGAACTGCATGCCCACCACCGTGATGTCGCCGGGGATAAGGTAGCCTACAAAAGAGCCCGTCATCTCGCGGCCAAACCCGGCGAGAGCGACACCGTTCGCTTCCCACTCGATCAACACCCGCCCGTTCTGGCTGGTCATGAAGCGGTTGTGGTGGTTGATGTTCATGAGGGGCAGATGGAGCCACTCGGCTAAGCCCAAGGGACCAGTCAGGAACCCGCCAGAGCTCGTGTCAAGCAAGAGCTGCAGGCTGGTGCCGTTAATGCTCATCTCCTGGAAGGGCGGCCAGGTCATGACCTGGGGCGTTACCGGGCACTCCAGGGTCAAAGTAGGACACTCAGGAGAGAGGTCCAGGAGGAAGCGTCCGCCCATCAGGATGTCAAGACAGAGGATATTGACTGTTAACTCTGATTTGGCATCCTTGTGCCAAGAGCTGCCCGCCGAGCGAATAGAGGTCTGCTTGCATGCAGTCGTTCGTCGCCGCACCCCCCCCCCCAGGTTGCCACTTGGTTAAAAGACACTGAAGTGAACGGCACTCCTGTGGCCACCAAGAAAGACGTAAACTTGTTGTTCACGCGCAAATCCACATAGGGCATGAAGGACCCCCTGTGCTACTGGGGGTAATACAAGTAACTTCGCAGAGCAACTTTGAGGCCTCCCTCTGGGCCAGAGGCGCTGGCACCTCCGCCA
>NC_051409.1:17141135-17142278 GCF_015228065.2 Penaeus monodon | reverse complement strand
TATTGATTGATACTTTTGAAAACAAAATCTATTCATGCTATTCAACCTTACATTTAACAGTGGTACAACGGAACACTAATGATAGGCCGCTGAGGTTAATAGTCTGATGTATTTGATAAAGAGTTTTACTAGATCTATGACAATAGGAAAGGCAATGAAAATGATAATGACATTTATCAGTTTTTGTTTTTTCCGAATGATTAGGAAATTCATGAATGTACTTTTATGAGACGACAAAATGAAATAGAGGGCAGTCTAACGAAACAGGTACTTTCAGAGTGATGAATTCATGATAACTTAATCTTTGTTGACGCGTGCGTGCGCAAGTATAAAAATGGACACGCGTAACAAACACACTCACGTACTCGAGCTTCATACACTGGTTTCCGCATAACTCCCCATGCCTTTGATTTATTATGATAAAAAATAAGGCAGGTGCACCGCTTCCCTCCTCTATCTTTCTGCTTCTCTTGATTAATCCCCTCTTTTCTTTAATCAGCTCTTTTTATTCTTCTTTTTCCTTTGCCTCTTCCGTCTCCTTCTTCTCCACATTCTTCTTCTTTCTCCCTTCGTAAACTTTATTCTCGCTTCTTTCCACAGTCTCTCCCTTTCCTTTCTTCTCGCTTCATTCTACGGTATTTTCCTTTCTCTCTCTCTCTCTTCCCTTTCTTCCTTTCTACCTTTCTACCTCTTTTTCTGTTATCCTACTCCTCTTTCTATCTCTCCACTTCCTACTCCTCTCCATTTTCCACCTTCTCATCATCGCCACAATTTCCTTTTTCCTTGTCTTCCTCCATCTCCGGCTTCTCCTCCTCTTCTTTATTCTGCGCTTGTTTTTTTCTTTCTTTCTTTCTGTCCACTCCCTTTTGTTAATCATCTTTACCTCTTTCATACAAGAAGGCATTTTACGTTACACATAGCGAAGACTAAGCCACAAACCGATCGCCGGAACGTGGCAGCAAAGATATGTATGCCGTAGGGACTCGTCTCTATCCCTTCAAATGGTTAAAGACTTGGAAAATATTCAAAAGCAAAGGAAATACATGATAATAAAAGGGAAGATGCGAGCATTCTTCATGTTATGAAACAGATATATTGTATATTAAGACATATTGAAATATATTTATTAAGAAGTGCGGTCTC
>NC_051409.1:17139633-17140688 GCF_015228065.2 Penaeus monodon | reverse complement strand
AATTTCCTTAAATGGATGAACATGAAAACCAATTAAACGATGCGGTGCATGTGTACCATTTTTGTCAAAGTTAGATCGATCTTGCCTTTCTTTCTCCTATTTTCCTCCCATTGTCAGTACCTGTGCCCTCCCCCCGTGCCCTCCTCCTCTAGGAATCCGTAAAAGTGAATCGAATGAATTATTGATATTTGAAATCCTCAAAAGTTTACCCTCTCCGAACGCGAGCACAATCATCCGTTAAATGATAAAATTCCAATTCCCATTTTCATCAAACCTCTACGCCTGCTAGTCAAACAATTGCATTTCTTTGCAATCGAATAATACTGATGTTGCATTTTCTTTAAATTAGTGATTCGAGCTCCTCCTTTGGTCGAATTACCTTAGGCCTAACGATCCCCCATCGCTGACCTGCAGTTCATGGAATCCTAAAAAACAGTTTGCATAAACTGGGACGTATCAATCTACGTTGCATACTTGTGGAAAGGTGTACGTAGCACAAAATTGCACTTATCTTCCGACGCGATTTATTCACTATTAATTCTCGTAATTAATCACGATTATCATTGTTCCTTTGATGTTTCCAGTTTTTTCATCCTTGTTTTTTAAATCTTATTTCCTTGCACTTTCAACTGTTGTTAAGTCCATGTTCATTTCTTTGTCTTAATCTGAAATACTATTTTATGTCTTTTGCAATATTTTTTTTAGAATCTTAGTATTTGATATAGGACTGCCTTTTTTGTGTTCGATATTAATCCCTATGCCTTTCTTTAGGTACCAGCTGCCCGCCATGACTGTTGAACGCTCGCGTGTCTCCAGTTGGCCACCAAAGCTGCATTAACGGTTGACGTTTATATTCATTAAGTTGAATAAATAACTTGGGACAGGCTGATAACAGTAAGACAGACATAGATAGTTGCATGAAATCATTATTACAGTGTATTATCAATAATTGAATAAATTTAATAATTAATATGATTCTCCTATATTAACTATAGGCTATGATTTGAATTCAGTTATGCTTAATCTGATAATAATTAAATAATTTTACATATGCC
>NC_051409.1:17138894-17139371 GCF_015228065.2 Penaeus monodon | reverse complement strand
TCGTGTCTAACACGTACCGCGCTACAATAATATATAATACCATAATAACATACGCGAAATATGAAACAACAACAAATTAGTATAACAATGTCTCACTTCGCGGAAAACAAGCATTGTTATAATGATCTCCTATACTTGAACTCAAGGCAGATTGGAAAAGAACTTGATGGAAAGCACATAAAGCTTTACTCAATAATTCACGTCAGTGTACTGGTGTTTGCGAGTAAGGCATCTTTTGTGTGTTGCTGGGCAAGGCAGAGCACGATTTTTGTATATCTTCTTTTGAGTCGAACCAGCAAGGGGTTTATGTTTGTTTTCTTGTTTGTGGGTTGACGCTATTGCGTGTTTTCCTTCCAGGTTTATTTGTTTTCTGTTGTGGTTGGCTGGACGGAGAGAGCAGGCTCGAGGTTTTGCATGTGGGACAAAACAAAGTAAAGGAAATTCGTATCAACATTTCACCTTTGTTTGTTATCGTTT
>NC_051409.1:17138504-17138809 GCF_015228065.2 Penaeus monodon | reverse complement strand
GCTGGCTAGAGTTTAAAAGCTCTGACGATGCTCTCCCTTATATAAACTAATTGGTGTTTTTGCATATGAGTCGTAGTAAATAAAAAAGCAATATGGAAGCTCTATTTTTTAGGCTACCCGTCTGTCCAAAACACCGGAAAGTCCACTTTGGAAGAATATGTTTTTGTGTGACGCGGTACCATATCCACAGGTGGATCCAAGGGGCTGGAGATTAACGTGACAATTTGCATTCCTACAACAGAGAAATACACGTATACAAACTATTTGCAATAATCTAGGCCATAATGCTAGAAAAATTGTGGCCC
>NC_051409.1:17136012-17136265 GCF_015228065.2 Penaeus monodon | reverse complement strand
ACAATTTAACTACTAATAAAAAAGGCAGAAAAAAGGCCAACATAATTTCCGTGTTTCCTAAAGTCATCCTCATTTGCAAATGAAATCAGGCGGCTTCATTTATCTATTTGTTTTATTTCCTATTTGAAGCACTTTAAAGGAAAGCATTCGGCATGGACAGTGTCGGTATTGTCGGCTGGCTGGGGCTGGCTTGGGTTTCTGTGTGTTTGTGTCTGTGTGTGTTGATGTGAACATGTGTGTTTAAGCTAGTAAG
>NC_051409.1:17133000-17133144 GCF_015228065.2 Penaeus monodon | reverse complement strand
TAAATGTTTAGACCAGAAAAAGATCGGACGAAAATATCGTTATTTCAAAAGAACCTACGGTGCCCCATTGCCCCCCCCCCCTTACCCCCTTCACACACATCCACTCATAAACTCGCGTTATCCTTTCCTCACCCTCGCCTTTCT
>NC_051409.1:17132801-17132964 GCF_015228065.2 Penaeus monodon | reverse complement strand
GGGGAAAAAAATATCCCTAAGGGCTTTCTGTAATGGAAAATATAAAGTTCCGACCACATTTATGGAGACAAAGCAACGAGAGTCGGTGGAAATAAATACTTTGGTTGCATGTGCTCTCCTCGCCGACAAGCAAAATTGAACTTGTCAACATGCAGGTACAAGG
>NC_051409.1:17132152-17132249 GCF_015228065.2 Penaeus monodon | reverse complement strand
AATACATGCTCATGTCATTTTCCATTGAACTACTTTTTCATTTTCAGCCTCAGTGACCTTGTGATCATTCAGACGCATATGCACGCACGCACGCACG
>NC_051409.1:17131741-17131936 GCF_015228065.2 Penaeus monodon | reverse complement strand
TTTCCCATTCCTCTCTACCCTCTTGTTGGCTACTCGTCCAATGAATCTCTGACTGATATAACAGTCCAGGGTTCAATAGAGTGCGCAAATGTCTTCACAATCCTCTTTGAGTTTTTCTGAGGCATTTTTCTCGAAATGTATTTTATGGTTATCTAGAAGAGAAGACAAGGAATAATTCTTTATGTTGCGCTTCTT
>NC_051409.1:17129479-17129767 GCF_015228065.2 Penaeus monodon | reverse complement strand
GAAGAGCATCTATTGTCATGTATCTTGCGAATAAGTGAAGTCAGTAAATCTATGATTTTTTATTCGCGACCCACGACGGCTGCGAAGATGGAAAGAGATAAGGACGTAAAAATCCTCTGATAAAAAGCACGACCAGATTCAACTGAAGACACGCACGCACACATACATGCAGGTAAACACGCAAGCTTGCAAAAACACGTACACGCAGATACGCCAGCATGCAAGGAAACATGCCAACACAGAAGAAGGCATACAAACAGACACACATGCAAGAACACATGCAAGAAT
>NC_051409.1:17129242-17129342 GCF_015228065.2 Penaeus monodon | reverse complement strand
TCAAAACCCCAACCACACAGTTAAACGTTCATAAACTGGACTCATATACCTGCAAAGGCCTTCAATTTATTAAGATAAAACCAAATACAGACACACGATT
>NC_051409.1:17128519-17128881 GCF_015228065.2 Penaeus monodon | reverse complement strand
TAGCCAAATCCAGCCACATCCTGATGCATGCATGAGATCGCAAGGGGGCGTTTCATTACACATTATGAAGCCTAAGCCACGAGCCGGTAGTCGGGACATTACTGTGAGAGGTGGACTGTAATGTCGCTTCGTCTCAATTCTTCCAAGAAGCTTAAGATCAAAGATGCCTGAAGAGAAAAGAGAAAGGGAGAGCGGGAAAAAGTATATTAATGCGATAGAAATATGCAAATTTTGTCTTTTTGGTCTCCTTGCTGTCTTGTTTCACTGTCTGTTTGTCTGCTTTTCTGGTACTTTACCATTTTTCTTGATATTTGCCGGAGTGCATCTGTCTTACTGTTCGACTCTGCTAATGTTTCTATTTG
>NC_051409.1:17128149-17128258 GCF_015228065.2 Penaeus monodon | reverse complement strand
GTGTAGAATGTTATAAGTTACAGGGATAATTAGATGTTGATATAACTTGGGCACGTTGCTCTCGTCCTGAATTGATCCGGAAGGCCGGTTCCCTGGCTCTCACTCGTTG
>NC_051409.1:17127845-17127981 GCF_015228065.2 Penaeus monodon | reverse complement strand
AATACTCATTATTTAAGCACTCATCATATAAACACATGTCGAACTCTTTTGGTTCCGTGATATTGTGTTATGTGTACACAACGGGGTTTCACAAAACTGTACCGCGAAAGTTTAGAACTTAACACTCCCCGTGTGG
>NC_051409.1:17127262-17127411 GCF_015228065.2 Penaeus monodon | reverse complement strand
GTTAAATGCATGGAGTTCAGGAGGCTTTATAGTACAAAATCAAAATATCTTACTATGCACAAGTTACAAAAACAGGTATAAAACGAAACAAAGTAAATATATTCATATCATTTTTGAAAATAAAATAAAACGTCGTTGTAATGTCCACG
>NC_051409.1:17126162-17127169 GCF_015228065.2 Penaeus monodon | reverse complement strand
CACTACACTCTCGCTGGGATTGATGAAAAACTGGGTTTACGCGAATCACCTTGGGTTTGAACTGACTTGATTCACTTGGTGTTAAAAGTTCCATGGGAATTACCGAGGCAAATCAAGGTGAATCATTCACTGTAATGATTCTTCATGAAATGAGTCGAATCGTTTGTCTCGGTATAAACGAAGTCTAAGGTAGGGGAGGAACCGGTGAGATAGGGGGGATGAGGAATCATTTTTGTGCGAAGTGCTGACCTCTTCATTTTATTCTAATCTTGCGGTAAGGGAAGCTTAATAATCATATGTGGAAATATTTGGTAATGGCTCATTACATGAATTCCATGGCATTATATGAAAATGCTTCTAATAAATGAATGTCAGATAGGTGGGCATGCCAGTGGGCCAAGGCAGTGGCCACAAAAGGAGGAGACATCAGAAGCGAGAAAGAGCAGGCACACTACCGGTAAATAACTGGCTTGACGGGGAATCATTTAACAACATTTGGCAAACTATACTCAGCGTGTGTTTCATCGGTGCCAAGGAGACCGGAGGCGAAATGTGTGGTATGTAAGTAGAATATAGTTCATTTCTTCAGACAATAGATTAAGGGTATTATGATATCCACCCATGTGCACAAATGTCACATTTAACTACAGATTAAGTAAGCCAGTCGGGCTTATTTCTAACAAGTTTTTCATATAGTGTCACGAAATTATGATGGGGCAACATAGAGTGGATGTTGAAAGGATATGCTTGCTATGGACATCAGATCTAGAGTTCGAAAAATCGCTTTGTCCCACAAAACGTACAGAGTCATGTATATCATTTTTTTTTTTTGTCATGACAGTAAATTTCTCTCACGAGTCAGTAAGAAACTATCGTAGATGATTATTAAACCTCCTTTTGCGTGTGATCTGCATGTAAAAAGACAAATGATACGTCCAAAACTTCACACAGCATGACCCTTTCTTCCCCCCCTTCTTTGCTCTTAACCACACTATGACTCGCCAACC
>NC_051409.1:17124643-17125391 GCF_015228065.2 Penaeus monodon | reverse complement strand
GTACACACACAATCACACGCACGCTTGCCCTCCCCTTTTTCTTCCTCACTTTCTCCCCCGCTTCTCCCTCACTCTCACTCACCCTATGTCCAGAAGCCCTTTCGAGGCCGTGGAACACGATGGGCATCCGTGGTAATGGTCTCTGTAATGGAAAATTTAACTCCGCAAAGAAAAGTTACCAAGACTTAAAATGTATTTTCTGCATTGCAAAAGGGTCGAAAAGATGTTTGCTGAAAGCGTTATGGTGGAATGTTATATTCCAAGAAGAGATGAATCGTATTTGGCCACTACGTTCTCTTAGGGAGGTCTATGATGATTGCCTTATCAAAGGATGATTATAGTTGAATTTCCAAGAAAACTAAAAGACTCTAAAACATATCTTTATCAGTCTCAATATTTATTAGTCTCTTATAAGTTCTACATAATAGTATTAATTAAACAAAAATATAGACTGTTTCTTCAAGATTCTATCTGAAGAAAAAACAAAACTGAATACAGATAAGCCCCCCTTTAAAACTCACGAATGACTTTGTAATAGAAAACGAGAGCGATGCACCTGCCCCTACTGACAATCTTCAAAGAGCGAAAAAGAACGAGGAAAATGAAATAAAGAATAGGTGGAGGGAAGATGGAGCGAGAAAAAACAACTGAAAGGGAATGGAAGGAAACGGACGAGTATTTGACGATACTAGTGAATATCTCGTTTTTTTTTTTACCGTAGTTTTCAGGATAGGGGACAACTATGTTA
>NC_051409.1:17124268-17124489 GCF_015228065.2 Penaeus monodon | reverse complement strand
ACAGTGACGCCGAAGGAAGAGACATAGGTAAAAGAAAAGCCATAGATGAGGATAATGAGGGTAAAAGCGGTAACACCAGCATCGGCGTCTCCTCGGATGAAACCGAATGCATGACGCCCCCCTGTTGATGCTTTGAAGTTGATTGGCGAATTTATCCTCGATGTCTTTCCGCAATGAAGGCAAATCTTAAATTTTTCTTTGTAAGGAAGATACTGAGTATG
>NC_051409.1:17123463-17123601 GCF_015228065.2 Penaeus monodon | reverse complement strand
ATTCAGTATTTTCTCGCTCGACAGAACTGCTCACATTCATTCATAAAACGACAAACCCCGCATATCTTTGTTTACAAATAACGTCACGAGAGAATCTGGGGCCTCTTAGGGGTTGCACCTCTTGACTTCTAGTCCGTC
>NC_051409.1:17122194-17123346 GCF_015228065.2 Penaeus monodon | reverse complement strand
GTGCTTGTAATGTTAATATCCGTTATCATAGTTGCTGGTTCTCGTTTACTTCTTAATTTTGAATTTGTCGTTCTTGTTATTATTTTTTTTATCTTCGCTAATGTTTAGATTATTTCCTGTCTAGTGTTTAAAATGTTTAGAAAGATAGTGTTTCATTTTTTTCTAACAACAAAGCAGAACGTAGTCTGGACGCTAACCACCACAGCAACCAGTGGCACTTAGCTTGGAGGACTCTCACTGTGAGTGTAATTCTATTAAAAAGTATAATTTCATCGCAGCAAATATTATATACTGTTATATGAATAGCATTATCAGATGTTTCCTCGTTTATTCACTATTTCATTTTCTATCATAAAGTAACGATATTAGGTCATCCACATTCAGTTCGTAGTTTCTGAGATAAAACGTAGAGATTTGAGGCACTTAAGCATGCAGGAAGGTCTATACTATGGACATTACAGAATAATTTGCATTATAATGAATGTAATTCCTGCTCCGATATAATATCGAAGTTTCACAGACCACACACAGAATCTACGCACAGTAGTGAAAGTGAAATGTATTTTCAATGATACTTATGTAATTATACTGATTTGTCACTGGCAACAGAAACTACCCGTGAAGAGTCACATAAAATCAAGAAATACATTTTCAAGCTGAGAACTGCTGAAAATTTTATGAATCTATCTCGCAGAGACGAAACCGAACTTGCCCTCACTGAACTAATCATCAACTCTGACCTAGAAAAAGCGCTACAGAGAGGCACCAAAACTGACTTAACTGACCTTCATTGCCATTGACAGTCCGAGGAGAGAGGCCCCGCAAAGTATTCGGTAAAGAAGGTAGGCACCTCTACACACAGGCTAATGTATCGTCAGTGCATACTTTTGAAACATTTTAAACGAAAATCCACATAAAAGCTAGCTTCATAGAGGTAGAAAGGAATCACTTTAACAATTTTCAAAAATATAACATATAAACAATTCGCCTCGATTTGCTGAACCGTACCCATTATGCTATGGAAATAGTAAGAAGTCTTTTCTGATGCCAATACAAATTTATCCATCGTATAGGTCACCATTTGCTGAAAAAAGGAAACTGACTCGCCCTAAATCATACAGCCTCCAGCCCACACCTACATCTACGAATTAT
>NC_051409.1:17120581-17121281 GCF_015228065.2 Penaeus monodon | reverse complement strand
TCCCTGTTTGGATCTGATAATTTAATTCTTATATTCTCTGCCTGTCCTCATGTGTTTCTTTGTCAAAAAAGGCGTCACCTAAGAGTTCGGTCTGAAGCGCTAACACCGACCGATTTGTCACTCCTGATCAAGGTGAGAGTTGCAGGCACTTCAATTCCTCAGTGCATTTCGCACCAGGACTCGGTCTTGGCGCTCAGAGGACAGTCTTTGGCGACCAGGGCCCTCTTCGCCAATCCAGAACCTGTCTCTGAAGGTTTTGATGATCCTGTAGACAGTTCTTTCTCTGCCGTGCCTTTAGCACCTATCGCCTGTGGTGTCAACCTAACCTACTTCGGGACAACAAAATGATCGTCTGCCGCTTTTTTGCTGGTATAACCATTATTGAAAATTAAAATAGATTACTGTGAAAAGGAGGACGAAAAGGCCCAGTGAAATCCATTTCAAGTAGCTCATTACATCAGCTACGGCATTACTTACTGCTATGGTCACAGTTACTTGCTCGACCAGGAAACTGTCAAATCTAGTGTAAAGAAAACGTCAAATTCCACTAATGGTCATCTGCATACTATTAACGTACGCTAATTGCCTATTTATGTTTATAAACCTTTTACCGGTAAAACTACTGTCAATTGTTAAAATTTTATATGATATTTCATGAGTAACAAAATACATCGTCTTTGCCAAAATTACTGGCCCTGAC
>NC_051409.1:17119949-17120370 GCF_015228065.2 Penaeus monodon | reverse complement strand
TTATTCACTATTTCATTTTCTATCATAAAGTAACGATATTAGGTCATCCACATTCAGTTCGTAGGAAGGTCTATACTGTGGACATTACAGAATAATTTGCATTATAATGAATGTAACCCCATTATTCCTGCTCCGATATAATATCGAAGTTTCACAGACCACACACAGAATCTACGCACAGTAGTGAAAGTGAAATGTATTTTCATGATATGTAATTATACTGATTTGTCACTGGCAACAGAAACTACCCGTGAAGAGACACATAAAATCAAGAAATACATTTTCAAGCTGAGAACTGCTGAAAATTTTATGAATCTATCTCGCAGAGACGAAACCGAACTTGCCCTCACTGAACTAATCAACAACTCTGACCTAGAAAAAGCGCTACAGAGAGGCACCAAAACTGAGTTAACTGACCTTC
>NC_051409.1:17118670-17118867 GCF_015228065.2 Penaeus monodon | reverse complement strand
GAATGTACTATAAAATCAACGTATCATCTTCATTCACACGATATCCTTTGTTTTCATTGATATTTAACTGTTTGACCTTAATCTAGGATACGACTCGTGTTTAACTATGTTCCGTTACCCTTATGTGGTTATATACATAGAAACTCATATTCTAGAATCACGTAAGATCGAGGCTATATACACATGTGCATACATAC
>NC_051409.1:17112895-17113928 GCF_015228065.2 Penaeus monodon | reverse complement strand
CAGCCACAGCGGAGGCTTAGCGCTGAGCCGCCGAGCCTGAATAAGGCAGCGTCCAGTCCCCGCGAGAGCGAGGAGGGCACGGGCAGAGCAGGTTCACAAACGCATTATTGGCGCCCAGCGACAACAAGCTGCATTGCAAAACGAGTAGAAAATTATATTTTGTTACCTTGTCTTTCCCGAAGCTATTTTTCTGGAAGGCGAGAGTCAGCCACGCAAACCGAACGGAAAATCTTATCCGGATATTTCAGTTACCGGAAAAATAGTCTGCATTTCGAGACTTTGCTTTGGTTCGCCTTCTTTTGTTCTCGTTTGTTTTGTCTTTCTTTCGCTCTTAGTTCTTTTTGGTAGACTTTCGGTCTTTTCTCATCACTGTTTTTTTTAATGCTTTCTTACAGGTGTCAGATAGGATGAGGATGAGAAAAGATCCACCGATTAACAGAATTATTCAAAATGTACAAATATTTTCAAAGCTAAGCACAGAGGAGACAACACTCTTGGATTTTCTGTCTTTTCCTCAGTTTTGCTTTCGTCGATTGGCTCGCGAGCCTCTCATTCTTTTTTCCTTCTTTCGTCTCTCATTGCATATCTATCATGTTCCCTAATCGTTGATACTTTTGTTTTTTGTATTTCTCTGAATGTGCCTCTCTCTCGTTAAAGATAAAGATATCTCAGAAAGATATTTATTTGTTTAATTCGTCCACTCTCTTTCTCTTCCCGAGTCTGTTCTCCGCGCAGCCCGGCCTTGCCCTCTTCCAGCGCTCCCATGAACAACAGGGAAAGAACCAGCGTCATGAAACGCGTAGGGTTTAATCAAACACTTTGCCAGAATTAGTATATAATTATACACGTCAGTGCTTGATAGGCCCGAGGGAGTTCGAGATGAGGTCGCTGTTAATCTCCTTAGACCGAGCGAAGGATGTTATTCGAGAGGGAGTGACTCATTTAGTTACAAAATATGCAGAGGAACAAATTACATTTTCGTGGAGTGGGATCCATTCGGCGCCAAATCAACCAGGGAAAGAGACGGAGGTAG
>NC_051409.1:17112317-17112812 GCF_015228065.2 Penaeus monodon | reverse complement strand
AGCGTTAAATAAAACACTGCAAATTCGTCGCAGATTCGAAAATTAGGTTTGACACACGGCGACACGTGTATGGTAAACGGCACAGAAGAGAAATGAAAATGCCCCCATTTGTAGAATATTCCTAGCAAATTCACGTAAAACATAATACTCGGACGCTAGTTCAAACAAACAGCTAGTTACAATTTACAATTTGCAATTTGCAATTTAGCTTCATCTGGTTAGACTCGAAAGAGAAAACAGACCAAGATGCCGACTCCGGAATTTGGTCTTAACAGAACAAAGTCCCGCTTAGCCTTTTTACGGTTCGAGCTTCGCTTTGTGAGGTGTTCGAGTTAATGCAAGGAGAGGCCGACGCCGGCGCTGCTGCCGCGTTACCGGCTCCATGCTGATAGACAGAGATAGATTTGAGGGCAAATGATGTGAAGAGAAATATGAGTAAACATATGAATTTGATATGATCGATAAAAGCATAATTGTAAATACATAAAGGATAAA
>NC_051409.1:17111479-17111655 GCF_015228065.2 Penaeus monodon | reverse complement strand
GCAGCACCTGTCCAACGTTGTGTTTTCTGATGTGCAAATTTGTTTCATACTGTTTCGGAGAACTATTGACAGCAGTGTGTCCAAATGAATACTCTTTCTCTCCCGTGCTTTGTGTCGCCCAGATAAAAGTATTTTCCATTTCGAAATTGTAAACTCAATGCAAGCAATGCATACCA
>NC_051409.1:17110466-17110972 GCF_015228065.2 Penaeus monodon | reverse complement strand
GGAAAACCCAAATTTTTAATGGGGGTTTCATTCTTTATAATGCAAATTTTTTCTGTAATGCCCAAGTATAGACCTTTGCCTGGGGAAACTGGGGAAAAAAATGTGAATGGGGATTTTAATATCGTTACTTTATGATAGAAAATGAAAATAGTGAATTAAAACGGGGAAAAAAACATTTGATAATGCTATTCATATAACAGATAAAATTTGCTGCGAAAAATAAAATTAATTTAAAAATCATACAGTGAGAGTCCTCCAACCCAAGTGCCCCGGTTGCGTTGGTTTAGGTCCAGACTACTTTTTGCTTTGTTTTTAGAAAAAAATAAAAACCACCAAAACTTTTTTTTTTAAAAAACACTAGAAGGAAAAAAATCTAAACATTAGAAAAGATAAAAAAAAATAATAAAAAGAACGAAAAATTAAAAAATTAAGAAGTAAACGAGAACCACAAAACTATAAAAACGGATTAACATTACAAGCACTAATAGCTTTAAACGGGAGAGAGA
>NC_051409.1:17110173-17110430 GCF_015228065.2 Penaeus monodon | reverse complement strand
CTGTCTCGAGTAAAAAAAGGGACCAGTGACACTTTTTTTGTTATCCCTTTGAAGGACGGACAGAAGTAAAGAGGTGAACCCCTAAAGGGGCCCCCAGTTCTCTGTGACGTTTTTTGTAAACAAAAAGATATCCCGGGGGTTTGTCGTTTATAATGAATGTGAGCAGTTCTGCGAGCGGGGAAAAAATATGAATTTGATTTTGTGTTGTAGTTCTTTTTGGGTTGGGGGTGGTTTTTCTTGTCTTGTGGTTCGTGGTC
>NC_051409.1:17110055-17110149 GCF_015228065.2 Penaeus monodon | reverse complement strand
AATTTAAAATAATTAATAAAATTAACCATTATTTTAATAAAAGCCCCATGTAGTTTTTTTGTTACACTGCAAAGAAAGAAAGGGAAAGGGCAGA
>NC_051409.1:17109380-17109620 GCF_015228065.2 Penaeus monodon | reverse complement strand
CTCATAACCTCAGGTATGCCTTCCCTTGAATACAGAAGAAAAAAATGCATTAAAGATTTGCCTCTTTCTCAAATTGCGAGAAAGACATCGAAGGTGATAAATTCGCGCAATTCAACTTTGCAGAAGCAATTTCAACAGTTGTGGCGGTGGTCGTTCGTCATGCATTCGGTTTCATCCGAGGAGACGCCGATGCTGGTGTTACCACTTTTACCCTCATTATCCTCATCTATGGCTTCTCTT
>NC_051409.1:17108421-17109193 GCF_015228065.2 Penaeus monodon | reverse complement strand
TGTTTAACAATAGTTGTCTCTATCCTGAAAACTACGGTAAAAAAAAAAACGAGATATTCACTAGTATCGTCAAATACTCGTCCGTTTCCTTCCATTCCCTTTCAGTTGTTTTTTCTCGCTCCATCTTCCCTCCACCTATTCTTTATTTCATTTTCCTCGTTCTTTTTCGCTCTTTGAAGATTGTCAGTAGGGGCAGGTGCATCGCTCTCGTTTTCTATTACAAAGTCATTCGTGAGTTTTAAAGGGGGGCTTATCTGTATTCAGTTTTGTTTTTTTTTTCAGATGAATCTTGAAGAAAAAGTCTATATTTTTGTTTAATTAATACTATTATGTAGAACTTATAAGAGACTAATAAATTGAGACTGATAAAAGATATGTTTTAGAGTCTTTTGTTTTCTGGAAATTCAACTATAAATCATCCTTGATAAAAGGGAATCATCAAAAGACCTCCCCAAAAGAACGTAGTGGCCAAATACGATTCATCTCTTCTTGGAATATAACAAATTCCACCATAAACGCTTTCAGCAAACATTTTCGACCCTTTTTGCAATGCAAAAAAAATACATTTTAAGTCTTGGTAACTTTTCTTTGCGGGGGTTAAATTTTCCATTACAGAGACCATTACCACGGATGCCCATCGTGTTCCACGGCCTCGAAAGGGCTTCTGGACATAGGGTGAGTGAGAGTGAGGGAGAAGGGGGGAGAAAGTGAGGAAGAAAAAGGGGGAGGGCAAGCGTGGTGTGATTGTGTGTGTACACACAAAACAAAACAA
>NC_051409.1:17108179-17108271 GCF_015228065.2 Penaeus monodon | reverse complement strand
ATGCATATATAACAAATATAAAATAAAAATACCCATATATAAAGATCAAATTATAAATACTCAATTAATTTTACACCTAATATAATACCCTT
>NC_051409.1:17106663-17107685 GCF_015228065.2 Penaeus monodon | reverse complement strand
TTGGTTTGCGCGACGTCATAGTGTGGTAAGAGCAAAGGAAGGGGGGAAGAACAGAAAGGTTCATGATGGTGGAAGTTTTGGACGTATCATTGTCTTTACATGCAGATCACACGCTAAAGGAGGTTTAATAATCATCACGATAGTTTCCTTATGACTCGTGAGAGAAATTTACTGTACATGACAAAAAAAAAACGATATACATGGACTCTGTAACGTTTTGGGGGGACAAAGCGATCTTTTCGAACTCTTGATCGATGTCCATAGCAAGAATAGCCTTTCACATCCACTCTATGTCCCATCATAATTCGCTGTACACTATATGAAAAAACTTGTTAGAAATAAGCCGACTGGCTTAACTTAATCTGGTATGTAAAATGGTGACATTGTGCCTCACATGGGGTGGATATCATATACCCTTAATCTATTGTCTGAAGAAAGGAATATATTCTACTCTACATACCAAACATTTCCGGCCTCCGTCCCTTGGCACCGAGTATGAAACACACGCTGAGCTATAGTTTGCCAAATGATGTTAAATGATCCGTCAAGCCAGTTATTTACGTTTAGTGTGTCCTACTGCTCTTTCTCGCTTCTGATATCACCCTCCTTTTGTGGCCACTGCCTTGGCCCACTGCAGCCCACCTATCTGACATTCATATTAGAAGCATTTCAAATATAATGCCATGGAATTCATGTCAATGAGCCATAACAAAATTATTTCACATATGATTATTAAGCTTCCCTTACCGCAAGATTAGAATAAAATGAACGAGGTCGCACTTCGCACAAAATGATTCCTCACCCCTACTCACCGGTTCATCCCCTACCTTAGACTTAGTTTATACCGAGTACAAAACGATTCGACTAATGCATGAAGAATCATTACAGTGAAATGATCACCTTTGATTTTGCCTCGGTAATTTACCATGGGAACTTTTAACACCAAGTGAATCAAGTCAGTGTCACCAAGGGTGATTCGCGTAAAACCCAGGTTGTCATCAAATCCCAGCGAGAGTGTAGTG
>NC_051409.1:17106417-17106573 GCF_015228065.2 Penaeus monodon | reverse complement strand
TCCTGGACATTTACAACGACGTTTAGTTTTATTTTCAAAACTGATATGATATATTTAATTTGGTCGTTTTATACCGGTTTTTGTAACTTGTGCATAGTAAGATTATTTTGATTTTGTACTTATATAAAAGCCTCATGAACTACATGCATTTAAACC
>NC_051409.1:17105686-17105961 GCF_015228065.2 Penaeus monodon | reverse complement strand
TGATGATTTTCCACACGGGGAGTGTTAAGTCTAAACTTAGCGGTACCAGTTTTGTGAAACCCCGTGCGTACACATAACACATATCACGGAAACCAAAAGAGTTCGACATGTGTTATATGATGAGGGCTTAAATAATGGGGGGGGGTGGGGGGGGAGTATTTAAATTCTCATTGGGGATATCTACCCCAAAACCCACCTGCCCTCTGGACACTGCTTTACCGTTCGGCCCGCTGCATCTGGCACATCTCGGTAAAAATGCATAATACGACCAGTGA
>NC_051409.1:17105551-17105625 GCF_015228065.2 Penaeus monodon | reverse complement strand
ACGATGCGGTGAGAGCCAGGGAAACCGGGCCGCTTCGGATCAACTTCAGGACGAGAGAAACGTGCCCAAGTTAT
>NC_051409.1:17105378-17105510 GCF_015228065.2 Penaeus monodon | reverse complement strand
AATAATAACACGTACTATGTAGTAATACAACTATATCTGATGAAATATAACTCTATTTACTATATACATTAAATGTAACCAGCCCTGTATGGTTACGAGACCTAAAATGCGATATATTATCCGCATATGATG
>NC_051409.1:17104842-17105268 GCF_015228065.2 Penaeus monodon | reverse complement strand
AGGAGAGGCAGAGACCGAGGACTGGAGGCCAGACAAATTAGAAAACATTAGTCAGAGCTCAGAAAAGTAAGAACAGATGCACTTCCCGGCAATATCAGAAAAATGGTTAAAAGTACCAGAAAAGCAGACAAACAGACAGTGAAACAAGACAGCAAGGAGACCAAAAAGACAAAATTTGCATATTTCTATCGCATTAATATACTTTTTCCCGCTCTCCCTTTCTCTTTTCTCTTCAGGCATCTTTGATCTTAAGCTTCTTGGAAGGAATTGAGACGAAGCGACATTACAGTCCACCTCTCACAGTAATGTCCCGACTACCGGCTCGTGGCTTAGGCTTCATAATGTGTAATGAAACGCCCCCTTGCGATCTCATGCATGCATCAGGATGTGGATGATTTGCTAAGGAGGCGAGAGACAATTGCAGTA
>NC_051409.1:17104372-17104478 GCF_015228065.2 Penaeus monodon | reverse complement strand
AATTGTGTGTCTGTATTTGGTTTTATCTTAATAAATTGAAGGGCATTGCAGGTATATAGTCCAGTTTATGACACGTTTAAACTGTGTGGTTGGGGTTTTGAGTTGT
>NC_051409.1:17103856-17104148 GCF_015228065.2 Penaeus monodon | reverse complement strand
ATTATGCATGTTTTGGTTTTTTTCCTTGCATGTGTGGTTCGTTTGTATGCATATTCTTGTGGTGGCATGTTTCCTTGCATGCTGCGTATCGGCCGTGTACTTTGTTTTTGCAAGGCTTGCGTCGTTGTTTTGTATGTGTGCGTGCGTTGTGCTTCAGTTGGAATTGGTCGTGCTTTTTATCAGAGGATTTTTAAGTCATTATCTCTTTCCATCTTCGCAGGCCGGTAAGGGTCGCGAATAAAAAAATCATAGATTTACTGATCAACGATTTCGCAAGATACATGGCAATAGA
>NC_051409.1:17101264-17101553 GCF_015228065.2 Penaeus monodon | reverse complement strand
AAGAAGCACAACATAAGAATTATTCCTTGTCTTCTTCTCTTCTCCTAGATAACCATAAAATACATTTCGAGAAAAATGCCTTTCAGAAAAAACTCAAAGAGGATTGTGACGACATTTGCGCACTCTTATTGAACCTGGGACTGTTATATCAGTCCGAGATTCATTGGCCAGTAGCCAACAAAGAGGGTAGAGAGGAATGGAAAAGAGACAAGAGAGAAAGGAAAGACAGAAAAAGGGAGGATGGAGAACAAAGACAGAGAGGGGAACAGGGGAGGCGAGGCGATTAGAG
>NC_051409.1:17101014-17101105 GCF_015228065.2 Penaeus monodon | reverse complement strand
CGGCGTGGCATTATGCGTCTGAAATGATCACAGTCACGGAGGCTGAAAATGAAAAAAGTAGTTCAATGGAAAATGACTGAGAGTATTCGGC
>NC_051409.1:17100350-17100497 GCF_015228065.2 Penaeus monodon | reverse complement strand
CGACAATTCCGTGTTTTTACGCCCCCTCCCATGCCAGCCCACACACAGTATTTGAACCCTGTACCTTGCATAGGTTGACTAAGTTCAATTTTGCTTGTCGGCGAGGAGAGCACATGCAACCAAAAGATTATTTCCACCGACTTCTCG
>NC_051409.1:17100246-17100325 GCF_015228065.2 Penaeus monodon | reverse complement strand
GGGGGGTTTCCCCTCCAATAAAGGTGGTCGGAACTTTATATTTTCCATTACAGAAAGCCCTTAGGGATATTTTTTCCCC
>NC_051409.1:17100055-17100210 GCF_015228065.2 Penaeus monodon | reverse complement strand
AGAAAGGCGGAGGGTGAGGGAAAGGATAACCGCGAGGTTTATGAGTGGATGCTGTGTGAAGGGGGTAAGGGGGGGGGGCAATGGGGCACCGTAGGTTTCTTTTGAAATAACGATATTTCGCCGATCTTTTTCTTGGTCTAAACATTTTACTTTCG
>NC_051409.1:17096588-17096771 GCF_015228065.2 Penaeus monodon | reverse complement strand
CCGAGCGCATAGCCGCACACTGTTCCACTGCGAAATGCTTTCCCTTTTAAAGCTGCTTTCAAAAATACGGAAAATAAACAAATAGATAAATGAAGCCGCCTGATTTCATTTGCAAATGAGGATGACTTTAGGAAACACGGAAATTATGTTGGCCTTTTTTCTGCCTTTTTTATTAGTAGTTAA
>NC_051409.1:17093818-17094197 GCF_015228065.2 Penaeus monodon | reverse complement strand
GCAACTAATTTTCAATTTATTACAATATTAGGGCAAACAATTTTTCTAGCATTATGGCTGGATTATTCAAATAGTTGTATACGGGTATTCTCTGTTGTAGGAATGCAAATTGTACGGTAATCTCTCAAGCCCCTGAATCCACCTGTGGATATTGGTACCCGCGTCACACAAAAAACATATTCTTCCAAAGTGTAATTTTCCGGCTGTTTTGGACAAACGGGTAGCACTAAAAAAAATAAGAGCTTCCAATTGCTTTTTATTTATACGACTCTATGCAAAAAACAACACAATTAGTTTATATAAGGGGGAGAGCATCGTCAGAGCTTTTAAAACTCTGAGCCCAGCCATTGTCATCATTATATATTTAGTAGACTATGTA
>NC_051409.1:17093402-17093761 GCF_015228065.2 Penaeus monodon | reverse complement strand
CAAACAAAGGTGAAATGTTGATACGAATTTCCTTCACATGCAAAACCTCGAGCCTGCTCTCCGCCAGCCAACCTACACACAGAATACCTGAGGAAAACGCAATGCTCACCACAAACAAGAAAACAAATAAACCCCTTCTGTTCGTCAAAAAAGAATAAAAAATGGCTCTTCCTTGCCAAACACACAAAGATCTTTCGCAAACACAGTACATGCGTGATTACTTGAGTAGAAGCTTGTGTGCTTCCATCAAGTTCCTTTTCAATTCTTGGAAACTGAGATGCAACAGACAACGCTTGGTTTCCGCGAAGGTGAGCCATTATTATTTTTGTTGTTGTTTTCATCATTAGCGCGATTGTTAT
>NC_051409.1:17091921-17093054 GCF_015228065.2 Penaeus monodon | reverse complement strand
ATTGTATGAAATTTATTTAATCTATTATCATTATTTCATAATCTAATTCCAAATACTGCCTTTAGTTACAGTTATAGGAGCATCATTATTTAAATTATTTAAATTTATTCAATTCATTTGATATTAACATTGTTAATACTGAAATTTTCTATTGCACTTTCTATGTCTCGTCGTTACTGTTATCGCTGTCATGTTATTTTTATTCGGTAACTTAGAAATAAAAGTAAAAACATATTAAGTAGCTTCTGGTGGCCAGACTGGCAGACACAGACGAGACAAAGTCCATGGGCGGGCAGCTGGACTAGAAGAGAAAGAGCATAGGGATGTATATCATAACACAAATAAAAAGCTGATCCTATATCGAAATACTAAGAAATCTGAAAAAAAAATTATGTGCAAAAAAGAAACGATACACAATAGTATCTAGAAAAGAAAAGAACATAAAGAAAACAATGGAAACTTAACACAAACAAGAGAGAAAGTGAAAGGAAATAAAAGGATTTAAAGAAAACAAGGAGAAAAGAAACTGGAAACATCAAAGGACACAAATGAATAAAATCAGTGATTAATTACAGAAATTAATAGATGAATAAATACAGCGCAAAAAGATAATGCAAAAATGTGTGCTACGTTACACCTGTTCCCCACAAGTATGCACAACGTAAATGAATGAATAAACGTCCCCAGTTAATGCAGAACGATGTTTGGATCCAATGAACTGCAGCGTTCACTCATGGGGGATCTTTACCCCTAATATAATTTCGACCAAAGGAAGGCAGCTCCGATCACTAATTTAAAGAAAAATGCAATTCATATAATTTATTTCAGATTGCAAAGAAATGACATATTTAGTTTGAGCTAGCGGGCGTAGAGAGTTGGATGAAAAAAGGGAAAATTGGAATTTTATAGATTACGGATGGATTGTGTGCTCGCGTTCGGGAGTGAAGGGTGATTTTTGTAGGATTTCAAAGTTATCAATAGATTTTCATTCGATTTTCATAACTTTTTTTACGGATTTCCATTAGAAGGGAAGGAGGGCCAGCGGGGGGGGGGAGGGCAAGGGGTACTGGAAATGGGGAGGAAAATAGGAGAAAGAAAAGGCAAGATCGTATCTAATTTTGCAAATGGTACAC
>NC_051409.1:17091151-17091349 GCF_015228065.2 Penaeus monodon | reverse complement strand
TGTTTCATAACATAAAGAATGCTCGCATCTTCCCTTTATGATCATGTATTCCTTTGCTTTGAAATATTTTTCCAAGTCTTAACCATTTTGAAGGGGATAGAGACGAGTCCCTACGGCATTACATATCTTTGCTGCCACGTTTCCGGCGACGCTCTGTGTTAGTCTTCGCTATGTGTAACGTAAAATGCTTTTTTGTAT
>NC_051409.1:17090995-17091071 GCF_015228065.2 Penaeus monodon | reverse complement strand
CCGGAGATGAGGAAGACAAGGAAAAGGAAATTGTGGCGATGATGAGAAGGTGAAAATGGAGATGGAGTAGGAAGTG
>NC_051409.1:17090159-17090861 GCF_015228065.2 Penaeus monodon | reverse complement strand
GGAGAGACTGTGGTGGAACGAAGCAGAATAAGTTTACGAAGGGAGAAAGAAGAAGAATGTGGAGAAGAAGGAGACGGAAGAGGCAAAGGAAAAAAAAGAAGGAATAAAACGAGCTGATTAAAGAAAAGAGGGGATTAATCACAAAGAGAAGCAGAGAAAGATAGAGGAGGGAAGCGGTGCACCTGCCTTATTTTTTATCATATAAATAAAGGCATGGGGAGTTATGCCCCCCCCCCGTTCAAAACCAGTGTATGGAAGCTCGAGTACTTGAGTGTGTTTGTACGCTGTCCATTTTATACTTGCGCACGCAGAGTCAACAAAGATTAAGTTACATGAAAATTCATCACTCTGAAAGTACCTGTTTCTTGGACTGCCCTCTCTATTCATTTTGTGTCTTCATAAAAAAGTTACATTCATGATTTCCTAATCAGTCGGAAAACACAAAAAATGATAAAATGTATCATTTCATTTTATTGCCTTTCCTAGTGTCATAGATCTAGTAAAAACTCTGAATCAAATACATCAGGACTATTAACCTCAGCGGCCTATCATTAGTGTTCCGTCTGTACACTGTCTAAAAGTTCAGGTTGAATAGCATGATAGATTTTGTTTTCAAAAGTTTCAATCACTAACACACACGCGCAGAGGTTCACAAAACAACACACATAGCTACACACAAAACCGATAGACACATACCCAAAG
>NC_051409.1:17087123-17088388 GCF_015228065.2 Penaeus monodon | reverse complement strand
CCAGTGGGGGGCCCCGGGGAAGGTGCCAGCGCCTCTGGCCCAGAGGGAGGCCTCAAAGTGCTCTGCAAGTTACTGTATACCCCAGTAGCACAGGGAGTCTTCATGGCCCTATGTGGATTGCCGCGTGAACAACAAGTTTAACGTCTTTCTTGGTGGCCACAGGAGTTTGCCGTTCACTCCAGTGTCTTTTTAACCAAGTGGCAAACCTGGGGGGGCGGGGGGC
This sequence comes from Penaeus monodon, assembly GCF_015228065.2. NCBI lineage: Eukaryota > Metazoa > Arthropoda > Malacostraca > Decapoda > Penaeidae > Penaeus > Penaeus monodon. The sequence goes on along the minus strand of NC_051409.1, from coordinate 17,088,165 downwards.
GGCGAAGAAACGACTGCATGCAAGCAGACCTCTATTCGCTCGGCGGGGCAGCTCTTGGCACAAGGATGCCAACTCAGAGGTAACAGGCTACCCGTCAATATCCTCTGTCTTGGACATCCTGATGGCGGGGACGCTTCCTCCTGGACTTCTCTCCTGAGTAGTCCTACTTTGACCCTTCCTTCTTTTCTCTTTTTCTGAGTGCCCGGTAAACGCCCCAGGTCTGACTGGCCGCCATTCCAGTGAGATGAGCATTAACGGCACAGCCTGCAGCTCTTGCTTGCCGAGCTCTGGACGGGTCCGACGGGTCCCTTGGGCTTAGCCGAGTGGCTCCATCTGCCCTCATGGAACATCAACCACCAAACCGACTTCATGAGCCAGCCAGAACGGGCGGGTGTTGATCGAGTGGGAAGCGAACGGTGTCGTCGGCCGGGTTTGGCCGCGAGATGACGGTCTTCGTGGGCTACCTTATCCCCGGCGACATCACGGTGGTGGGCTGCAGTTCCTGACGGACGCGCGCATTGTGTACAGTGCTAGGGCTTCCGGAGCGTCAACCTTCCCGGGAAGCGGACGCCCAGGCCGGAGGCCAGCAGAAGAGAGAGTATCTTTGAGGAATGTAGGTGAGGGACGGCGAAAGGGATGTCCACATTCCCAAACGAGGCAGACCCATTCCACTGTATCTCTTCCCTTGTTGCCGTAAATTACCCTGAGATAAACTCCTAATACTCCAGTTACCGAAAATCTTTTTTCCCCAATACAAAGAATCCGCCCAAGCCCTCCACCCGCTGCCCCTTCCCAGGAGGGCGGCCCCTATGTTCGCATGTTGCATTTGTACACCCCCCCCCCAGTTACCCTGTCGGTAGAAGAGCCACATGAAAAGCATTTACACTTCCCTCTTACGCAGACCATGTTACCACCTTCAAACCCAGCCACGTAAAATAATTCTCATCAATCCGTTTATTCCAGGACCAGAATAAAGCCCTCAGGAAATCCTTCACTCAATCTACCGGTTATATAAATTGCCCCAGTTATGAAACAAAGAATG
>NC_051409.1:17086348-17086424 GCF_015228065.2 Penaeus monodon | reverse complement strand
TGATTAAAGAACGGAACAGCAGGCATGTCTACAATTTGGCCAAAATTGAGATACGTCTCCCTTGTCTTATAGATGG
>NC_051409.1:17085365-17086074 GCF_015228065.2 Penaeus monodon | reverse complement strand
GACGATAATAAAAGTGATTGTATTTATCATCACTATCAAAGACAACGGACAAAAACAAGCGATAATAACCCCGGCCCCCCCCAAATGGTGCAAGCGATGGATAATATAGTAGATCCCGTAATGATAGGAATAATCAAAAATTGCTTCATTAATCATATCATCCTCCCACAAAAAACAGTATGATAATACAAATGCAAAACGCGTCGGATATGATAATTGATGATGATAGCAACATTTTACAACAAAGCGAGATTAGATAGCAAAATAGTGAGAATGACGAATGTAGCCTAACCTATAGCTGTGAGCTCATATGTGGCGTCTGGTTCCGTAGGTTCCTTTCCCCTAGATATAACAGTTTTTAAGTTTTATAGGATTTTAAGTATGGAAATAAATACCGTTTTATGAATTGAGTTTTTATGATATAGAAAAATCTTTCTGAATGGTGGAATAGGTCAAGACGAGACCATTATTCGCTTTCACAAAGTATAGTCATTAATCAAATTTCAAAAAAGGACGAAAAAAATGACAGAAAAAAAGGAAAATAACTTTGACATTCGAAGAGCATATATATTATCATTAAAGATGCATAAAAAGGAAACAAAATTGATAATTACAAGGCGGGGGCACATACATATAAATACATTATTCATGTGAACGCGAATCAGTACCCTACTAGGGTTTCACCTAGTAATAGCAAAATATTGTTCAC
>NC_051409.1:17080691-17080798 GCF_015228065.2 Penaeus monodon | reverse complement strand
GGGGGGGGGGTGTGGGGATGAGGGAGAATACTTGGATTTGTATCTTCCATATTGTTGTATAGAACAGCGAGAGAAGGAAGGCAGAAAGACTGAGAAAAAAAGATTCG
>NC_051409.1:17080204-17080357 GCF_015228065.2 Penaeus monodon | reverse complement strand
TGGGAAACCAGAGAAAAAGAGGAGAGGGGAAAGAGAAGGGAGTGACAGAGGGGAGTGATGAACACCAGAAGAGAATTAACGGGACAATACTACATAATTTGCCCATTTTGACCGCTGGAGCCGAGGATATGTTTTCCAGCAAATAAATCAATA
>NC_051409.1:17078426-17078552 GCF_015228065.2 Penaeus monodon | reverse complement strand
TGTCTGCCCATAGAAGAAAACACGAGGAACAAAAGAACGAAAATAAAGCGACAAATTCTATTCCGACGTCAGATTGTTGCATACAATCGAAATTCCATTGAGTGAGGGGAGCAGAGGAAGGGGGGG
>NC_051409.1:17078027-17078223 GCF_015228065.2 Penaeus monodon | reverse complement strand
GTTGTTTTTGGGGAGAGAATAAGGCTGGGAGGAGGGGAAGAGGGGATTGGAGGAGGGTGAGGCAAAGTCATTGTTGTGTCCGCAAAGTCGAGGCTAATAAAGGTCTTTAGCCACAACAACAACAGAAATAGCGGTCCTTTGGACAAAGAACCGCAGACCAGTTGATGAAGGAAAGACTAATATGTCAACTATTCAC
>NC_051409.1:17074116-17074199 GCF_015228065.2 Penaeus monodon | reverse complement strand
ACACCATACCTTATTACGTATAAAAATACGATACGTTATTTTTTATTATTTAAATTTTTCATTATTTGATAGTTTTTGAAAAA
>NC_051409.1:17073607-17073790 GCF_015228065.2 Penaeus monodon | reverse complement strand
CAAAACAAGAATTAGATTTCATCTGACTTCTCTTCATCTATCTTTTTATCTGTATCCAAAATAATAATAGAAGAAGAACATGAGGATGGGGGGGGGGGGGAGGGCTGAGTTTCTCAAAAAAACAAATTTTTAAAAAGTTTTTGTGTTTAACGATTGCATTCCTAGTGTACGTTTTGATAGTTT
>NC_051409.1:17073216-17073440 GCF_015228065.2 Penaeus monodon | reverse complement strand
TGTGTTTTTCTGTTGCGAAAACAACCTAATACTCTCATTCTACACTTTTTCTGGAAGATAACTGTCATATGTAAATGCATTCATAAAGTTAAATGAACGTTGAAATATTGAATGTTTCAGATTGATGCATCGATTTGTTGACAGAATAACTGGTTGACTTCATCTTTTAAAAATATCCTTTTGAAACTGTTATCTCTCATCACCTCTGTGTGATTGCGGTAAGA
>NC_051409.1:17073091-17073188 GCF_015228065.2 Penaeus monodon | reverse complement strand
GGGGGGGGTGGTTAAATATAGAAATTGCGAAAAATGAATGACTATATCAGAAATAAAGAAGTGCACATAACATTATAACCATACAACACATGAATAC
>NC_051409.1:17072184-17073041 GCF_015228065.2 Penaeus monodon | reverse complement strand
TTGATTGTCATGTCCTGTTTCGCAAAGAAAATCACGTGTGGGATTTATTATATTTCATAAATATTTTCAAAATCACTGGGGGTCTTGCCACGAGGACAAACCATGATCAGAGTCGGGTTCCACCTCTCCTGTTCTACACAGTACTACAGCCTTGTCTCGACCTACTGCTGTTCTCTCGCTCCAGCATCCGTCATGTCTCCCCGTCTGCAAGAAAGAGTTCCTCAATGGTAATTACCTACTTGACCCTACCGTGCGTCGTTTGTGCGCCTGTACTTAGTGTTCACAACTGTCAATTTGGCTTTTTATGAAAATGTATTTTTTTGATTAACAGACAAGCATATTTTATTATCTTTTTATTCAGTATGTTGTCTGTTTATTTCAAATGAGCATTTTTGATCTATTCCTTTATTTATCCCTTTCTTATGACTGACCACCAGCTATACGAGGGATTTGACGAGCGTGACACAAACACCGTATCGCCGAAATGTCCCGGCGCTTCCCCGCTCGCCGCGCCCCATTTCCATCGAACAGTAGCCTACGATCTCGACTTTAGTATTCAAATGTAGCCGCTGCTCAGTGTTGTTCTGGCGAAGGTTTTCAACTTTGGAACGAGGAGCGAGGGTCATGCTGGCAATCCTCTCGGGTTTGGCGCTGGGATTGTCGTCTTGTTAGGGTCTGGGTCTCGCCGATGCACCTGTTAACAGGCTAGGAATGGGGTGGGGGGGGTCCAGGTATTCCAAAAGTTACCACGTACGTTTTTTAGTTTGTGTTTCCTCCTATTCTCTTTTTGTATACTTACTTTTCTTTTGTTTACCGGTATCATTGCTCTAAATCAGTCTGAATTGTTTCCTTAGTTC
>NC_051409.1:17071920-17072049 GCF_015228065.2 Penaeus monodon | reverse complement strand
TTTTACATTTTTTATTCCACCTAATTTTGCGATTTTCACTTTTCACTTTATGTTTGTGTCGTTCTCTTCGTCAGATGTATTTATATGTCATTTGTTTTCCGAAATTACATCGTAATCAATGCAGTGAAT
>NC_051409.1:17071643-17071729 GCF_015228065.2 Penaeus monodon | reverse complement strand
TTTGACGTATATTTTCAAAATATAACTGACATGCACGCGCTTAAGTAAGAGCGTGCCGAGTGAGCCAAGCACACGGATATCCAGTT
>NC_051409.1:17071359-17071507 GCF_015228065.2 Penaeus monodon | reverse complement strand
GCCCACTCACCATCCGGAATGTCCACGGCCTCTGGACACTAATATCGTCGGCCGGGAAGCCACGAGGACGATCAGTAGCTCCTTGTTAGGTCACTGAGGAGCCATACATGTCTGCGGTTCCGACCTACTGTATGTCTTTGGCTGGAGG
>NC_051409.1:17068483-17069310 GCF_015228065.2 Penaeus monodon | reverse complement strand
TACATGCATATTCTACTGGCCAAAATGAACTCGAACTTTCAGTTTAGTTCGAAATTTTGTTTCTGTTATTTGATATATCCAAATATAAAGTTAGATATTTGTTAAGAGAGCTATTGCTTAGCATTTGAGAGTTTTCATCATGTCTCAATGAATTTTCCTTGAATTGGACATGAAATTCAATATTAATCACGGAAAATTTCAGGTAGATTAGCGAGGAAAAGTCTTTACTAAAAAGCTCGTCTTTTGTCTAGCCTCGCTTTGATTGTGGTTTCTGTTGCTTCAGTATTTCAAACAATCATTACTTAACCAATTTATCACATTCCACCTGTTTAAAAAAAAAATCTTGATTTTTAAAAATGTAAATTGATGCCTTTTATTGCAATCTAATTACCCACTTATCAATGAAAAGCAGTATTTGATTACTTAGACCCAACTGAAGTTGACTTTTATTTGTTGTAAAGTATGACCCCTGCTCGTAGACTGAGTATGGAAATCAGGGTGAGAGTTGTTCTCCACGAAGAAGGCTACATCTGCAATAAAATTGCCGAAAGGTTGAAAGTAGCAAGGTTTCCTGTGCAGGAGATAGTTAAGAAACACAAAGAAACGGGAACAGTAAAAGAAAAGGCAGAGGCAGGAAAGAGTAGACAAAGAGGGACGACAGAATCATTATAAAGGCTGCCTTACAACATAGAAGAAAGACATCAGCCATTGAGCTCAAGAAGAATTTTGACATGGATTTGCGTGGTAGGAGTAGAAGACCTCTGGAGAGTGGTTCAAAGTATTGTAGGGCCGATAAGTCATTATTGATTGAAAGGGCAAGGAAGAAT
>NC_051409.1:17067709-17068261 GCF_015228065.2 Penaeus monodon | reverse complement strand
GCTGATTGTATAAATATTTGTATATATAAACATGGAACAGTTAAGGGAGAGTATTACATTACGATCTTAAAATCCTGTGCAGTTCGATCTCTAATCCACTATTTTAAAGAAGCAGTATTCAAGCAGGACAATACTCTCTGCCACACTACAAAGATTTTTAAGACCTGGGATGGCCAAAAATAAACAGGCAGTTTTGGAATGGCCTGGTAATAGTTCTGATATGAGCCCAATCGTGCATGTTTGGGACAATATTGCAAAGAAAATTGAGTCTCCATTGTTTAAAAACAATAATGATCTATGGGAGAGGGTAAACAAAGAGTGAAACAACATTCCAGTTGAATATATGGTAGTATGGAACGGAGAATCATTGCGATGAGAAAGACAGATGGACACTCTTACCGTATATCAGAATAATTTCTTTATGTAAAAGGTGTTTAAACAGAATATAAATGCTCTAATTGGCACATTTTTATGTGTACGTCTGAGGCTATAATTTCATTAAAAAATATTTGATAAAATAAAGAACAATGCTTTCTCAGAAAGGATGGCGGT
>NC_051409.1:17067131-17067490 GCF_015228065.2 Penaeus monodon | reverse complement strand
ATTTTACAATATGGACTATTATGGAATGTGATTATAACACTTGTATTAAAATCAGACAAAAGATACCTTATTAGAACTTATTGTCACTATCACTTTTGAGATATTTCCTTTTGCTAAGCCTCCGCCCTGTTATCATTTACTTTTCTTTTATGTTTTTTTTTAGTTTTTAGTCTCCTTCACAAACGATAGGCTCTACTGCTAGCCCGATGTGAACGAAACAATGGATTTGCAAATTGAAATGTTTTACACGGAGATAAAAGCTCTATTAGTTTCCTTTTGAGTAAAATTCATGCTTGTTGTTTTAGGGGGAAATGAACACGACAGAATAAAAAAGAGAAAAAACGAGAGTGAGGATGAAC
>NC_051409.1:17066006-17066760 GCF_015228065.2 Penaeus monodon | reverse complement strand
CCGGGCGCGCGAGGGCCGCTCAGCGCTCGCAGCGAGGCCGTGCGCACAAGTCGCGTGGTTCAGGCTGGCAAAAGACCTTCCTGGCCGCCCAGTCGGTTCTGAAGAGCCGTTGCGATCGGAGCTCAGAGGGAGCTGCGTCGCTGGTCCTCCCTTCCCCCTGACAGCGCGTCTTCCTGTAGATTCCTTTATCCTCTGAGGAGTGTGAGGCTCTTCGGTCATTCGTTGATTTGTTTCGTTTGTCATGCTGTCCCTGACGGGGTTTCCGGTTTAGTCTGAATGAAACTGGTATTTATCTTGACATTATAAAGAATACCAGTAATTTACCTGTTTTCTTCATAAAGGAGAATTGGAAAGGAGTTCCCTCCATGTCTCTATAGGTCGACAGTTTATTCCCTTTCAATTTATATATTGTTCATAAATATATATTACACTGAGAGGGATGCTGCGGTAGTGTGAATTCCTGAAAGTGTGCACCCTCTTGTACCCCCTCACCCCCAGTGGAAGAAAGGAGCGCCTGCCCCTAGGAAGGGAAAGGCTCGCGAGAAGAGAGGTTTACCAGAAGAAGGCACGGCGGACGCACGAAAGGTTAGCACACGTGGGCTCGGGCGGCCACAGCCACGTGCCGAGTCCGTCACCTTGGTTCTCTCGCGAGATCGGCAGCGTCTTCCCATTGGCCGGGACGTTTCAGACTGACGGCGCTCGAGGCCCAGTGGAGATTTCTATGTACAGAGATAAAGGGGGAGGAAAAAAACAG
>NC_051409.1:17065782-17065967 GCF_015228065.2 Penaeus monodon | reverse complement strand
AAAAGAAAATTGACCAAGTTTTATCATTTTACGCTCTGAATATTTCGTTGTAGATAACTGAGGAAAGAATAATCGTAACCGATATTTCGGAAGGCTCCAACTTTCTAATGAATTTAACATATTTCATGAAAGACAGCTGAAAGCAATGAACAACATGAGGAGAGAAAATGCAAAACTGTTTGTTT
>NC_051409.1:17065113-17065698 GCF_015228065.2 Penaeus monodon | reverse complement strand
TAGAAAAAAAAAAGCAGGAAACTGAAATTGCCAATTGTGTTGAAAAAATTATAACATAATATCTGATTAGACGATATGGAAAAGGACTCTTTTGGGACTGATATCAAACGACATACAGTAAGTTTGAAAGCACGGCGTTTTGCATAGAATCGCGGCCGCATGTACTTGAAACCCCTATACATTGTGATAATTAACGTTTCTCTGACGGTGAAGTTTGTGTAAATGAACGTTTTTATAAGTAAACGTTTATAGAACGATGAAGGTAATCTGAAAATAAACGGAAAGTGGAAGCTATATATGTATTTTTCGGTGAACTGGCTAAAGATAAGTAATCGGAGATAGGAAGGAAGAGGAGGCAAAAGGACACAAACAGCAGGAGAAAATAATCAGGCAAGTACTTTTACGGCTTTCTGAATATCGTTGTTCATTTGATCCGATAATTTTTCTACCTCTGTTTTCATCGTTCTTTACCCTCATAAACAAGAATGAAGAATATTCTCTAAAATCCCCTGTATATCCATCAAAAAAGAAAATTATATTTTGCTAAAAATGTTATTCACTGAATTACAAAGACGTATTTTTTAA
>NC_051409.1:17063976-17064186 GCF_015228065.2 Penaeus monodon | reverse complement strand
AAAAGAGGGGAGAAAAAAAGAAAACGATTTTCCTACAATCACAAAAGCTTTTAAATGAAAAAAAAACGCAATGAAAAAGTCTTCACCGATTCACTCTATGTACTACTGAAGTGTCTTATCGATACAAATAATCATATAATTTTCAATTAAAATTGTGGTAAAGTAAATGTTTAATACAATTCATTAAATGTTATACAAAAGTGCTTATGC
>NC_051409.1:17063502-17063779 GCF_015228065.2 Penaeus monodon | reverse complement strand
GCCCCTTATCGCAAGAAGCGAGAGGAGGCGGCGAGGGCATAAGGACGCAGCCCGGAGGCGGCGCAGCCCTTTCCCTCAGGCCCTTTTTGCCACGGCGACTGGCACTTATCGCCGGTCGACAGCGGTTCAACAGCCGGCGCTCGAGCGGAGGCAAGCGCTTGAGCGGGACATTGTCGACAGTTGTTGCAATGATTGTTGCATCCGGTCACTTGCATGACGCGTGTTTGTCGCCTCCCCTTGATTTGGCTTCCTTTCTGTTCGTGGGATTTTATTGCCA
>NC_051409.1:17061580-17062284 GCF_015228065.2 Penaeus monodon | reverse complement strand
GGGAGGGTGTTAAAAGAAAAGGCAAGTAGATAAGTAGAAAGTTAGATGAGTAGTGAAACAGAATCAGTAAGAATTTACGAATGGGTACTATTTTCTTTTTCTGTTATCGAATTCTGACACCTGTTGCCTGACAATATCCAGGAGTCTAATTCCGAATACAGTACAACGCATATCACCCACTCTTCAAGGCAAAAGGATTCAAATGGAGACAATGACAGATAGAGAAATAAAATTAAAGAAAGAGGATGAAAGAAGAGGTGAGAAGGGAAGGAGAACGAGGAAATAGAACATTAAAGAGGAAACAAGAAGAGATATGTAGATAGACTGAAAAGGAGAGAAAATAAGCTTTCCTTTATATTGCATTTAGAAAAAAAATCAATTTGTAATGACACATTTCATTAATCAGCAATAAACAATTCAGTTTCAGATACCCTACATCTTTCATCTTCTACGTAGCGGAATTCATCAAAGTCCAGGAAACAGAATGCCCCTCGTGCTTTTCCTATTACCAGGGAATGGGGAAGGGGGGGGTGGGTTCTAGGAGAGAGGCAGGTGAGGAAGAGGCCAGATATTTAGGAAGAAGGGGAGGAAATTTCTAAGAAGGGAGAAGGTGGGCTGAGAAATCCAAGGAAGGGAGAAAGGTAAGTTAATGGGCCTAAGAAAAGGGCTGAGGAGTAAGAAAAAGTGGGCCGAGAAAAGTACGA
>NC_051409.1:17060914-17061561 GCF_015228065.2 Penaeus monodon | reverse complement strand
CTGAGAAATCTTGGAAGTATGTGTGTAGGGGGGGGGGGGGGGATCTGGTATTTTCTTCACATGTCTTTAATGGATTCACGTAGATGTGCGGGAGACAGTTCAACTGGATGAGAAGGCATTCGCTAATCCATCGCTTCCTCACGCAATGTTACAGTCCAGAATATTTAACAGCGTTCTGCAGCTGTTGAAAAGGGGACGGCTGGAAGCGCACGATTTATTTCTGGTCCAAAGAATAGCGATCAACATTTTTATTCATTTTTTATTACTGTTATCTCATCATATTTCATATTTTGCTCAAGGGTCATACTAACTCATTAAAAGTTTTCATAGCATGATGTGTATTTACAAAATATAATATTAAAGTAAAAGTCGGGGGAAATTACTCTAGCCGGGTAAAATATTGGAATTTGAAAAATCTCAGCAGTAACGTTTTAAACGTTCGCGATGCATTTGGCGAAAGTAACTTTTGGAATGGCGCTGGGGAAGAGAGGCAGCAGCGAAGGGTTTCGTTACGTGCGCCCGCCGCCGTGTCCCTCATTCTTGAAAGGAGCGAATGATAGCGACACCAAGGTTTTCTCTTAATCCAGTGTTTCTCATATATTGTCCAAGAGCGAATAAGTGAAAAATAACAAATATAAAATCAGTGT
>NC_051409.1:17058060-17058178 GCF_015228065.2 Penaeus monodon | reverse complement strand
TTTTTTTTTGTTTTTTTTTTTTTAAAAAAAAAATTATATATTAATATATATTTTAAATATATATTTTTTTTTTTGTTTTTGTTTTTTTTTTTTTTTTTTTTTTTATATTTATTATTAT
>NC_051409.1:17057860-17057987 GCF_015228065.2 Penaeus monodon | reverse complement strand
TATATATATATAATATTTATATTATATATATTATATTTATTATATATATTAATATATAAAAATTTATTTTTATATAAAATATTAAAATGGATATAGATGTTTTATTTATTTTTTAATTATTATGTAT
>NC_051409.1:17057331-17057745 GCF_015228065.2 Penaeus monodon | reverse complement strand
AAAATTTTTTATTTTGTTGTTTTGGGGGTATGTGAAACACACACAACACACACACACAAACCACAACAAAAAAAACAAAAAAAAAAAAATATAAAATAATAAAATAATAATAAAAAAAAGTAAATAAAAATAATAATAATAATAAAAAATAGATAAAAAAATTTAATTTTTAAAAAATTATTTTATTATTATTATTATTATTTTTTATTTTTAATTTTTAAAAAAAAAAAAAAAAAAAAAAATATATTTTATAAAAATTTAAAATAAAATATAAATAATTTTTTTTTTTAAAAGGTTAAAAAAAAAAAAAATATATATTATTATTTATATATAATAAAAATTTTAATAATAATAAAAATAAAAATAAATTAAATATAATAATAAAAATTTTTTTTATTAAAAAAAAAAAAAAAA
>NC_051409.1:17056780-17057025 GCF_015228065.2 Penaeus monodon | reverse complement strand
TAGATATTTTATTTTATATATATATTATATATATTATATATATATAGTTTATTTATTTATTATATAATTGTTTTTTGTTATTAAATATAGTATATACATATATTAAAAATATAATATATATATAATATATTATATATTAATATATATATATATTATATATATATATATATATATTATAAATTTTTTTAAATTAATTATAAAAATTATAAATAAATATTTAAAAAATTTTTAAATTATTTTTTATG
>NC_051409.1:17056549-17056622 GCF_015228065.2 Penaeus monodon | reverse complement strand
ACACACACACAATACACATATCTGTGTTTATTATATATATATTAATAAAATTATATATATAAAATTTTAAATA
>NC_051409.1:17056358-17056510 GCF_015228065.2 Penaeus monodon | reverse complement strand
CAGACAACACATAAAATTACAAATCTGTGGTGTGTGTGTTGTGTAAATCAATCTAGATAGATAGAAAAATTGTAAATTAAAATAAAAATATTATATATATATAAATTATATAATATATATAAAATATATTTATTTAATATATTTTTTTTTTT
>NC_051409.1:17055629-17055847 GCF_015228065.2 Penaeus monodon | reverse complement strand
CACAAAGTACCTTCTCCCTCCGTACCTTCTCCCCACATTCCCCCCCCACCCCCCCAGCCCGGCACAAGTATCAGTAGATAAACACGGTGCTGCGAACAAATTACATAAACCACAGCAAAGCGCAATTACGGGGCGCTAACAGCCAAAGGAGCGTCTTAGGGTCGAGAGGACGCCCTCATTGAAAAACTTCTGACGAAGATCACAGCTGAAGGGGGCGG
>NC_051409.1:17054985-17055582 GCF_015228065.2 Penaeus monodon | reverse complement strand
GGGAGGTATAAAGCGTAGGGTGAGAGAGTGGAGCTTTAAAAATATGTTAAGGGAGTAGGAAGAAAGAGGGATGAAGGGGATGGGGAGATAGAGAATTATGGATAAGTTGGTGGTTTTTTTAGTAAATGGGCTGACCCAAGAATCTGGCTTCTTGTTCTTCTCTTCTTTGCCTCTTTTTATCTTTCTGATATATATTATCTCTTTATTTTCTGTACTTTTGAAATTTCCCCCTTTTTTCATTGTCGTTTTGTATATCCGTTTTCTTTTCATATTTTCATTATCTTTCTCCCTCTCTTCACAAAAAATAACATTTATGTACACTGTTATCTACTTCCCATTCTGTTTTCGTTTTCCTCTCAAAAAGTTCTTAATCTTCATTTTCTTAATTTCTTCTCTAGTATTTTTTGATCCCTAATTTTTCTTTATAATCTCCTAATTTTCCGACGTTTTTTCCCCTTTTTTTGAATATCATTTTTTTTCTTTGTCATTCTTTCTCCCCTTCATTCGTTTATTTAAAAAAAATTCTCTCTTTCTGTCTGTTTTGCCTTCACTTTTGTCTACCCTCACTCTGTACATTTCCATGATATGATTCCAACT
>NC_051409.1:17054657-17054963 GCF_015228065.2 Penaeus monodon | reverse complement strand
TTTTCTTATAGCCTTGGTGGATTCCAAAACAGAAATATAAGTTTGGATAAACATGAAATGATAAATGCTTTGAAAGAAGACAAAGACCTTCGAGACGATTAAGGTGATAAGGAACACGTTATCATGATGATGGTAAACATGGAAATGAAATTAACGAAGAAATTTTTGAAAAGGTAACAGGAATGATGACGAAAAAAAAATTTTGAAAATGTTTAAAAAGGAATTAAAAAAAAATATAATATACCCTATAACCTTAAAATTTAAAAACACAAAAAGGATTTTAAAAAATGAGAAAATAAAAAACGT
>NC_051409.1:17048346-17049399 GCF_015228065.2 Penaeus monodon | reverse complement strand
TTATCTATAAACCTTTTTATCTCTTTGTGTATTCTATTTCCCTACATCCTTCTAATATTTCCTTTTTTTATTGTGTCTACTTATTCATGACTGGCACCTACGGCAACAGATATTGAAAAGAATTATACTTGTTTTGTAAAAGGGAGAGAAAGTTGCTTATGCTTTAGCAAATATAACCAGGAAACTTTCCTTGGAGGGGAACTTGATAAATATATTTTCCTTGGGTAGGAATTCAATCGCCAAGCGGCCCATCTCAGAGACACACAATATACATTGTGTGTGTGTTTTGCGTTATTATCATCGGTCTCAATGGCAGATTCAGAATGCTTCAGTATGGGTGGAGCTGAATGCAATACTAAGAGTGACCACACCAAAGGCTCAAGACCGTAAGTTAACTGGTCTGTGGGCAAGTCAAGATTCTCCCTTTGGGATTTATAACATTTCAGAGGGATATCCTAAGCAATGTGGAGTAAGCAGTGGTACGCATGGGCTGATATATATGCCATAAATAAGACGTTTGATTGTTACGCAACTGGCATTGAGGTAGCGTAATGATACGTCGGATTGCTAAAGCCTGGTGAATGATGAAGTCAGATTGGAAGTACTGTAATACCGTTATCGAAAATCTAAACGGGATAGAATTTCAGCCGATATTTATGTGAAAAAATTAGCCCATCCTTTTTTTATTTTGCCTAAGACATCTAAACATATCTGAATGCTATATAATAATCTATGTGGGCAAAATTCAATATGCCGAGATGGATACAAATTATTGTCAACATTCAAGATACTAATGATATTAACAGTTTTAGAACGATGAAAAATATATTGATAGAGACAATACAGCAAGAAAGAAGAAAAATATATAATAAGATAATATGATAGACAGATCTTTTTTCGTTTCTTTAAAGAGTTTGAACTTTCATAAAATTCGATTCTGAGTTGTTGTTAACACATGTTTCTCTAGCTACCGGAGACTTGTCTGGTACTTGTAACAGGCACTCGGTTAATGTCTTTTGAGATGTGGTTTGGCAAAGTCAAATGGTATTCATG
>NC_051409.1:17046892-17047185 GCF_015228065.2 Penaeus monodon | reverse complement strand
CTTCTTTGCGACAAAACCTCAAGTTTCTCAAAAAATAAATTAGTTTCCGTTCGACAGCTCACTTTATCAGGTACAGACGAAAGCACTGACAGAGAAAAGACAAAATAGCAAAATGACAATTAAGCTAAGCAGTTAAGATAATCGGCTTGGAGGAAATTATGTTCATTACAATATCATTATGAAATTATCTTTTATTCATTGAAATATTAATGACATTACGATAAGCCTTATCACCTTCGCTCTTATTGGCAAGGCCCGTTATGTTGACGTTTTATGTTGTTTTTGTTGATTGA
>NC_051409.1:17046182-17046446 GCF_015228065.2 Penaeus monodon | reverse complement strand
CTGAAAGAGAGACATAAACAGCAAGAAGCAGAGAATGTGTAACTTCGCCGACCCCAAAAACTCTAGCGGTGAAAATACGGACTTATCATCAATATGATATCAAAGTTGCATCATTCGCCGATAACGAATGACTGATAGCCGTGTTTGGGCCATGGCGACCGGACTCCAAAAGCAATCAAAACGTCATGACCTGTATTATTTAGGTTATAAAACCCGCTGGGAAAATATGGAGTGCTGGCGTCCGTTCCATTTTTAGCTGATGTC
>NC_051409.1:17045853-17046094 GCF_015228065.2 Penaeus monodon | reverse complement strand
GTTTTGTCGCTCTATTTTTTCATCTCTCTATCGCTCCTTCCGTATATTTATCCTTTTTCCCCCTCATCCCAACCATTGTAATTCTGTCAGTTCTCTTTCTCTTTATAAATTCCTCTTTAATGTCTTCATCCTTCCCCTCATCCTCTTCTTCTCTCTTACTGTTCCCCATTTACCTCACTCCTTCCTTCAGATTTGTTTAACTTTCCTAATGCTTGTATTGATCCATTCTCCCTTTTATTGT
>NC_051409.1:17045088-17045360 GCF_015228065.2 Penaeus monodon | reverse complement strand
TACAGGAACCTTTACCTGTATTACTGATAATAAAGGTCGTATATGAACAAGATTTTCTTTTGATATGTAATATTAAAAAGACAAATAACATAGAACAAAATGACCATTACAGGAAAAAATACAAGAAAGGATTTCTTTATTGAATTGATATTAATTGACAAATAATAATAGCTATTACAAATTAATATGAATCACCGGTCATTGTCAGTTGACTTAAAATTGGTGTGGAAAAAAGGCACTATGAAAAATATTATTTGTCATGATGATTAACA
>NC_051409.1:17044710-17044885 GCF_015228065.2 Penaeus monodon | reverse complement strand
ACATAACAGGTGGGAATATAACTAGTATATGACTAATAATATAATATATATAATATTATATATAGATAAATATAGTTAATAATTATATATATAAGTATATATCATGGAAGAATTAATAATTATATATAGCAAGTGGATAAGATATAAAGATATATAATAGGATTAATAATAAATA
>NC_051409.1:17044567-17044673 GCF_015228065.2 Penaeus monodon | reverse complement strand
GAGATATAAATTATATAGATAATAGATAATACAAATACACAGTCGGGCAAACAAGCAAGCCAGATAACTGAACCTAAGCTAACCTGAGAAGATCACAAGATTATAT
>NC_051409.1:17043699-17044056 GCF_015228065.2 Penaeus monodon | reverse complement strand
CACTGTTTCACGGGTCACTAGAAAAACACTTGGCTTGTCATAATTATTTATTTCGACCTGAAATAATATTTGACATAAATAAATGTTTATCCAAAATCTTATAAACTGTATCACAATAAGCAAAATACATACCAAAGCACTATAAAATGAAATAGATATTAAAATAATCAAAATGTATGTACAAATTTATGCAAACTTTGAAGAAAACAAAATTACATATATAATATATCGACACTAAACCTTGATATCAATTATACATCCTCAGACAATATCAAATTGCATAGTAAATAATATGAATCATATGATTTTCCAAGAAATAGAATGTGTCAAAATATTAACTCAAATTACAAAGGAAAA
>NC_051409.1:17042416-17043038 GCF_015228065.2 Penaeus monodon | reverse complement strand
TTAGGCATATTGTATTAACAGAAAGCGTATTTGGCATTCTCTTGATATAATGGCACCATATTCGTCATATTTCCCGGCCCGGCCTACCGGGAAAGGCACTAAGGACATGTTTAATTTCTGTGTGGCTGCTTCATGTGATTTTGTCTGATCACGGGAAACTGTCTTTATGTCTTGCGAAAACGTGTTATCCTTTCGTGGTGGTGATGTCTAAGATCCATACAGATCGCAAGATATGTGTGAGAACGAGTGAATTGTGTGAGTTACAATACCAGGAAATACGAGAGTAAATTGTTATTAGCGAAAGAACAGTGAGTCATTTGATAATCAGTTTCAGGGATTGTGGGGCTGAAAAATGCCCCCTTCCCCTACAAAGACAAAATTGCTGTTGGGTTTTAATCTGGAAAACAAAAGTCCTCACAGAGTGCAGGACATGGAAGCTGTATATCATTATCTAAGGCCTGACGACCAATAATCAGTGATGGACTTCTACCAAATCGATTTATAATTTCAATGACTTGAAATATTATTTCTTGGTTATTCATATTAAATCATTAGTGTCTATGATTCCTATAACATACCTTTTATCTTTCTGAGTTGGCAAAATATTTACGAAGCATCAGTA
>NC_051409.1:17042092-17042389 GCF_015228065.2 Penaeus monodon | reverse complement strand
CAACTCACTTACCATGCGGTCAATATTAAAGATCCTAAAACGTGACAAATTTTTACTCCCCACTGGTAACCTCCGGCAGCACAACCTTATTTCAAATACATAAACGCGCGCATATAAAAACAAATGCAAAGAAACGAGCGGGGTTAAGAGCTTATCATAAATGGTTATACACAGAAAGTCAATTCAAAGTAATTTGCAGCGCTGAGATTCTTTTAGGGAAAGAAAATTGGCTTCCTGTTCAAATATCAAAAAGATACTTATACATTACTATATAAAAGTATATGTTAATATTTTTTT
>NC_051409.1:17039015-17039544 GCF_015228065.2 Penaeus monodon | reverse complement strand
GGGCACGGGGGGACGGGGGCACTTCACTAGATGCATAGTAGTTGCTACAGTTATTAGTACCCCTGAGACGAACATAATAACTCCTGATCATCAGAAGGCCATAGCACAACCAAAACACACAACGAGCCACATTAGAGTTACATTCATCAGTATTGCACACAACTCACTCCCATTTCCCAACAAACCTTCTATAAATAAGGCAATCGTGTTGGTTGCAAAAGCCAAACAAACAATTTTGTTCACCTCTCGTATAAGCCAACATTGTTACACGGTTTCATACTCCAGCGCTCTCATTATGCTGGATTGCAAATTCGCTGCATATTGCAATCTCGCGTCAAGTGAGTTTTTTTTCCATGTATTGCTATGGTGCATGTTCTTAGAATTCCTATTTGTTCTTTTTTGCAATAAAGTAAGTTAATACTTCTTAAATTCATATTACACACAAGTAACACACATATGCCTATAAATAAAAATAAAACAGAATGCATGGTAATATAATCCGATGCATATTACAAAGTATATCATCGGA
>NC_051409.1:17038494-17038655 GCF_015228065.2 Penaeus monodon | reverse complement strand
TGGTTGTAAATTCAAATTTGTTTCTATATGATTCACTGAGTCAGTTTGCGTTTGTTTGAGCTTGTAAGATGACGGTATAGGGTGACAATGATCCTTATAATGACAATGTTAAGGCAAATACACATAATGATTATAACCATAGTAAACTGGGATAAAAAAAA
>NC_051409.1:17038140-17038462 GCF_015228065.2 Penaeus monodon | reverse complement strand
ATGCTTTATTATCATTCAATAACCAAGAAATGCACTTATGTTATATAGATTTATCTGACATATTAAAAAAAATGAAAATGGCAGCAGTAAATTCATGTAGATAGAAACGTATCACAGTCAGCTGGGGTGATCAGAAGAGATAGCATTATGATAACAGTGATATCAACATTGGCTACCTGGTGAATTTCCATAATATCGGGAGGAATTCATTAACTTGTAAAACATGTGATGCATATTTATTATTTTCCTGTTTACAAATCTGCCTTTCGGCGAGAGAGAGAAAAAAATGAGGTTTAAAAAATCCATATTTAATTTTGAGGGA
>NC_051409.1:17037484-17038118 GCF_015228065.2 Penaeus monodon | reverse complement strand
AACTAACAACAATTTCCAGCAGGACCTGGGAACTGTTTTTTCATTTGCATTCATGTCCAGGCTCTCCTCCCCCTCACCCGCCCTGCCTCACACCCCCCCCCCCGTCACCCCTCTTGGGTGCGTCCCTGCTACTCTTTTCCCATCCCCGCTCCCTTTTTCTCATCTTTTTTTCTCATGTTTCATTTGCCTTCACTCTTCAAGCATCATGTTCTTGTAATATATTCCTTTCCAGTTTCTCTACTCCACCTTTCCTTATATTCCCTGATTTAGGTATTCTCTTTTTTATTTACATTTTGATTTTATCAAATATGTTAATTCTTTCACGTATTCGCATCATATTCACCTTTTCCTTTTCCATTCATACGAGAAAGAACACTATCCTTATCGTTCTTATAATCCCCCCCCCCCCCCGTTCTCCCGTATCCCTTCTTGCATTGTCACGATTTTCCTCTTCGTTATAGTAACTCCAGTAACCGTATTTAGCCCTGCGGTGTCTGGCGCTGCATTCTCAATTTAATTGCGTTGCCATAAATCACAAGGGGAGCGCCGATACATGACGCTGGACTTGACGCACGAATGCAAATATCATATGGACCTGCGTGCATTCGCTTAATGTTCTTCCCTTTCTGGCTGT
>NC_051409.1:17030050-17030234 GCF_015228065.2 Penaeus monodon | reverse complement strand
GGAGCCCGAACCTAATAGGAAAAGAGAGAAAAGGAAGGCTCATTTTCACGCTCCTCGACACTGACTGAGACATCAATTCAATCGTTATATGGATTAAGCCTCATTGAGAAAGCGACGCGGACCGAATCGGGAAAAGGATGGCGCGGCGACGTGGGGGGGGAGGGGGGATTGAGATGTTTTTTTG
>NC_051409.1:17028431-17029040 GCF_015228065.2 Penaeus monodon | reverse complement strand
GGGCGACGCATTTCGTGCCCCCATTACCTGTTCGCGCCCACGACAAAACCGGCTTTCGTGTGTCCTTCCAGTAACCTTCTTCCAAACTCTTTGTTTACATAACCGCCAATTAACGACCTTTTGCTTAACATTCTATTAAAGGAATTTTAGAATCCAATACATCTTAGCTTAATGGTATTGCTTAAACAGTCATGAAACAATATTCGTGTGTATTTATTCAGGGTCGAATATTTTTTTTTTTATATTCTTTTGCCTCCTTAAATTCACCGTGGTTCTACGCCGATGGAAGTATGCGGTTTCATTCATTACCATTCATTCATAAATTTTAACTCGGCAGTTCTAACTTTGCAATCAAAAATGCACCCCCCCTTTGCTCACTCGTTATCTAATGCGAAAAAGAAACAGAGAGAACTAAAAAAAAGGAAAAAATTGGGATCATAAATCGTTCTGTATCACATTAAGGAAGTCATTATTTCAAAATTAATCTTCCTTTAAGGTACGTTTTCGCATTTATATTTCATTAGCGCTCATTACCTTCTAATTACTTCTTCGCGGATTTTGAAAATATTTTACAGTATCATTCCCCCTTCTGGTCTAATTTTCAGTATC
>NC_051409.1:17025282-17026609 GCF_015228065.2 Penaeus monodon | reverse complement strand
TCATTACTGAGTATGTTGTAGAAAAAATGTTAACTTTCAACACCAAATTCATTTGCTCTTACGCAGATGCATATAAAATGTATAAAAAAACATTTCACAAGAGCTACGATAATGCTTTTCTATTTTATTTTATTTTTTTACGGAAATGGAATGTAATTATAGGATTATAATACGACATCTATTTTAAATAATTCTCTCCTAACAGACCAATTTCAATAAGATATTTAAATAAAGATTTAAATAAAGATAATTATTATATGATTATGATTGATTATGGAAACTATATGATTATGGAAACTTTACTGCGAAAAGCCGGATACATGAAACAAAAATAAACAATTTGTTTAATAAAAACAAAGAAACAAACTTCCAAGTAAAAAACAAGGAACCCAGCTTCACAAGAAAATTGCAAATGCAATACAAATTGGAAACATTCTGTTGTATAATAACCTTTCATAAAAACGTGGACGAAAATCATCCAACACACAAAACGTATCCTTAAGGCTCGACTGCCGGTTACAGAAACGAAGATGGCTCACAAAGAATGCAGCAGTTGATTAGGACGAGGGAAAAACAGGCTTTAAGCACATACCGAAGAAATTTGTAGAAATGAAATAAATGAGAAAAGGGACTGTTTTATGAGTAATTGTGATATCTGTATATGACAAATATTCTTCAAGAATTGTTCGTCTTTTTTTCCTTTCTTTGGAATCCTAAGACTTCAAGGCATTGCGGTCAAATTCAGATTCAGTTGACAAGAATCTGGGATATCAAAATGTTCAAATGTGAGTATGTGGACTGTTACTTCGGAATAATCTTTGACCCAGGATCTCACTAACGAAATCTGAGCCCTTTATTTCTACACGAATGTTGGTTGCGAGAGAGTTTCTACATATAGACTGCACAGTTGTGGAAAGATTAAAGAAACTGTTTTCGAAAATTTACTCCAAATAACCTTGGAGGAGTCTTTTCGCTTGCTGAAGGTTTTCATTATATTGTCCGAGAGGGTAAACTGTTCTTCCAAAAGATATCAGCTTTGAATACCATTTCTTTTCGAATATAACATAGTTCCTTGACATTTTTATTTAAATAGCAGAGCCCGTTTTCCCCTCTTCCTTTCTAATTTCTGTTTACTTATCTGAACATATGTTTGCTTATGAAAGGTTAGGTCACTGAATCATGAGGGTCAAGTTGGCTTAACCAAAGTTTTGATGTCGTGTTACTCAACTTGATTTTTTTTTCGTCAAACTTCCGTAAAATTTGAAATATCTCTGCGGTGGATGTTGCTAATTAGTTGGGAGATGTATAATATATTTCGGCTTAAAGC
>NC_051409.1:17024128-17024208 GCF_015228065.2 Penaeus monodon | reverse complement strand
GAACATGAGAATGTATCGTGTACACAAAGATGTATTAGTGAACAGCATTTTCTTTTTCGTGATGTGGCTGTTTCCCTATT
>NC_051409.1:17022908-17023294 GCF_015228065.2 Penaeus monodon | reverse complement strand
AACATGAGTAAATCATAAGATAAGTAAACAAAGAAGAGGACAGGACCCCCCCCCCCAAAAAAAAAAAAAAGCGTAGCGACTCCTGCTCCAAGGAAGAAATCAGAAGCATAGACAGGATTATTGGCTAAATCCTGAGTAACAGCCGGATTTGCCTTGCCTTCAAAGACGAAAAGTTAACTAACAGAAGTTAAGAAGCTGTAATCACCATTCCCTGTGGACGGGTTTCGCTCTCCACATGATCGCCGGTCCACGAACCTGCCCGTTCGTTCCGTTGTTTAGTCATTATTGTTACTGTTAGTGGCAGTTTTGTTCTTACCTG
Source organism: Penaeus monodon (assembly GCF_015228065.2). Taxonomy (NCBI): domain Eukaryota; kingdom Metazoa; phylum Arthropoda; class Malacostraca; order Decapoda; family Penaeidae; genus Penaeus; species Penaeus monodon. The sequence goes on along the minus strand of NC_051409.1, from coordinate 17,022,975 downwards.
AGTCGCGGGAGAAGGTTAGGAACCAAGTCTGAGAAATATCTTCCTAAGAGTTTCGTTAAGGTGCCTT
>NC_051409.1:17018274-17018967 GCF_015228065.2 Penaeus monodon | reverse complement strand
TTAGCATGAACAGAAAATATAACTTTAGGCCAGGGCAGTTTCCAAAATATTTACGTCATTTACTGATTGGATTTCAGCCGGCCATTTTCAACCATTTCGTCCGGAATATACCAAAGTACTTGATTTACCGAGGATGATCACAACTGATATTTGGTTCAGCTGTTATTACAGCTTCAAAAGTTATGCATATGATGGTAAAACAAGGTGGGGGGAGTGGGAGTTGGAACCAAAAGAAAGAGATTGATTGAAAGAAAGGGGAAGAATTAGAGAAAGAAGAGAGGCAAAAAGGGATAAACAGAGAATGAAAGTGAAGAGAGACAAGCAGAAGCTGTTACTTTTAACCATGGCATATAAGATCGCTACAACTTGCCCTCTCCCGTCTCTGGCTTTTCGTCATGTTCGGCAAATCTATAAAAATCATGTATTGCTTTCGCCTCTTTTTGTTCTTAACCTTTCGCGTTTCAGATCAAATTTCGAAGATGGCTTAGGTGGGTTTTGATATAACTTTTGTATTATTGCTACTAATATTCCGACCCCCATCGAAAAAGTTTTTTTATGACGAATATCGACAGTTGTCTTACTGATTCTTTAGGATTTTACAGTATGCATTCCATCAACCTGCCATCTGAATTCTCTGGGATTCTTGGCAATATCTTTCTTTAGCATCCGTGTTTAGAAAATACTGTCTAGAGA
>NC_051409.1:17017363-17017441 GCF_015228065.2 Penaeus monodon | reverse complement strand
CGTGCACATGAATAATAAATCATGAATATCCATAGACGACTCCTTAATCCCATACATGTACACAACATACACATTTCG
>NC_051409.1:17017118-17017323 GCF_015228065.2 Penaeus monodon | reverse complement strand
AGGTGTCTGAAAAATCCGTACTCACAGGCTACGGCCAAACTTAATTAAAACGGTATAATAAAGTGCCGATCAATCACGAATATTTTGTTTGCTAATGACAAACAATCTGTTAATTAGTAACAGGGAAGGAGTTTAAAAAAGGTCTTTTGGAGGTTCTTGGAGTTATCTGCATATCGACCTCCTCCTCGATGCACATGGGAGACTT
>NC_051409.1:17016747-17016873 GCF_015228065.2 Penaeus monodon | reverse complement strand
CGCCCCTAAAAAAAGGGGAAAAAATAAAAGGTATTGTATCTTAGTACTTGGTGATTAATTGGAATTTCCAGGTGACTATATTGCGCATCAATATAAATGTCGGATATAACATATTTCCATGAAAAA
>NC_051409.1:17016083-17016413 GCF_015228065.2 Penaeus monodon | reverse complement strand
CAACAGCAACTAGTAATAATGTGATATGAAATCACGCCACGTTCATTTCCCGGGAAAATGTCTGCGGGCCCTGACTGCGCCTTGAAGCTCCAGTCACTCCAAAGACGAGCTGATTGCCTAAATTATTGCTTTATCTATTTTAACCCACGTGCGTATGCTTCCTCTGATTTAGAAATTGATCGCATTAACCGTTTTTACTTGTGGGAAGCCAAAATAAAATGCAGTTAAAGTTTTGGGTCACTTCTTTTCCGTTGCATCTGCCTTGTATTGCTTGTTTACTGCGATATTTTCCCATATCACTGTATTGCCATTAATTAATTCCTTACAACT
>NC_051409.1:17015223-17015755 GCF_015228065.2 Penaeus monodon | reverse complement strand
TATTAAATTATTAATATGCAATCATATTATATATATGAAACATTGAAATATTAGTACAGAATTAATTAACTGATAATTCTTAATGTTGCGGCAGAGATTATAAAGACAAAAGACAACAATACATATGTATTCTGATAAATTCTTACACTGTTTGCTGGCATGAGATATTATAAAGACAAAGAAAAATAATAACAGCATTGTAATTCGTATCTAACGTGCGGAGAGAGTCAGAATATCTTTTAGGCTCTCGTAACTGCAGTCCTCTTCCTGCTCGCTACTGGCTGGGGGAGGGAGGGGAGTGACAACTACAGATAGCTCATGGACGCTCTATAGGCAGACAGAAGCACGTATAGGGTGTTCGGGCTTTTTAAGTGTCCTGTAACCGCACGCCACTTTCCGCTCGGGTGGGTAGGTGGGAAGTGCTCGCGGGCTTTAATTGGATAATTCTTTAGATACTGTATACATAATTTTAAGGCCCATATGAATATTCTAATCCACTATTAAAAAACGTTTGATTTGATGACGGTATATC
>NC_051409.1:17011913-17012055 GCF_015228065.2 Penaeus monodon | reverse complement strand
TATGAAAACTGTTGCCTTTGTTGTAAAATGGCTATAGTTGACAAAACCACAACTACGACGAAAGCTTTATAGCATGTATAAATTATGCGCATCGATTAAGTCTACGTTCTGCGTTGGATGTGAATTTTGATATTCGTAAGAG
>NC_051409.1:17011486-17011690 GCF_015228065.2 Penaeus monodon | reverse complement strand
ATTATATGAAGTAAAATCAATGCTATTATTGGGAACAATGATAATAGGCATTATAATATTTGGATAATGCGATAAACGCTGTAACAAAGGCAGTGGTGGAGTATCTGCATAACGATATCGCATTCATGATTATGAAATAATTAGGAAGCTGGGAATAGTTTTAATGGTGAATACCTAATTATACAATACAACCATTCATGTGAT
>NC_051409.1:17010977-17011108 GCF_015228065.2 Penaeus monodon | reverse complement strand
TGTCATATATCACATCTTGTCTTATTGGCACAACATCAAAGCCAAATCGAAACTCTGATGAAATATATCTAGTGTGAAGCATGTCTGAGAGATCGCTGTTAATATATTTCATTAATTTGTCCTGCGTCGGC
>NC_051409.1:17010272-17010646 GCF_015228065.2 Penaeus monodon | reverse complement strand
CCCCAACAGAAAAGGAAACGGGTCGCTCGAGGTGTCCGCAAAAATAGCAAAATACCTGATAGATTTCCTCCGTCCTATTGTATGCCAAGAAAAGAACTAGGGCATTTCTGCGCCAAAAGGACAAGTGGCTTCTTGCTTCACAATCATAAGTCTTACTCTCGGAAATATAGCTCGATGGCTGTTTTGTGATCCAGTGGCAACAGCTGAGAAATATAAGCGGGTAGCACAAGGACGACGAAAAATAGCGTTAAGGACTTTCTGATCCCAGTAACGTCTCTAATGAAGTCAGGAATTGCTCGCGACAGGAGAAAGAAAAATAGAACGAAACAAAGAAACTGATGAGTATGAGCAATAGGAAACAGAGAATGAAAGAA
>NC_051409.1:17009564-17009983 GCF_015228065.2 Penaeus monodon | reverse complement strand
TATAACGGTGATATTACGCAGGAAAGGGGGGGGGGTCCGTGATGAGGGGAGAGGAGAGGGGTACTTGGATGAAAAGGGAATCGAAATTTGTTCTTACTACATTTTCCGTTTCGGTGTCTTTGGAAAGAGCGAAAGAGTGTTTAACGACAGAATAGAAAATAGATAGAACTCTGCAGATACTTAGATGATAGACAATTGGACGGATAAATAGCAGAGAGACAGGAAGTGAAATTTCGCATCTCTCCCTGTTGCTTTGGTTTGTTGCTTTGTGCAAATACTTTAAGAAAGAAGGGGTTGTGAGGGAATAGCGGAGGGAGAAGCTGTTTTTTTTAAGAATGTGCAAAGAAAATTTGTATTCATGTGATATGGTTTTGAAAAGAACAAAGGAAGAATATAAGTGATAACATGGGAAAGAAGCA
>NC_051409.1:17008153-17009442 GCF_015228065.2 Penaeus monodon | reverse complement strand
TTCTCTCTATATATACCCATATAGCTAGCAATATGCGTATATATGTGTCCGTCTATCTGTATCTCTTATCTTCTTTCTCGTTTACTTACATCATACATCAGTGATCATTGTTTCTAATATGTTGTGCAGTGCATTTCATATCCTTGCATTAGTTGTTTTCCTCTCCTATATTTGAGTGATTTTTTTCGGCCATCTTGCATATTCAGTCAACAAAGCCACTGTCCGCGCGGTCAGTCTCGGCTGCTGACATGTAAACAGACTTCCGGCGGGGATGTCTCAACGCTTCTCCAATAAAGTATCTTTCCCTTTTTATCTTCGTTGCGTAACCCTCGGCTTCTCAGCGTATAAAGCGGGACCGTATAGTACTCTGATATCTGTAAACATATGACCTTCAACTTGAAGTCCCTTTTTTATACTCCTCGCGGTATCTCATTCATGATGAAAAAAAATACAAATTTCTGTTTCTGAAAGAGATTTGTTATGCACTAGTGATGAGAACCTAGGATTATCGCGATTCAGAAATAACCCAGGCTATGCTAGCCTACTCCATCTATCTGTTTCTCTCCCGCTCGCCCAGAAACATTTCCATTGCCCCTTCACCGCATATTACTCCCCCCCCCCCCAACAGATTATTACCCCCCCCCCACCAAGACTTCATTCCTTTTCTCTGCCTTTTTATTTCTCCTTTTATCCCTCCATCCTATTCCGCTTACCTCTTAACAACTTCCTCCACCCTAAATCCGAAGGTCCTGAGTTATCTCTGCCCTTTCTAACCCTTGGTCTCAAGCCGTTTAATTCCCCTCATTCCCTTCTTCCCCCCCTCCCCTTTTCTCCTCACTCCCCTCCTCATCTCCCATTCCTCCTTTCTTCTCCCACGATCTTCCTCCCCTCTTTGGCCAAGGCTCTCTCCCCTCGCACCCCCTCTCCTCTTGCTCATTCCCACTTCTCTCCCTTTCTCCCTCCCGCCGCACTCCTTTCTCCCTCCCGCTACCCTTCTTTCTCCCTCCCGCTACCCTTCTTTCTCCCTCCCGCTACCCTTCTTTCTCCCTCCCGCTACCCTTCTTTCTCCCTCCCGCTACCCTTCTTTCTCCCTCCCGCTACCCTTCTTTCTCCCTCCCGCTACCCTTCTTTCTCCCCTTTTCATACAATCGTCTCACAAGGCCAGGGGAGGGTGGGCTTTTTCTCCTGTTGAGAAATCCGACAAGTCCTTAAGTTAAGAAGTTTTAGGAGCGCAAGAACGATTCTCAATGCATAGGTAAGCAGCTGCATAAAGTATGAGGGATTTTTCT
>NC_051409.1:17005000-17006735 GCF_015228065.2 Penaeus monodon | reverse complement strand
GCTCTTCCTTCCCCCTCCCCCCCTCCAACAAAGAAGGAAAGTAACTCACGCCCGTAAAAGCGCCATCTGGGGCGGAAGGCGCGGGCGTCGACCTCCGAGCACCAGGCCGGCCCAACCGCCGCCCAGACGACCGCGTTAACCTAACCAACGAGGAAAGCCACTCTTGACGCTCCGGCTTCAGGAGGCGCCGTTACGTAGGTCTTCGCTTTGCAGGATGGGGGAGGAAGAGGCGGCGGGGGACGAGGGATGCTGGGGGAGGAGGGGAGGGGAGAAGAGGAACGGGGGTAGGGAAGGCGGAGGGAGAGAGGGAGGGGAGGGGAAGGAGGGGAGGGAAGGAGGGAAGAGAAGTAGAGAAGGGGGATGGGGATAGGGAAGGAGGGGGAGGGGAAGGAGGGGAGGGAAGAGGGTAATGAGTGGAGGAGGTTGAGGTGAGATGACGAGGAGGGAAGGCGGTGGAGGGGGGAGGGGTGAGGGAGGAGAATAGGAAGGAGGATGAGATGGAAGAGGGGGAGAAGGACAGGGGATGCTGGAGAAGGGAGAGGAGACGGATGAAGGATAATGAGGAAGAGGGGAGGTAATGGGTTTGAGGAGAGAAGGTTTTTACTTTATAGGGCGGGGTAGGAGGGGGAAGGGGGGGGAAGGGGATTGTGGAGGAGGGAGAGGAGGGAAGGGGTGGTGGAGGAGGATAATGAAGAGAGAGAGGAAGAGGGAAGGAATAGAGGAAAGAAGGAGTATACAGACAGGAGAAAGGCGGGTAGGTGGGGAAGGGAAGGGATGAAGGAGACGATGATAAGGAGAGCGATAGGGAAGGAGGCAGAGGAGAGGAGGACGTGAAGAAGGGAAGGCGAGAGGGAGGGAGGTTGAAGAAGGAAGGGGGGGAGGGAGCATAATGAGGCGGGGGAAGAAGGGAAGGCGAGAGGGAGGGAGGTTGAAGAAGGAGGGGGGAGGGCGGGGGGGAGGGAGCATAATGAGGCGGGGGAAGAAGGGAAGGCGAGAGGGAGGGAGGTTGAAGAAGGAGGGGGGAGGGCGGGGGGGGGGAGGGAGCATAATGAGGCGGGGGAAGTAAGGAGGGGTCGGAGAGAGGGAGGAAGGGAAAGAGGGGAGGGAGGAAGGGAAGGAGAGGAGGGAGGGATCTGGAGGAGGGAAGGGTGTTGGAGAACAATAATGAGGAAGGGAGAGGAAAGCGGTGGGGGAAGGAAGATAATGAGAAGGGGGGAGGGAAAGAAAATGTTGATAATGAAGGGGAAAGAATGGGGAAAGAGAGGAGGGGATAGTGAATGGAAAATTTGTCGAGGAAATAACAAACGATGGATCTTGTATTACAAATGATGAAATTAATAAGGATAACGAACATAACGAGCAGCAACAACAATACATTATTTAAGAAATCATAACTCACTCTGTATCAACCACAAAAATACACTGTATTCATGGTAACAACTATGTAACATAACGCGAGGAGAAAATTCATAACATATTTCCATAAACGTCCAAAGGAAATAAATGTCACGGCTAAGACGCACGTACAGTGGGTTAAAATAGACAGGAATTATCAAACATACCTTGATAGGGTTATCTGTAATAATTTATAGTCCGAGATGGGAATTTAATTATTTTGCTAATCACGTCATTGAAATAATGTTCTCTCTAATAGCTTTAATTAGAAAGTACTTGCTGTTATAAGGGGGTCGTGTATCTCATACTTGTTAATAATAATACAAAAGGTTTAATTATG
>NC_051409.1:17004544-17004696 GCF_015228065.2 Penaeus monodon | reverse complement strand
TAATTAAGTATTCCAAGGTAATACTTCAGACATACTTCACACGATATATTACTCACGAGTTCTGATTTGACTTTGACGTTTCATTATTAATACTAGATATGAAAAAGTGACATGAAAGACAAAATGAAAGAGACAGGAGGGAAGGGAGGATT
>NC_051409.1:17003996-17004077 GCF_015228065.2 Penaeus monodon | reverse complement strand
TCCGTACCCACGAATTATGCCATAATGTATCGGAGGTGTCACCAAACATTACGTCATATTGGGAGAATAATCTTATCAGCG
>NC_051409.1:17003629-17003925 GCF_015228065.2 Penaeus monodon | reverse complement strand
AGTGATCGAAACGTGAATTGGAAAAGCTAAAAGAGTGTTGTTCAAGAAGGGGGGGAAAGTACAGTTTAATGATTTCGTGAATGAGGGTATAAGTAGGCAAGTAATTAGATAAACAAGTCAATAGATAATTGGGTAAGAACAATGCAGCAAATAAGCAGATACATTACTAAAGAAGTTGAGTAGGTAAAATGAAAACGAAAAAGGTAATGAATACATTGAGGAAAATAAGTTGCATTCCAAGAACAATTTGATGAGGCGAGGAAAAAGGTGATGTGGAAGGGAAAAGGAAAATGAAC
>NC_051409.1:17002341-17002497 GCF_015228065.2 Penaeus monodon | reverse complement strand
CATCTTATGAATTTTCCCTTGTAGTTCATCCCGTTCTTATCTTTGATCTTTTATCATGTGTAAAACGAGTTATAACCAGGTTTTATAGGAGACTGCGATGTAACCGTCCTGATAATCATTTCACGATAATGTCAATTACCTTCTACACTGAATGTC
>NC_051409.1:17002121-17002291 GCF_015228065.2 Penaeus monodon | reverse complement strand
CCTCGCCTCATGCTGACTCCCCGCCCTAGACGCGTCTTTTCTCCTTAATTTCCTCGCCTGATTATTTATTTACCGCTTTTGTTATTGCATTATCATCATTGTTTATATTTCTTCTCCATTTCCACTCATCTTACTTCATGGTCTTCTCCTGTTTTCCTTTATTTCTCCTC
>NC_051409.1:17001770-17001852 GCF_015228065.2 Penaeus monodon | reverse complement strand
CTCCTCTCCTTCCTTTTTACACTACAAGAGGTTTCGAACAATAGGTTTGTGTGTTTTCTTGTGTCTTTTCTCTGTTCATTTT
>NC_051409.1:17000842-17001084 GCF_015228065.2 Penaeus monodon | reverse complement strand
AACCTTCTTACTTTTACGGCTCACACAGAAGCCTTGTTTACCAACTCTTTTTTTTTCTCGGACATTAGTCCTTCTTAATGGAGAATTTCCGTAGCAGTAACAGGCTGTAGTGAGTAAGAGACATGTAAATAATTAAAGGGGCGGAGATGAAGAGGAAAGGACAGGGGAGAAAGAAGGAAGGATAAGGCAGAGACTGAGAGAGAAATAGAAATCTATTGTGTAATAAAAAGAGAAATAAGAGA
>NC_051409.1:17000329-17000504 GCF_015228065.2 Penaeus monodon | reverse complement strand
CGCCGAGGGCAGGTCCTCCTCTCGCCGCCAGCCTAATGCCTCTGGGGAAATGAACATACGTCAGGAGGTAACGTCTTCCATTTCGATGCTGACGTAAAGGTGATTCTTTTGCGTTAAGTATTCAGAAATGTCATGTTTTGGGCTTGTTTCTTTTCTGCCAATTTCTTTTTGTTAT
>NC_051409.1:16999094-16999509 GCF_015228065.2 Penaeus monodon | reverse complement strand
GTGTATATTTGCATAAAAATAAAGTAGAAATATGAAAATACAGAGAAAAGGTAAGCACTCATTAACATTGCGAATACAAAAGACTCTAATGTCATCACAAGCACAAAAAGAAACACAAACGTACTGTGTTGTTACCCCCCCCCCCAAGCGTCAAGCACATCGCTAACTCTACGGACCAATCCCGCCACCTTTTGTGTCTCGGGAGTGAGGGCAAGCTCCCTGATGAAGTTTGAAGACACGCAAAGGAATCCCTCATCAGCTCAAAGACGTTATCGAGATATCCTTAGCGATAGGGCAGGCGGTGGAGAAGGGGAAAGGGAGGAGAGAGAATTGAAATGAATATTGATAAGGACAGATAAAGAGCAGAATAGGTCAGAAAGCTCGTAATGGATTTTGGGCGCTCAGATAGCCCTTG
>NC_051409.1:16998400-16998761 GCF_015228065.2 Penaeus monodon | reverse complement strand
CCTACGACCCCGATAAAAATGGACTGACGGAGAAGGCCAGGGCGGAGAGGGAGGAAGAAAACGGCAAAGCTCAAAGAGGAAAACTCAAAGAGGAGAACGAGAAGGGGGGGAAAGGGGGGGGGGGAGACCTTTGGCAGATAGTATCGGTCTGTCTCAGGTGTTCCCATTTTTATTTCATAGTGGAGGCTGCGATGGAAGGGGGAAGGGGAGAATAAGAAAGAGGACAAGACAGTATTTTTGTTTGTTTTTCCTTAGGCAGAAAGAGAAAGGAAAAGAGAAGGAAGGTGGGAATCGAAAAGATGCAGCGGAGGGAAGAGCAGCAGGAACGGAAATGTAACTAAGAAAAATGATAAACAGGGGA
>NC_051409.1:16997215-16997306 GCF_015228065.2 Penaeus monodon | reverse complement strand
GGTGTGTTTTGCTTGTCTTTTCGTTTGTACATACTTCTTTTGTTTTTCGTTTATTTTTCTCATTGATTCGCTTATTTTGTGATCGATATAA
>NC_051409.1:16995309-16995384 GCF_015228065.2 Penaeus monodon | reverse complement strand
GACGGTTCGCTGGTCGATTCTAGTCGCCTTTAAGATGTTGTTTTCAAGAGACATGTTTTTTACTCGAGGTTAAAC
>NC_051409.1:16995138-16995241 GCF_015228065.2 Penaeus monodon | reverse complement strand
ACTAGACGCTCGAGAATCAGGTGATCTGCGTTCGTGTCTGTGAGGAATCTTCTCGAAGGCCACGGATTCCAGAGCGAAGTAGCTTGGTGGTTTTGTCCGAAAC
>NC_051409.1:16994963-16995085 GCF_015228065.2 Penaeus monodon | reverse complement strand
AAGGTTTTTCTTTAATCTGAGTTTGTGTGCATGTATGTGTTTTTTGTTTTGTTTTTTTAATCTGGTCAAGCATTCATTTTTTATTTTATTCAATCTATAAAACATCGGTCTGTAGGTCACAG
>NC_051409.1:16994499-16994655 GCF_015228065.2 Penaeus monodon | reverse complement strand
CTCGTCTAATTTCTTATTATTTACCTTCTCCTGTGTGCGCTCGAATATGTCAGGAACCAACAAGAAAATGCCAAGGCTTTTCACAATTTATTTGGACACTGTTTTCTTTGCTGGTGTATTTTACTTCAGCTCTGTCCTGCTGATTTACCCCCTAGA
>NC_051409.1:16993563-16993749 GCF_015228065.2 Penaeus monodon | reverse complement strand
GTGGCCCCGATCAGACAACCCATCCCTCGTTCTCTCATAACCTACCAGTTCCTGTGTAATTGTATTCAAATGCGTCTGCGGGAAAGAGCGAGAGCAGTTCAGGTTACTCCTAAAAGCCTTTCTTGGGGCTTCCTCGCACGGCATATTAAAATAGGCATTAATGTTTATGTTTGACGCTTGCCTTCG
>NC_051409.1:16991679-16991929 GCF_015228065.2 Penaeus monodon | reverse complement strand
AGTGTCGGGAGATGGTCATCTCTCTCTGATATCAAGAATCAAGGAAGACCATAATGCAGAGAACCCATTTAATATGCAAATGAGGCACAATATCTGGAGAGTTTTCAAAGTACTTCAATGTATGTAGTCATACTGTCTACATTTTTTTCTTACTCTTTTTTTTCTAACTTCTCGTCTTATCTGTTGAATTAAGATTCCATTTCTCGCTTGTAAAGCTGTTAATGTTTTGTGACAGAGTAGATATTTGTTT
>NC_051409.1:16990561-16990860 GCF_015228065.2 Penaeus monodon | reverse complement strand
AACCAAACGTATTAAAACCAGAGGGCCTCTATACCAAAGAACGGAACCAATACTCACCGCGCAGTCTTCGCTCACATCCTGATTAAAGTTCTCCCGGGGTTAGCATAAATCCTGGATGAGTGACGTCATCATGAATCACGAACGCGCCAAAGGAGAGTTTCATGTCCCTCCCGAGGCGCTCCGGACCGCAGTTTAAGCGGCCGGTCGGGGAAGTTGTGATAAGGCAAAATTGATAGAATATAGGGCTAGCATATTTCGGGGAAATTATGTGGTTCTGCTCGCTGTATAATTTTTCTTTG
>NC_051409.1:16989958-16990069 GCF_015228065.2 Penaeus monodon | reverse complement strand
AAAACAAATATTTTGAGTGATGGGTAGACATTCTCTCTTCCATTAAACATTTTTAAAAATGCATTAAAAAAACGCCCATAATTACAACCACGCCTTTAACCCCCCCCCCTT
>NC_051409.1:16989753-16989929 GCF_015228065.2 Penaeus monodon | reverse complement strand
CGTTCTGCTCTTCTCTCATTAGCATTTGGCGCTTTTTCAGCCGTTTTCTCGCGCCAATCGAGGCTGCTCGCTTGACGCCCCGAGATTCTCCGATGGTCCTACACCAAAGCCGCGGCCCTCGAGACGCTCGCTTATTGGTTCTTTAATAAACTCGGGGCCGTCTTAACTAGGGTGTT
>NC_051409.1:16986638-16987209 GCF_015228065.2 Penaeus monodon | reverse complement strand
CTGTCATCAAATCAAACGTTTTTTAACAGTGGCTTAGAATATTCATATGGGCCTTAAAATTATGTATACAGTATCTAAAGAATTATCCACCATTTTTAAAGCTCCCGCGAGCCACTTCCCCCACCCCTACCCCACCCCGAGCGGAAAGTGGCGTGCGGTTACAGGACACTTAAAACGCCCTAATACCCTATACGTGCTTCTGTCTGCCTATAGATGCGTTCAATTGAGCTATCTGTCATGTTTGCCACTCCCCTCCCCTCCCCCGCCAGTAGCAGCTAGGCAGAGGAGAGCGAGAGTTAGAAAGGGAGGACGCTTCTCGACCCTCTCCGCCACGATTTACGACTGAGGCTGCACTATTACACATTTTTCATTATTTTTTCTTATTGACTTTATAATATCTCGTGCCAGCAAACAGTGTAAGAATTTATCAGAAATACATAGGGACATGTTATTATTTTTTCTTATTGTCTTTATAATATTTCGTGCCAGCAAACAGTGTAAGAATTTATCAGTCTTGTAATGCTTGTTTACGCTGATATTTTCACATCGTCTCACCCTCCCATATCACTGA
>NC_051409.1:16986159-16986294 GCF_015228065.2 Penaeus monodon | reverse complement strand
TATCATTAGCAACTTTTCATCACTCCCACCATCTTTACATTTATTCTTACTGTTGATATAGTATTATTTTTGGGCTTTTAATCATCGTGCTCCCGAAGTTCATGACACTGTATCATCACCAAGATTATCTTAAGG
>NC_051409.1:16985853-16986065 GCF_015228065.2 Penaeus monodon | reverse complement strand
AAATCCCATGGCATCGAGGAGGAGGTCGATATGCGGGATAACCCCAAAGGGGACCTCCAAAAGACCTTTTTTAAACTCCTTCCCTGTTACTAATTAACAGATTGTTTGTCATTAGAAACAAAATATTCGTGTTTGATCGGCACTTTATTATACCGTTTTAATTAAGTTGGCCGTAGCTGTGAGTACGGATTTTTCAGACCCCTGAGGAGTGC
>NC_051409.1:16985688-16985829 GCF_015228065.2 Penaeus monodon | reverse complement strand
AGCAGGAGGCAAAATGTGTATGTTGGTAACATGTATGGGTTTAAAGAGTCGTCTATGGATATTCATGTTTTATTATTCATGTGCAAGGATCTTTCAATTATTATCTTTCTATCCGTTCTGTCGTTGCCAGTTTATGCACAG
>NC_051409.1:16984110-16984815 GCF_015228065.2 Penaeus monodon | reverse complement strand
CTCTAGACAGTATTTTCTGAACACGGATGCTAAAGAAAGATATTGCCAAGAATCCCAGAGAATTCAGATGGCAGGTTGATGGAATGCATACTGTAAAATCCTAAAGAATCAGTAAGACAACTGTCGATATTCGTCATAAAAAAACTTTTTCGATGGGGGTCGGAATATTAGTAGCAATAATACAAAAGTTATATCAAAACCCCCCTAAGCCATCTTCGGAATTTTATCTGAAACGCGAAAGGTTTAAAAACAAAAAGAGGCGAAAGAATACAGATTTTATAGATTTGCCCAGCATGACGAAAGCCCGAGACGGGAGAGGGCAAGTTGTAGCGATTTATATGCATGGTTAAAAGCAACAGCTTCTGTTGTCTCTTCACTTTCATTCTTGTTTATCCCTTTTTGCCTCTCTTCTTTCTCTAATTTTTCCCTTTCTTTCAATCAATCTTTTCTTTTGGTTCCAACTCCCCCTCCCCCACCTTGTTTTACCATCAATGATAACTTTTGAAGCGTAATAACAGCTGAACCAAATATCAGTTGTGATCATCCCGGTAAATCAAGTACTTTTGGTATATTCCGGAAAGAAATGGTTGAAAATGGCGGCTGAAATCCAATCAGGGAAAGGGCGTAAATATTTGGGAAACTGCTCTGGCCTAAAGTTATATCTGTTCATGTAAAGGACGTGTGTTCTGTGAGAGGGGCAGGCAA
>NC_051409.1:16980312-16980628 GCF_015228065.2 Penaeus monodon | reverse complement strand
AAGGCACCTTAACGAAACTCTTAGGAAGATATTTCTTAGACTTGGTTCCTAATCTTCTCCCGCGACTCAGGTAAGAACTAAACTGCCACTAACAGTAACAATAATGACTAAAAAACGGAACGAACGGGCAGGTTCGTGGACCGGCGATCATGTGGAGAGCGAAACCCGTCCACAGGGAATGGTGATTACAGCTTCTTAACTTCTGTTAGTTAACTTTTCGTCTTTGAAGGCAAGGCAAATCCGGCTGTTACTCAGGATTTAGCCAATAATCCTGTCTATGCTTCTGATTTCTTCCTTGGAGCAGGAGTCGCTACGC
>NC_051409.1:16977624-16978664 GCF_015228065.2 Penaeus monodon | reverse complement strand
CTGCCAGACGAGGAAAAAACAGGCTTTAAGCCGAAAATATTATACATCTCCCAACTAATTAGCAACATCCACCGCAGAGATATTTCAAATTTTACGGAAGTTTGACGAAAAAAAATCAAGTTGAGTAACACGACATCAAAACTTTGGTTAAGCCAACTTGACCTCATGATTCAGTGACTAACCTTCATAAGCAAACATATGTTCAGATAAGTAAACAGAAATTAGAAAGGAAGAGGGGAAAACGGGCTCTGCTATTTAAATAAAAATGTCAAGGAACTAGTTATATTCGAAAAGAAATGGTATTCAAAGCTGATATCTTTTGGAAGAACAGTTTACCCTCTCGGACAATATAATGAAAACCTTCAGCAAGCGAAAAGACTCCTCCAAGGTTATTTGGAGTAAATTTTCGAAAACAGTTTCTTTAATCTTTCCACAACTGTGCAGTCTATATGTAGAACTCTCTCGCAACCAACATTCGTGTAGAAATAAAGGGCTAGATTTCGTTAGTGAGATCCTGGGTCAAAGATTATTCCGAAGTAACAGTCCACATACTCACATTTGAAACATTTTGATATCCCAGATTCTTGTCAACTGAATCTGAATTTGACCGCAATGCCTTGAAGTCTTAGGATTCCAAAGAAAGGAAAAAAAAGACAACAATTCTTGAAGAATATTGTCATATACAGATATCACAGTTACTCATAAAACAGTCCTTTTCTCATTTATTTCATTTCTACAAATTTCTTCGGTATGTGCTTAAAGCCTGTTTTTCCCTCGTCCTAATCAACTGCTGCATTCTTTGTGAGCCATCTTCGTTTCTGTAACGGCAGTCGAGCCTTAAGGATACGTTTTGTGTGTTGGATGATTTCGTCCACGTTTTTATGAAAGGTTATTATACAACAGAATGTTTCAATTTGTATTGCATTTGCAATTTTCTTGTAAAGCTGGGTTCCTTTTTTTTATTTGAAGTTTGTTCTTTGTTTTTATAAACAAATATTTTATTTTTGTTTCATGTATCCGGCTTTTCGCAGTAAAGTTTC
>NC_051409.1:16977472-16977577 GCF_015228065.2 Penaeus monodon | reverse complement strand
TTTTATTTAAATCTTTTTTAAAATATCTTATTGAAATGGTCTGTTAGGAGAGAATTATTTAAAATAGATGTCGTTTTATAATCCTAAATTACATTCCATTTCCGT
>NC_051409.1:16977311-16977443 GCF_015228065.2 Penaeus monodon | reverse complement strand
TATCGTAGCTCTTGTGAAATTTTTTTTATACATTTTATATGCATCTGCGTAAGAGCAAATGAATTTGGTGTTGAAAGTTAACTTTTTTTCTACAACATACTCAGTAATGATGAGTGTTATGCAAACTTTGGT
>NC_051409.1:16974675-16975309 GCF_015228065.2 Penaeus monodon | reverse complement strand
TATGAATTTCGAAAATGTAAACAAGATCAAAGATACTGAAAATTAGACCAAAAGGGGGGAATGATACTGTAAAATATTTTAAAAAATCCGCGAAGAAGTAATTAGAAGGTAATGAGCGCTAATGAAATAAAAATTGCGAAAACGTACCTTAAAGGAAGATTAATTTGAAATAATGACTTCCTTAATGTGATACAAAACGATTTATGATCCCAATTTTTTCCTTTTTTATAGTTCTCTCTTTTTCTTTTTCGCATTATAACGAGTGAGCAAAGGGGGGTGCATTTTTGATTGCAAATTTAGAACTGCCGAGTTAAAATTATGAATGAATGGTAATGAATGAAACCGCATAACTTCCATCGGCGTTAAAAACCACGGTGAATTTAAGGAGGCAAAAAAATTTAAAAAAAAAAATATTCGACCTGAAAAATACACACGAAATTGTTTCATGACTGTTTAAGCAATCCCATTAAGCTAAGATGTATTGGTTTCTAAAATTCCTTTAATAGAATTTTAAGCAAAAGGTCGTTAATTGGCGGTTATGTAAACAAAGAGTTTGGAAGATGGTTACTGGAAGGACACACGAAAGCCAGTTTTGTCGGGCGCGAACAGGTAATGGGGGCACGAAAGCGTCGCC
>NC_051409.1:16971262-16971551 GCF_015228065.2 Penaeus monodon | reverse complement strand
AAAATTTATATCCCAACGCACCAAAACACTCAAAAGTTCATTACATACTCAAAAACCACACATACGCAAAAGACAAAAAACAAAAGCGCCTGTACACCGAAGGCAAGCGTCAAAACATAAAATTAATGCCTATTTTAATATGCGTGCGAGGAAGCCCCAAGAAGGCTTTTAGGGAGTAAACCTGAATGTCTCTCGGCTCTTGCCCGCAGGACGCCTTTGAATACAATTAACAGAACTGGTAGGTTATGAGAGAACGAGGGATGGGTTGTCTGATCGGGGCCACTGGACT
>NC_051409.1:16970322-16970470 GCF_015228065.2 Penaeus monodon | reverse complement strand
GGTGTAAATCAGCAGGACAGAGCTGAAGTAAAATATACCAGCAAAGAAAACAGTGTCCAAATAATTGTGAAAAGGCCTGGCCATTTTGTTGTGGTTCCTGACATATTCGAGCGCAACAGGAGAAGGTAAATAATAAGAATTAGACGAG
>NC_051409.1:16969727-16969803 GCF_015228065.2 Penaeus monodon | reverse complement strand
GGGAGAAAAGGCTTTTGACCTACAGACCGATGTTTTATAGATTTGAATAAAATAAAAAATAATGCTTGACCAGATT
>NC_051409.1:16969358-16969690 GCF_015228065.2 Penaeus monodon | reverse complement strand
TCAGATTAAAGAAAAACCTTATAACATCCTCATACACAATACAAACACACCATCCCACTTAGACACACACGTTTGGGACAAAACCCCCAAAGCTACTTCGCTCTGGAATCCGTGGCCTTCGAGAAGATTCCCCCACAGACCGAACGCAGATCACCTGATTCTCGGCGTCTAGCCCACACGCACCCTTCCCACAAACGCATTCACACCCACATCAAAGAAACCCTTAACAACAAACACCACGCAGTTTAACCTCGAGTAAAAAACATCGTCTCTTGAAACAAAATCTTAAAGGCGACTAGAATCGACCAGCGAACCGTCTTTGAAGATTCGCG
>NC_051409.1:16966782-16966873 GCF_015228065.2 Penaeus monodon | reverse complement strand
TTATATCGATCACAAAATAAGCGAATCAAAGAGAAAAATAAACGAAAAACAAAAGAAGTATGTACAAACGAAAAGACAAGCAAAACACACC
>NC_051409.1:16965363-16965782 GCF_015228065.2 Penaeus monodon | reverse complement strand
GTCCCTCTTTTTCTATCATTCCCTCTCTCTGCTTGGCTATCTATCCATGCCTTTCTCTATCTTCCCCTGTTTATCATTTTTCTTAGTTACATTTCCGTTCCTGCTGCTCTTCCCTCCGCTGCATCTTTTCGATTCCCACCTTCCTTCTCTTTTCCTTTCTCTTTCTGCCTAAGGAAAAACAAACAAAAATACTCTTGTCCTCTTTCTTATTCTGCCCTTTCCCCTTCCATCGCAGCCTCCACTATGAAATAAAAACGGGAACACCTGAGACAGACCGATACTATCTGGCAAAGGTCTCCCCCCCCTTTCCCCCCCTTCTCGTTCTCCTCTTTGAGTTTTCCTCTTTGAGTTTTGCCGTTTTCTTCCTCCCTCTCCGCCCTGGCCTTCTCCGTCAGTCCATTTTCTATCGGGGTCGTAGG
>NC_051409.1:16964577-16964922 GCF_015228065.2 Penaeus monodon | reverse complement strand
CGAGCTTTCTGACCTATTCTGCTCTTTATCTGTCCTTATCAATATTCATTTCAATTCTCTCTCCTCCCTTTCCCCTTCTCCTCCGCCTGCCCTATCGCTAAGGATATCTCGATAACGTCTTTGAGCTGATGAGGGATTCCTTTGCGTGTCTTCAAACTTCATCAGGGAGCTTGCCCTCACTCCCGAGACACAAAAGGTGGCGGGATTGGTCCGTAGAGTTAGCGACGTGCTTGACGCTTTGGGAGGGGGGGGGTAACAACACAGTACGTTTGTGTTTCTTTTTGTGCTTGTGATGACATTAGAGTCTTTTGTATTCGCAGTTTTAATGAGTGCTTACCTTTTCTC
>NC_051409.1:16962623-16962995 GCF_015228065.2 Penaeus monodon | reverse complement strand
GAAAAAAGGTAACACTCTTTAAAAACTGCGATCAAAAGACTCTAATGTCTCACAACACAAAAAAAACCAACGACTGGGGTTTTTACCCCCCCCCCCCAAAAGGTCAGCCGTCGCAAACTCTAGGGACCCCCCGCCACCTTTTGTGTCTCGGGATGAGGGGAACTCCCCGATAAGTTTGAAAAACGCAAAGGAAACCCTCCGCTCAAAGACTTATCGAGATATCCTTAGCGATAGGGCAGGGGGAGGGGAAGGGGAAAGGGAGGAGAGAGAATTGAAATGAATTGATAAGGACAGATAAAGAGCAGAATAGGTCAGAAAGCTCGTAATGGTTTTTGGGAGCTCAGATAGCCCTTGGATAACCCCAGTGTCCCT
>NC_051409.1:16961824-16962247 GCF_015228065.2 Penaeus monodon | reverse complement strand
GTATTTACATACGACCCCGATAGAAAATGGACTGACGGAGAGGGCCAGGGCGGAGAGGGGGGAAGAAAACGGCAAAACTCAAAGGGGAAAAAACTAAAAGAGGAGAACGAGAAGGGGGGGAAAGGGGGGGGAGACCTTTGCCAGATAGTATCGGTCTGTCTCAGGTGTTCCGTTTTTATTCATAGTGGAGGCTGCGATGGAAGGGGAAGGGCAGAATAAGAAAGAGGACAAGAGTATTTTTTTTTGTTTTTCCTTGGGCAGAAAGAAAAAGGGAAAAAGAGAAGGAAGGTGGGAATCGAAAGATGCAGCGGGGGGAAAGGGCAGCAGGAACGGAAATGTAACTAAGAAAAATGATAAACAGGGGAAGATAGAGAAAGGCATGGATAGATAGCCAAGCAGAGAGAGGGAATGATAGAAAAAGAG
>NC_051409.1:16957725-16958197 GCF_015228065.2 Penaeus monodon | reverse complement strand
TCCCCATACACACACACACGTCTAAGTGAGAGTTAGGAGAGCGCGAATCTTCAAAGACGGTTCGCTGGTCGATTCTAGTCGCCTTTAAGATGTTGTTTTCAAGAGACGATGTTTTTTACTCAGGTTAAACTGCGTGGTGTTTGTGTTAAGGGTTTCTTTGATGTGTGTGTGAATGCGTTTGTGAATGGTGCGTGCTGGACTAGACGCTCCGAGAAGCAGGTGATTCTGCGTCGTGTCTGTGAGGGAAATATTCTCGAAGGCCCACGGATTCCAGGCGAAGTAGCCTTGGTGGTTTGTCGAAATGTGTGTGTCTAAGTGAGGATGTTGTGTTTGTATATGTGTGAGAGGATGTTATAAGGTTTTTCTTTAATCTGAGTTTGGTGCATGTATGTGTTTTGTTTTGTTTTTTTTAATGGTCAAGAATTCATTTTTTATTTTAGTCAATCTATAATCAGCGGTCTTGTAGTCACCA
>NC_051409.1:16956921-16957169 GCF_015228065.2 Penaeus monodon | reverse complement strand
AAGATGACGCCTCTTCACTTTTTTTCTTCTCTTTTAATGCCTTCCAATATCTCTCTGTCTTTTCTTCTTTCAGTGTTACTTTATTCCTCGTCTAATTTCTTATTATTTACCTTCTCCTGTGTGCGCTCGAATATGTCAGGAACCAACAACAAAATGCCAAGCTTCACAATTTATTTGGACACTGTTTTCTTGCGGTATATTTTACTTCAGATCTGTCCTGCTGATTTACCCCCTAGAGAAGTGCGGCT
>NC_051409.1:16955887-16956103 GCF_015228065.2 Penaeus monodon | reverse complement strand
AGTGGCCCGATCAGAAAACCATCCTCGTTCTCCTCCATAACCTACAGTTCTGTGGTAATTGTATTCCAAATGCGTTTCTGCGGGAAAGAGCGAAGAAGCAGTCAGGTTACTCCTAAAAGCCTTTCTGGGGCTTCCTCGCAGGCATATTAAAAATAGCATTATGTTTATGTTTGACGCTTCCTCCGGTGTACAGGCGCTTTTGTTTTGTCTTTTTGC
>NC_051409.1:16952692-16952838 GCF_015228065.2 Penaeus monodon | reverse complement strand
GTGGCCACAAGTGTCGGGAGTATGGTCATTCTCTTGATTATCAGAATCAAGGAAGACATAATGCAGAGAAACCCATTAAATGCAAGTGACGCACAATATCTGGAGAGTTTCCAAGTACTCAATGTATGTAGTCATACTAGCCTACA
>NC_051409.1:16951413-16951710 GCF_015228065.2 Penaeus monodon | reverse complement strand
ACTGTATTCAGTACGGAAAGATAACCAAACGTATTAAAACCAGAGGGCCGCTATACCAAAGACGGAACCAAATACTCACCGCGCAGTATTCCGCTCAGCATCCTGATTAAAGTTCTCAGGGGGTAGATAAAATCCTGATGAGTGACGTCATCATGAATCCAAGAACGCGCCAAAGGAGAGTTTATGTCCCTCCCGAGGCGCTCGGACCCCCGCCTGTTTTCATGGCCGGTCGGGGAAGTTGATAAGGGCAAAAATTGATAGAATATAGGGCAGCATATTTCGGGGAAATTATGGGTT
>NC_051409.1:16949846-16949923 GCF_015228065.2 Penaeus monodon | reverse complement strand
AGTGAGGAGGCCCTCGCACTGCGCTTTCACGCCAGTTGAGTAGTGTCGTTCCTATAACAGTTATGAAAACAGAATTT
>NC_051409.1:16949698-16949805 GCF_015228065.2 Penaeus monodon | reverse complement strand
GACAGAAAAACAAAATTTAGAGTGATGGGCAGGGACATTCTCTCTTCCATTAAACATTTTAAAATATGCATAAAAACGCCCATAATTACAACCACGCCTTTAAACAA
>NC_051409.1:16949553-16949650 GCF_015228065.2 Penaeus monodon | reverse complement strand
CATTGCTCTTCTCCATTAGCATTTGGGCTTTTTTCAGCCGTTTCTCGCGCCATCGAGCTAGCTCGCCGACGGCCGAAGATTCTCCGATGGTCCTTAC
>NC_051409.1:16949447-16949531 GCF_015228065.2 Penaeus monodon | reverse complement strand
CCAACGTCCCCTCCCCCCCCCGGCCCTCGAGGCCTAGGATTATTGGTTTTTTAATAAACTCGGGGCCGTCTTAACTAGGGTGTT
>NC_051409.1:16948123-16948321 GCF_015228065.2 Penaeus monodon | reverse complement strand
GGACGAAGTACAATAGCAATAAAAATTGCT
The DNA here is from genome assembly GCF_015228065.2 of Penaeus monodon. Lineage (NCBI taxonomy): Eukaryota > Metazoa > Arthropoda > Malacostraca > Decapoda > Penaeidae > Penaeus > Penaeus monodon. The sequence continues at coordinate 16,948,291 of NC_051409.1, read as the reverse complement.
GCCTCCACATAATGGACTAAACACACAAAAAATAAGCTAAAATGAAGCCGCACTTAATATAAACATACCACTAAAAAATAATTTTTCCCGCTGTCACTGAAAGACACAACGAAACAAAGTGCATGGAACAAAAACACTATTTCATTCACAAGGTTTCCGAAGTGAATT
>NC_051409.1:16946339-16946407 GCF_015228065.2 Penaeus monodon | reverse complement strand
CAGAACTTGGAAAATTCATGTTAACTAACTATGGTACACTCAACTGTATCATTTATATTCACAAAACA
>NC_051409.1:16946018-16946227 GCF_015228065.2 Penaeus monodon | reverse complement strand
TCTCTTTGTTTCTATTTTTACGGAGTTTCGTTATTTCAAAAGTTTATGTGTTAGTTTGTGAGGAAATATGATAATAGATGCTTATAATTAATCTAAATTTTCGATAAATTAAATGAACCTCATTTTAGATCTTATCTTTATACTTCATCACCTTTGCTTACTAACTATAAAGTGATCATATTGTAGTATCACTCAGAAAAGTAACCTTA
>NC_051409.1:16944927-16945192 GCF_015228065.2 Penaeus monodon | reverse complement strand
GGCAACGGCAGCAGCTAACCCTCGGTCGCTCCCCCTTGCATACACAAGTTCATAATGAAGCCATAACACAACTCTCTCGCCACGCAACAATAGAGACAAGCGCCGACTTCCTTCCTAAGACTCGCTTCACTAATTCAAGAATGGGAAATGTCAGTGGAGAAATAGTTTAAAAATGAAAAGGAAGAAAATATATTGTTGTTGTTGTTCTTTTGTCAGCGTCGTTTCTTTTTATTTGTCCCTATTTGGGTTTACCTTTTGATATTGG
>NC_051409.1:16944781-16944894 GCF_015228065.2 Penaeus monodon | reverse complement strand
CTTAAAACTCATGTGGTTCTCGTTTTCTCTCTGAGTTGGCTGGGAGGAGGCCATGACTTTACAAGTGGATTAGAGAGAATCGATATTTACAGTTGCGACATTGTGTAGGAAGG
>NC_051409.1:16943964-16944098 GCF_015228065.2 Penaeus monodon | reverse complement strand
AAAGAGTGACTACAAAAACCCGTGTTCGGCCAATGACCGAAGCCAGTGAAGACCTCGAGAGACGTACAGCAACACGAAAAGCGCAATACTTTGCAAAAGAAACTGCCAGGCATGAGCACAAATGTATAAAAGGT
>NC_051409.1:16943376-16943862 GCF_015228065.2 Penaeus monodon | reverse complement strand
GACCGCAAACGATTTGGACTTCGTTGTACTTAGCCCGTAAATCTTGTTTATAAAGTATTTGCTTATATTATTATTGGTTGATTTTTTACTATTTCTCAGAGATGTCGGTATCATCTGCCACTACAAAGTTAAATTCAGCAGATGTAATAAGAACCGAGGGAGATGGGATAAAAGTTGAGAGAATTTCGCATCACAATTGAAAAAATCAAAATGTGGCGAAATTATACGCATTGGCAGGCGATAAAAAGCATGTAACAAACAAGAAACTTGATAGCAAGCAACACAACACAACATAACACAAATGAACAGAAGAATCTTGCAAGAAACGTATCATAATATATTGCATACTCGCATTGCTCCTAAAAGTTTCCCTTCCACACAGTGTCAACACTTTGCCTCCTCCTCCCACATCCACCATTCTAAAGGCCTCACTAGAGTCTCAGATTAATTAGTATATGACAGTTAGACACTTTATCAAAACATCGT
>NC_051409.1:16941901-16942202 GCF_015228065.2 Penaeus monodon | reverse complement strand
TGTGACAGGAATTGTTTCTAAGGTGTAAAGGAGAGGAATGTTCATTTTCAAATCTATTTGCAAATGCACACAAAAAGGATGGTTTTAAAACAAAGTCAACAAAAACAATTTTCTTATATTTCCTATTCTAATAATTTGCTTCTTTATAATGCTTCAAAATTTCATTCATTGTTCAATGACCGGGTTTAATCGAAAGTCAAAAACTTTGTCATACATTTTTTAAAACGGTTCTCTTGAAAAATGCCAAATTCTTGCATGTGTATATGTAGTAATTTCGATTAGATATTGTATAATTATATTA
>NC_051409.1:16941717-16941803 GCF_015228065.2 Penaeus monodon | reverse complement strand
TGGAAATGGCTGTTCAAAGTCCCATTCTATAGAATTACGGTACTGAAGAACCTCTGAAGTCACATATTAACTGCCAAATGTCCTCA
>NC_051409.1:16941428-16941569 GCF_015228065.2 Penaeus monodon | reverse complement strand
TGCGTGTAAATAAACTAGATATTCTGTTATTTTCCGAGGGTCTTTATGCTCATAAAAAGAAGTACCTGTGCAGCAGTTGGTTTAGAATATCCATAAGTCCGTAGTCTTTTACACCGATGCTATCCGCTTTTGACATTAAAA
>NC_051409.1:16941313-16941378 GCF_015228065.2 Penaeus monodon | reverse complement strand
TCTTATTTTTTTCTCAGTGTGTTTACCGAGGTGTTTCTAAGTTCTTGTATTTTGGTTTTAACCGT
>NC_051409.1:16940533-16940976 GCF_015228065.2 Penaeus monodon | reverse complement strand
GATATGTTAATTAACCGATGAATATATTTGAAAGCAAGCTTTTACTGAGATTTTCTTAAAGCAAAGAAATCAAAATATTGCAACTAACTTGACACAGCTAAAAATGAACATGCATTATTGCTGATAAGTCTCTTCTAAATACAGCTGTCAACTTTAAACTTTACATGGTATCTGCCTCTTGCTTTCTTCTAACAATATTACATCAACTATAATGAACTTCAACACCAAATAGATTTTATAACACAAACAAGCTGCCACTCTTTATTCTAGGTTCTACATCACTCGCAACAGAGAATACATATATTATCCAATGAAACTAAAAAATTTTGCACGAGCAATGGTTCTCTTAATAGTAATTAAAAAAAGGGATAGCATCAAGCATTCCCCGTGGCCTCTGGCAAATGATGCTAAGCGCTCTTGCAAAGATAATCCTAGAAAACTCG
>NC_051409.1:16939906-16940310 GCF_015228065.2 Penaeus monodon | reverse complement strand
CAAAGGACCACAAAAATAAACTTTATTGGTCATGACTTGATTGGCTGTTTCATATGTTCAGTACATATGGTTTCCAGATTTCTATTAAGTAGAGTATGATAAAATAATATATATATATCATAAGAAAGATGTTTGTTATATTCCTTACGAGAATCTGTTGTAGCGTACATAATAACAAGTGTCACAACATTTAGTCCATTGATTTTTAAAGAGTTTGAGTGGAGATGAATATAAAGTCAGATCAGTATTGTATCGAATAGTTATGGAATCATTATAGAATAATGCCATGAGTTAGAAACTATTATGGGTCTATCCATGCTGGGCTACATAAGATAAACAGTAACTAGAAGGAAGGCTGGATTTTGTCGTACCACTTTTATAATCCAAAAGGTATTATGTGGATT
>NC_051409.1:16939412-16939680 GCF_015228065.2 Penaeus monodon | reverse complement strand
ATACTATCGAAATTACAGTTAGTTGTTGGTCTTACAATTTAGTCTTACCTTTCATGGCCTCTTCGCATCAGTGAAAATGAAGGTTTCGTCTTCCATCCCTGTTTGCTTGACATGCAAAAACTCCCTCCGCTTTGCGCGGTACGAGCCTTCACGCCAGTATTCGAAACATTTGAGACACGAACCTCGAATATTTCGCAATACTGTTCACCTGGATACTTCCGTGTTGCTAAAATACATGCACATAGTATATATCTAGACATAAAATATT
>NC_051409.1:16938624-16938843 GCF_015228065.2 Penaeus monodon | reverse complement strand
TATTATTTTTATATAGTATGATTGTATAGGAAGGCAACAGTTTAAAACCTTCTTTCTTCTTCACAAGTCTTCATCACAATGCCAAGTTTCTGAGACGATTACGCAAGAGCAACCAAAGTGAGTAAGAGAACTGTAGAGAACGAATGACAGAGATAAAGAGAGAATGAGAAAAACCTAGAAAGAAATATTAATACAAGAAGATAATCTGAATGTGTGAGA
>NC_051409.1:16938426-16938520 GCF_015228065.2 Penaeus monodon | reverse complement strand
GGCTTTTAAGTTTACAGCCGTGACATTATTTCCCGATATCTGCTGTTGAGTTCCATCTGGCGCAGCGTGGACGAGGCAGCTGGAGGTGCCGCGG
>NC_051409.1:16937458-16937854 GCF_015228065.2 Penaeus monodon | reverse complement strand
CTTTTTTTAAATAATTTTTGCCGCGGTAAAAGTCTGGCCCAATTACTGCCTTTCTGGTAACATTTTTATAGCTCATTATTAGTCAAACATCAATTAACCCAAAGAAAAAAACTGACTTCCTTCTACATTAAAAGCAAACTTCTCCTTTACTCAACATTATAATTAACATCATCGCTACTCCTATTATTTTTTCTTCATCTCATTATATTACCCTCTCTCTAATGCATACATTGTTTCCAGTAATGGAGTTTGGGATCCGATGTACTGAGTAATAGGAAATTCGCTTAAGTGAGTGCAGGCATTTACATAACTCTGTCTGACACCTTATTTGAAACGCTCTTCGCTTTTTTTATTACACTTTTAGGGGTGGAACGGGATAGTGTCTTCGTTGTGGAC
>NC_051409.1:16936999-16937288 GCF_015228065.2 Penaeus monodon | reverse complement strand
GACTTTGTACTTATGGTCATCATCTTGATCATCATTAATTATGTCAATGTCATACACACATAAAGACTTTCTATCCTATTAGGCGGATAACTAGCAATAGTAATAAAAGTAATAAAAGGTGCGAATGCGAAAAATAACGTCCATATTTCAACTTTCTCGCAAGTCAACGACAGGAAGGGAAAGAGAGAGATGAAATTATTATGCCGATGATAAGGTCACTTGGAGTGTGTTATTTTCGTGTCACAGGATATTTGTTGAAATGATTGGGGTTAGCCCTGCAGAGAAAATA
>NC_051409.1:16936567-16936838 GCF_015228065.2 Penaeus monodon | reverse complement strand
AAATATAAGATATGAAAGGACAACAACGAAAATAAAAGTACACTCCGAATAAATACTAAAAAGGTACAGTAGAAATCCCATCCGAACGCAATCTGATCCGCAACAGAAAACGGGAATATGAAAAGGAAAACGAAACTCCATTTTGAGAACGCAGGATCTGCATTAGAAACTCTCTCGATGACAAAGCATATTTTATGGTCTTGCTCCGAATTTTTGGAATAGACGATTGGCTAAGATATTCCTCGAAGGCTTTATGGAGTGGCTTTGGAAA
>NC_051409.1:16936308-16936485 GCF_015228065.2 Penaeus monodon | reverse complement strand
GACTTGACACAACGGGAACAAATATCGAAATATTAACATCGATCTTCTTGTTATAACAGTCGTTAACACTCAATACTTAGCACTATGGTTATGGCAATCATTATTGTTATCATCAAAGAAGTTTTCGTCACTGTTATTGTTTTCTTTGTTTTTTATTTGTCTTGACTTTATCATAAA
>NC_051409.1:16935957-16936071 GCF_015228065.2 Penaeus monodon | reverse complement strand
CCTGTAAATATATAATTCTTTTTGTAATTCTATCTTATTCTCCACATATTTCTCTAATACATTTCCCTTCCTTTCATTGTCTTGTCTCGACTGCCCCCTCCCCCCCTACTACAA
>NC_051409.1:16935602-16935857 GCF_015228065.2 Penaeus monodon | reverse complement strand
TTTCCTTTCGCCAGCCATCTACGTGAGTCAGCTTTTTCCATCTTTCCCACCCCCCCTTTATCCTTCTTCCTCCTCCCTCTCCAAAAGACAACGACGAAAGATAAATATAGACACAACAACCCCAATCAAGACGGAGGAGAAGATGGCGTTGCCTCAGGGCAAACAGGATCCAAACCCTCCATTATGGGATGAAGTCATTCTTATGATCCTCCCGATGCACATAGGAATAAGCTCTGATACCCTTTTATTTACTCT
>NC_051409.1:16934291-16934435 GCF_015228065.2 Penaeus monodon | reverse complement strand
CCAAAGTGTTTCTACACATCACGTATTCTGATCTTATGAAAAAGTAATTTAGAGTCCAGTAATGTGCTTCTCCACTTCCCAGTGCAAAGCCGTAACCGAATATGTAAATGGCAAGTTTGATAAACAGCCATATTTCCTGTGGAA
>NC_051409.1:16933382-16933883 GCF_015228065.2 Penaeus monodon | reverse complement strand
CAAACTCTTACTGTTGGAAGAAATACCCAAGCAGAAATAGATTCACAGTATGTTAAGAACCTTATCTGAGACATCTTCTAAAACTTTAAGTGACTTACAACGTACTTAATTAATCAACGTTGAATGAATAATGAATCAGATACAATATGATCTCTTTATCTTCTTCCATTCAACTATCTCCTATTTCGGAATATTTTCTCTCATTTGCGATCTCCCTTCCTTTCCTAAACGCACTTTTGTTCCCCTCATCTGTCAATAATCCCATCTCATCTTTCACTCTTGTGTTTCTGTTCTACCGTCTCCCTCGCCGCTGCAACATGGGAAATGCCGTGTCGTGTTGTGTAATTCCCCAGGCTTTACTTGCATGGGAGCCGGACCTACGCGCATGATTCCCTTGAAAAGGCACACACGCACACAAAAAGAAATAAATAAAAAATATAAACTCCCTATCATCTATCTATCTATCTCCGTACTTTCTTGTGTGTATATACATACATACAT
>NC_051409.1:16932952-16933235 GCF_015228065.2 Penaeus monodon | reverse complement strand
GAACATACATACACTAGCTCAACATTTATCGCACAGTTTCGCATGCGTTAATGTGTATCTAAAGAGTATCTGTGTCTCCATCAAAGAAAAAAAAAATGTTTCTCAAAATATAAGATCCGCGAGTTACCAGATCGTGTTTTTAGCGACTGGGCCCTGAGGCTTGGCGGTCCTTCTGAGCCTTACAAGAGGCTCTTTGGTGAATGTTTGATGTAACTGACAATAACGAAATCTATTTCTTGATTACAGTGCACACTTTCATCCCTCTGTCTCGCTATATACTCTA
>NC_051409.1:16932701-16932891 GCF_015228065.2 Penaeus monodon | reverse complement strand
GCAGCATGTGCATGCGAGTGAATGCGCTTTGGTATTACCGTAGGGTCAAGACGTTATAGAGAGATTCAAAGAATATCTATGCAAAAACACAAATGAACTAAGTATCAATAAAAGAACTAATGAGCATTTTGGAAATTCCTGGCACGCTGTCGCTCATTCCCCGTGCCTCCCTCATATTCTCCCTTCACGT
>NC_051409.1:16932495-16932640 GCF_015228065.2 Penaeus monodon | reverse complement strand
ACACACCCTTCTCTTTCAATTGACATCACATCTCATCTGACACTACCTGACACTATCTGACACTCACCCTGTCACTATCCATCGCCATCACTCAGGGCTCGTCGGCGCAGGCAGACGCTCTGAGCATTGTGGTGGACACGGGATG
>NC_051409.1:16932020-16932381 GCF_015228065.2 Penaeus monodon | reverse complement strand
GGTGAGCGATGGCAGAAGGGGAAGGGCCAGCAGGGAAAAGACGGAAAGGAAAGAATGAGAGGTGGGTGTGAAAAAGGCTATTTGGCCGTCCTCGCGGTGGCCTTTTGACGTCACCACGAGCTGCTGATGTCGCAATGCCCACGGGGAAGGGGACGGGTCATTGCATCTGGCGCGGAACAAGGTCGTCTCGGGTCGGGTGACTTGCGGACAACTCACTCATACTGCACGGCGACATGCTACTGTCGGCCGTGCAAAACGAGACAACTACTGTTCAGTATTGTGTTGGTGTCCCTCGTGTTACAATAGAGAGCTGCCCCTAGGACAAAGCAGGAACAAAAATATCTTTATACTATATACATAA
>NC_051409.1:16931641-16931946 GCF_015228065.2 Penaeus monodon | reverse complement strand
TGTCTACACGCATGCACGCATGCATCTAACATAAGCACATACATCCTAACAAGAATACTATGCGAACCACACACGAACTGTCTCTTAACTTCACTTAATTTTCTCAGCCTCAGACTTGAGTCATGTTATTAAATCAGCTTTTCTGGGTAATTCCCTTGAAAATGGCAGTGCTTGCATGATATGAGAGAAGGGAGAAAGGAATCTATGAAAGAGAGGAGAACAAGAGAAAGGAACATTAGAGAAACGGGCGTTAGAGAAAGGAAGAAAGAGGGGATTTAAGTGATTAGAGTATGACACAGGATGAG
>NC_051409.1:16930077-16930343 GCF_015228065.2 Penaeus monodon | reverse complement strand
TTCCGGAGAGTAAAGGAAGAAGTAACTCAAGGCAGTGAGAGAAAATATCCTATTATAAGGTGCACACGTAGTCCCTGTGACCTCTCTACAGCTGGCGAAATATCTCACTTTCTTTCTCTTGCCTTTTTACTTTGATTATTCATAATTTCATTTCTTATCTTTTCCTTTTCTCTGTCTTTTGCCATCCTGGTACTTGTCATCGTTTGTTTGTTTTCTTCTCTTACTTATTTTGCCTTTGTTTATATGTTCGTATGTCTTTTTGTTTA
>NC_051409.1:16929767-16930004 GCF_015228065.2 Penaeus monodon | reverse complement strand
GCCCCGATCACCATAAGTACTCCCATTTCCTTTGATGTATAAAGCTGGTACTCTAAAGCATACAAAAGCGATTTTTGAGTGTGTACGAAATTGTGCTTGATCTGAATTGCATTGCAGGTGGTGCATATGTGAGGAAATAAAGATGTATAAAGTATTATATGCTGGTGTTGATTTGTATAGCAGATCAGCAAATAGTCAGCAGAGGAAAGGATAAAGTGATATATATTGTATAAAAGT
>NC_051409.1:16929417-16929730 GCF_015228065.2 Penaeus monodon | reverse complement strand
ACCATTGGCTATAAAACACTGTTGTCTTTGCCCCAATATTTACACTTTATTGTCCATTTTTACTTTTTTTTTTTGTCTCTCTTCTCTTCCCTATTCTTGATCCAGGCTATTCCTCTCACGTTCCTTCGAGGAGGTAATAATGTCCAGAAGATATGATTGTCGGTCAATAACTTGATTCCGAATTGTTATCGGGAAAACTTCTTTTCGTTTCTTGTTTTGGAGGAAATTTCCTTTTAAATTTCAGATTTCGGAGTCTTGTACTTCTTATGCTAATCTTTTGTCCCTTTCTCTCCTTATTTCTACTGTCCATTTC
>NC_051409.1:16928853-16929224 GCF_015228065.2 Penaeus monodon | reverse complement strand
ACACGGCCACTTTTGTGATTATCTGATGTAATGCCTCCATCATTTGCACCTTTTCGTAATTTGGATTGTTTTCTATGCTACATTTTCTTATCATTATAATTTTTTGTGATTAGCTCCTAACTAATAACTCCTTTGTTCTCGCTCCTGTAACAAAGAGAACGTCAGTCATTTCCATGAATACAAAATCGGAAGGAAGTTCCACGCGCGTTGCAATAAGAAAGGAAATTGTATGTTTTGTGTAGATCTGAAAGGGCGAAAAACAGGCGTTGGATTAAGGAGAAAGAGACGATTATGGCAGAAGGAAACAAAGAAGAACACAGGGACTGATATGAAAGATGAGACAGAAGACGGGGATATGGAGTGTATATGTC
>NC_051409.1:16921777-16921993 GCF_015228065.2 Penaeus monodon | reverse complement strand
TTTGAGTGATTTTTTTTCTTCGTCTGTTCATATAATTCCAATCATTATAAAACAACATTAATGAGTTTCATGGATTCGAATGATTATGCAAATGAACGAGCAATGTTTCTGATTCGCTTCTGCATCGCAGACCTTTTCTTTTTTCACTGAAATCTCCATTGTTGATTTCCGGCATGCGAGTTGCAGAATGTTTCGGTTCTCAAATTCCTTTGGCCT
>NC_051409.1:16918298-16918633 GCF_015228065.2 Penaeus monodon | reverse complement strand
TTCAATTTATCTATCCATTTCTCTCCCTCTCATTTACATTTCATCTTCTCCCTCTTTCTTTCTTTCTCAACTCTCACTATATCTTTCCTCATTTCGCCGGAAAACAGGTATCGGAAAAATATATGAAAAACACAAAACGGCATTGCAGTTACTTTCTTTCCGAGAACTAAAAAGGCAAAGTAGAAAACATGAAATTATAATTACAGGGGAATTAACAAGTAAACATGGCGCACCGTAGCAAAGAGCAGCGTTGAATAATGGATTTCGTGTCGGATATAGAATTTTGTAGAATTTGAAATGATAAATGATAAAAGACAGGAAGTTATTTCTGACAC
>NC_051409.1:16917752-16917917 GCF_015228065.2 Penaeus monodon | reverse complement strand
CGGTTTGAATTTAAATAATATCTTCCCCGTATTATTATATGTCAGTCTATCTCCCATAATCGCAATGGAATGGAGAAAGCAGGAATGCTCTTCGCGTGTGTACTGTTTACTCACTATTAATGGACATAAAGTGTTTGCGTTTTTGTGGCAGGATCTTGTGCTAAT
>NC_051409.1:16917273-16917495 GCF_015228065.2 Penaeus monodon | reverse complement strand
GTTGATTTTATCTCTATACTGCTATCTGTGTGAAAGTATAAATTATATTTCTTTGGATGAGCAGTAATAAAGCAATTATCTTTTTAAAAAATCAGGATAGGCTTTTATATGATTTATAAATGGATAGAATCTCTTATATAAGAATTACGAGGCAATAAAACCTCCTTTGACTGAATTACCTTCAAGTGAATTCTTTCCACTGCGAAAATTTAGAAGTCAAAT
>NC_051409.1:16917005-16917092 GCF_015228065.2 Penaeus monodon | reverse complement strand
TTAAAGGAAGAGCGAGCAATGAAACTGATATGTAAAGAATTCACAAAGCAACGAGAATGGAGAGAATTGCAAAGAAACGGAGGAATA
>NC_051409.1:16916870-16916975 GCF_015228065.2 Penaeus monodon | reverse complement strand
GGGGATTACTAGAGCTTGTGCAACCTTGTCATAATTGCAACAAAGGTGAAAGGAGATATAAAATAAGGGCAAAACGAAAAGAGATATAAACAATGCAAACGCAAA
>NC_051409.1:16916531-16916848 GCF_015228065.2 Penaeus monodon | reverse complement strand
TAAAATATGAAGCCTTCTCTCCCTTTACCACACCTGCTGGTAACTACAAAACCAAACACAACCACAGAACCATTACTACACATTTTTCCTCCTCCCCCATCTTTTCCCTCCCCCATCTCCTCCCCTTCATCATGTCTCCCACCCTCCAATTCGAATCTGTCTCCTCTTGACGTTATCATCCTGAGTGTGATATAAGAATTCGGTGATTCATAGATATCCCGAGTTAAATTTTCTTCGGATTTTCTACTTTATCTAAGTCATTCTTGCTTTCAACTTCACGACTTTGACATTCCTATTGATATTTATTGTTACAGAAC
>NC_051409.1:16916340-16916481 GCF_015228065.2 Penaeus monodon | reverse complement strand
TTAACAGCGGTTATTAGAATATACAAATACATTTTCCAGGCTATAACATTAATTCTTGTTTTAATTTCTGTTTTACCGTTTATATTGATATTACCTCACTCATTACCATTAGTACTGCTACTGCTGTTATCATCAGATTAG
>NC_051409.1:16915937-16916094 GCF_015228065.2 Penaeus monodon | reverse complement strand
ATAGAAAGGGTGGCAAACAGACAGAAACATGAGAGAAGCAAAGACATTTGGGAAGATAAAATGGCATAAAGAGGAGAAGGCAGAAATAAAATTCGTGTGTTTGTTTGTGTATGTCTACGCATATATATATAATGGCAATAATATCCATCGAAGCAGG
>NC_051409.1:16915636-16915865 GCF_015228065.2 Penaeus monodon | reverse complement strand
CAATGATACCATCAGTAGCAAAAAACAACTACAAATCCGGAGCACGTAAACACGGTACGAAATTAAGAGTGATGTTTGCTAAGGTTCACTCTAAATTGTCTGGACCTTCCCCACCTTTATTGGACTTGCCGCGGCGGGTCCTGGCAGGGACGACCGCGAATGACCCTTAGACATTTTGTTGTACTGAAGACGACTTTTGGACAACGAGAGAGTCTACCAGAGGGCTATG
>NC_051409.1:16915224-16915619 GCF_015228065.2 Penaeus monodon | reverse complement strand
TCTTAAACTGAAGACGACCATGGATGACTCTCGGATTAAGGACATAGCAATGACGACTAGAGATACCTGCTGACGACACTATGGAACGTGAGGAAGACTATTGTGGACTACCTGTAGACGCCAAGAGAACGACATCCCTAAAACAGTCTACGGAGCCACGAGACCATGGAAGACAGCTAAGACAAGGAAGATCATTGACTGCTCTCGCGCGGCTGAGATGGTCGACAGCACCAAAGTTTGACCCCTGGCCACATGAGGGAGATGCTGTGAGCGAGTCTCGGGTAAGTGAGAAGCTCCGAGACATCTTAGGGTTACTGGTACTGTGTTCACTGGAACCAACGGGCAATGAATTTGGATCTAAAGCGTACTAAAGGGATATTTTAGAATTGCCTTAA
>NC_051409.1:16914717-16915103 GCF_015228065.2 Penaeus monodon | reverse complement strand
GCATACTAACACCAGACATTACATCAATATCACCTTGACCGTGGAATATGTTTTGTTTTGTTTGTTTCACTACAAAAACTGACATTCATTGCATCCGATACGATGAGCTTAACACACCATATGACAAAAATGCAATCAGTATGCACAGATAGAGTAAAAATGCAATAACCGCAACTACAAACCATTGTGATGATTGCATCCGTTGCGCTGTAAATAACGTAATAACCAAACACGACATAGCTATCATGGAACTGGCAACGTAGAAACCGATAAATCAATGGCATTCCAAACAAGCTCTGAATAGCGTAACGATATTCTCCGTTGCAACGGTAAAAGGATAAAACAGATGGCAAATAACCGGAAAAATGGCTATTGAAGGCACAGAG
>NC_051409.1:16913298-16913462 GCF_015228065.2 Penaeus monodon | reverse complement strand
AGGATCCAAGTTGGCTTCCATATCTTGTCGTTTTCTGCAATACTTATCGGTGAAGAATTTATAAGCACATTTATTTCCGAAACTTGCCCTGTTTATGCAAACGAAGGTTCCCTCGCGCCTGATGCATCACTTTCGGAGGCTGAACTTCATGGAGGGAGATTTGG
>NC_051409.1:16910058-16910193 GCF_015228065.2 Penaeus monodon | reverse complement strand
TTCATTATCATTTTAATCACGATTTTCCTCATAAACACCATCACCATCACAATCCCCTATATTCCCTTGTTCCTTGCTTCTTTTTATTATCGTTCTTTCAGTGCCCCTGTTTTCCTGGTTCTCTCGGACTATTAC
>NC_051409.1:16909730-16909978 GCF_015228065.2 Penaeus monodon | reverse complement strand
GTTCAGCGCTTCTGTTCCCCTTCGTCCTCCATTCAACACTCTCTTCGTATCTTTAAAAAATTCTCTTTTCCTTCTCACTTTACCTGTATCCTTCCTCCCTCCGCTTCATTCACTTTTTATTTTCCTCCTGCTTTTTTCATCCTCTTGCTTCTTCCCTTAATCTTCCCACGCCCCCTTTCTTCCTATCCTCTTCTTCTAATATCTCTTGTAGCATCTCATCAGTTTCCGCTTCCCCCCCCCCTTAGCTC
>NC_051409.1:16909588-16909653 GCF_015228065.2 Penaeus monodon | reverse complement strand
GCATCGTTCTTTTTTATTACCCCCTTCAGCCCCATCCTTTGTATCTTCTCCCCTCTTTTTAATTT
>NC_051409.1:16908947-16909404 GCF_015228065.2 Penaeus monodon | reverse complement strand
CATTTTATCCACCTTGCGTTTTCTCCCGCCCTTCCTTTTTTTAATCCTTAAAACCATATTCCTTTCTTCGTTCTTGTCTCCCTCCCTTCGTTCTCCATCTCCCCCCCCCTTCACTCCATTCGCATCCCACCTTTCTCCTCCCTTAATAACCGCATGTCTCTCGCTTTTCTACTTTCTGCTTCAACTGAGCCACAGAGAGAAACAATCGCAAATGACCAGTGATTCAGAGTCTCTCTTTGAGTTGGGTTTTTCTCCTCGATCTTTCTCTTTCTTTCTCCTGATCGACCTTTATATATAACCATTTTCTCTTTTTCCGAGTCTTATTTTCTTTCTTTCTTTGCCAACGATATCCTGTTTATATCAGAGTCGTTCTTCTTTTATTCAATATCTGCTGGGAAACGACAGCTATGGCTTGTCCCCTGATGCTTTTTCTCCTTTTATTTATTATCTCCCTCTC
>NC_051409.1:16906812-16906978 GCF_015228065.2 Penaeus monodon | reverse complement strand
CCTTTTCGACCAAACACACAGAAGTAAAGTGTAATGTAAACTACTCTGTGAAAAAGTGCAACACGGATGACCTGTTTATGATCACTAAAGCGGATTTATCCCCCCCCTAATGATGCATTTGGCTTCCAAAACATGCGAGTTTCAGAGGATTCTAAAAGCTGTTCAT
>NC_051409.1:16906556-16906764 GCF_015228065.2 Penaeus monodon | reverse complement strand
GTTCGCAAATCAGTCACATGTTATCACAGGCCTAGGCTATGCGTTTTTTGCCATATATTCTCGGTGAGGAAACTGTTAAAGCCAAACTTACTGTCTCTCTCTTTGTTTACTCTTGTTCACAATGTGTTCAGTGAATAAATTTTGAAATCCTTATGCTAAAGGGGAATAAGATATCACTAATATGAATTTTCATGCTATTAAAGTCAGC
>NC_051409.1:16905231-16905391 GCF_015228065.2 Penaeus monodon | reverse complement strand
CCTTAATAGAAAAAAACGCAATGAAAAAAGTGGTTCTCAATATAAAATATAAATGGATAACAAAATGTAACAAAAAGAAAAGGAGAGAAATATTGTGGAAATATACAAGACATGTATAAGAGGGCGAGACATTGCTAAACAATTGAGAATTGCTTTTTAT
>NC_051409.1:16904823-16904942 GCF_015228065.2 Penaeus monodon | reverse complement strand
TTTTTCTCTCTCTTTTTTATCTAGTAATGTTTTTATGTTCCTTATTTCTTGTCTGATGATGGAGTTGTAATTCTTCGAAACGTTACGTAGTAGTAGTATGTTCACCACGACCATGGTTC
>NC_051409.1:16902296-16902627 GCF_015228065.2 Penaeus monodon | reverse complement strand
TCCGTACAATGTGTGCGCAGATTTGCACGGTCTTTCATACGTTGGGTAAGGAATAATAATAACTACGTTATATACCTGAAACTTTGATAAAAATTATTTTGTCATAAAGACGAAGAAATGTTTATTTTTTTTTCTTTTTTTAAATATTAATGAACTGAAAATTTTAAAAATAGCATGAAAACTAAATATATTACAACTTCTAAATGCATTTCTATATAAATCTCAACATTCTAAGTACTTTTAAAACTTAGTTAAGCTCTATCAATTTATTTGTGGAAAAATATTAAATCTGAAAACTTTTACATGAAAGTGAAAGCGGCAGCTACCAAGT
>NC_051409.1:16901238-16901493 GCF_015228065.2 Penaeus monodon | reverse complement strand
ACCCTCTTCCATATCCCTCCTTTTTATCTCTCCTTTCCCTTCTCCCTGTTCTCCCTTCTCCGCCAAGCCATGCCCCTCACGAACAATTCTTAAAATTCACTCCTCTCGCCCCACTTCTTTCCTCTTCTTCATCAACCTCCCCCACTTCCTGTGTTCTTTTACCACATTCCCTTCCTCCTTCATCTCCCTCTTCTCTTTATTTCCTTTAAGCCCTTTCCCTTCACTACTTAAATGCAATATACTTGCAGAAGAGAA
>NC_051409.1:16900783-16900943 GCF_015228065.2 Penaeus monodon | reverse complement strand
GATTTGAGCAAATTCGTAGTGCAATGAGTGTGCGTGCTTTTTTTCAATTATTTAATATTCATGTTGCCAATCATCACCCCATTTTAACATCAAAATGAAGCGACTTCAACCGCATTGAATATGATTTTACGCCGGCGTAACAAACGGAATTACAGTGTAT
>NC_051409.1:16900076-16900552 GCF_015228065.2 Penaeus monodon | reverse complement strand
CCTTCTCCTTGATGAAGTTACTCAGAAAGTCGTAGCGATGTAGACTGCAACAGCTCACATTGCTGACTCATACTGGGTTGAAAATTAATCTTACAAGACTCGCCTCTTCCAATCAAGAAAATAATGAAGTTTCTGATTGACGTACAAAGGGTATCGCATGTTCAAAGTATCTTTCTCTCTTTTCTTTCTTTTATTCAGTTTTTCCTCTCTCGCTCTCCTCTCAGTACACACTATTTTCCTCACTGAAATGCAGCTACACAAAATAGCACCCGTGTTTTCAACTGAATAGAATTTTGACCTTTCACAGCGACACAACAATAGATTGCATGTACCGGGCTTGGCGCAATAACTGGCCTGATTTCGGGGGAGAACCGAGGCTGTGATATAATGCAGGGCAGCGGAAGAGTCATTGATCTGAAACCATCTATAATTCTATTTCTGCTTCGCTCTAATTCATTCTGATGGAAAGGGTGGAC
>NC_051409.1:16898041-16898219 GCF_015228065.2 Penaeus monodon | reverse complement strand
GGCCAGAATATTCCGCACCAGTATTGCTCATTATAACTTACCCTTATTAAGATCAATGTTATTATTGTTGTTTTTACTTTAGGCCCCAGGATATTTAACCGCAGTTGGCAACTCAGCCCCCTCTTTTTAGATTTAAATTTAAGGTGTAGGTAAATAAATTGTAAATATTTTTAATACT
>NC_051409.1:16897569-16897924 GCF_015228065.2 Penaeus monodon | reverse complement strand
TGAGTAAATAAATAGAGAGAGAACATACAAAAAGGGGTCCTCATTCTGTACTCGCATGCTGGAAGTATCTTTTGACAATAAAGAGTGCGTTCACAGCCTCCTGGACTCACATAAGGGCTGACTGTAACCCCAAGCAGAAGCCGCAAGAACCCTAAGCCATTGGGAACTCACATTTGCTTACATTTTGCATGTCTCTGAAAACATTGACCTTTCCTTCTATACTATATGCTTCTTTTATTTTGAAAATTTTGCACGGGTTATTTGGATGCGTGAAGATACGTTCTAAATAATACGGAAATGTTGCGCAACACGAGTATACAATAAAACTGGTCTTTGAAAGTTTGAAAGTAGTTAG
>NC_051409.1:16897235-16897309 GCF_015228065.2 Penaeus monodon | reverse complement strand
CATTACTTATTTGGATACAAAATGTATCTTTTTAAAATAATTTCCAAACAAAAATATATTCAAATGTCGCTTCC
>NC_051409.1:16896824-16897159 GCF_015228065.2 Penaeus monodon | reverse complement strand
TACACGACCACATCAATATGAAGCTCCCTTAGGTTCTGTGCCAAAGGGTATTTACAGCTACAAATAAACCTTGTTGCAATATAATCATCATTTCCCTCCTGGAAAGTCAACACAATAGCGGCTTTATAGAGACCCCGTCAAAGGAAAGATGGAAACATTGACTTTTTGTTAATATTGCGTTATATATCTACATTTTTCTCCCCTTTTTGTTTTTTAATTTGCTCAGTGATGATCTGTATGACAGTATAGTGTACAAAGGTACAAGTTAAGTACGCAAATACAGAGACATGCAAACAGAACTAAATGTACTATCACACAAACGTCTTCGCACAAAA
>NC_051409.1:16896256-16896576 GCF_015228065.2 Penaeus monodon | reverse complement strand
AATGTATTCGCACGCGTAAACATGCGCGGACCTTCATTAATATTTGCTCAGTGAGAGTGTGTGCACCTGTATGTACATCGTCCACAAATATCTGCCTGGACGCCACATCTAAAAAAAATAGCTTGTTAAACACTCATAAAACAGCAATCACTACAATCACAGCAGTTAACAAAGTCATCATCCACTTAACGCTTTTATAACAGGTGTTCATTGAGACTATAATCGTATGATTCCCAAAACACTGCGCGGTGAATTACAACTATGCCCATCAGAAAACATTGGAATAAATGTTTTTATGATTGGTCAAGGCTTGGTTATAG
>NC_051409.1:16894825-16895698 GCF_015228065.2 Penaeus monodon | reverse complement strand
ATAATCAGTACGTTGGAATCCCTGCATCGTGTATTTCGTGGAAAACTAACAGAGCCAAGTCAGCTTTAATAAACCCAGGATTTTTTTCATCGCCATCTTGCTCTCACTTGTTTTTGTCCTCTCGTCCTTTGGAGGTACCACCTACTCACATATAAGAAGTGTTTAGCAGAAGGTTATTAACGGAGTTTGTACTGTCTTACCGATAGGCTTGTACCTGCGCTTCCAGTATTACAAGCCATCCCGTGCAAATCCCATTAAATGCAAGTTAAGGTTGTCTTAAGGTGTAACATTTGTGTGTATTCCTTTGTATATGATAAGTTTCAGATGCTTGTTTACGCTATGTACCTGTTAGCGTGGGTTACGTGCACAGGGCAAGTTTATTAGGTGCATATATACACAATTTATGGTTAGAATACCTTGATGTGTATACAGTATTTGAACGGGTTCTTTGTATAAATCCTTACCTTTCTGTTTATCCACTTTGGCCTAAATCGGCTGAATGTAGGCCAAAGGGTATTAATGGAAAAATGGGTGAATTTCCCGGGGCCACATGTCATAGACGTGAACTTAACCTGTATATCAGGTTTAGAACAACTTTTATTTTCTGTCAGCAGGTTACTTTTCCTTGTCATTTATTTTTTACCAGCGATACTCACTGGAACTTTTCTTTGTAATGTATTTTTTCTTTTTGTTTAAGTTTCATTTATAAATACAAAGTATAAAAAATTCAAAATCCTTTTGAGAGAGAGATAATCATCACGCATCACAACGGTTTTAACGGTCATAAGAACCTGAAGGTTTCAACGGTCATTAACATCCGAAGCACATCGGAAATTTTCACTTTTGCATTTATCTTACAAAAATAAGAAGGGT
>NC_051409.1:16894414-16894784 GCF_015228065.2 Penaeus monodon | reverse complement strand
TGCTGACATTGGTGTAGAAACGCATTTACTCGTTGTGGTTCAGTTAAAAGTTATTTCATGACGAGATTTTCTCATTATATCGGGGTTGTCCCGTCTCTCTCAGCGTTGCAAGTTAACTGCCTTTTGTTTTCTTTTTCATCATTACTACAACTCGCCCCATTCCCTAGACCCTGTATGTAAAGCAACCTCACTCAAATGTGCTTGCCAGTCTGTGTTCTTACGATATTAACATGGCGACTGATGCAGCTCACGTGTTGAGACTATAAAACTTTCATTTATTTTACATTCTATAGGTTCTTCGTACAATTCTTGGCCTTCTTACGTTGGCTCAAGCTGCCGCCTGTGGGCGCCTCTCTGTTGGATTGGAAAA
>NC_051409.1:16893742-16893877 GCF_015228065.2 Penaeus monodon | reverse complement strand
AAATCATCTCCCTCATCGATCTCTTGACCGAGAGCCGCCCCTCTCCCAGCCGCGGACGCCGCCTGGCAAGCCGACGCTATTCGCAAAGGAGCGAATGTCGTTCGCGGCGTCGCCCTTCCTCACGGGATTTCTTTC
>NC_051409.1:16893344-16893717 GCF_015228065.2 Penaeus monodon | reverse complement strand
TTCGGTGCCGCCAGTGCCAACTGCTAATAAGCACGAGATTTCATTTTTTATTTATTATCATCGTTTTAATTTCCATTAATTTTTGTTTATTCCTAATCATCTATTATTCTTTGTTATGTTCTTAACATTATATTTTAAACGGATAAGTTCCTTTCCTCGGATCTGGGAGCTAATTAATATGTGAAAAGATTTAAACAGCAGATAATTAAGTGTTGCTGAAATATTGTAAATTACGAGCAGGTTAACTTTCTTTCATCATATATGGTAAGGTATGTATTTTCGTACTTGGATATCAATTGTTGTATCTTGGCTTGATAGCCAGTCTTTTCACTTATATATCTTCAATTCGTATCCCTTATGTTAATTTAATTTG
>NC_051409.1:16891905-16892313 GCF_015228065.2 Penaeus monodon | reverse complement strand
GTTGCTTTTTCCCCTTAATCTCACTCCCTCCCATCTGTTCCTTTCTCCGTGGCCGTCCTCATCTCCAATTTCGAGGAATCTCGACTTTTTCACCTTTCATAATAGTTCGCTAAATTCCAGATTCATCAGCTAAATTCCATTTCCATATGAACCTTTTTGGGTTCTCACACATATTACAAAAAATCCACAATCGTTTAGCGAATATTTCGTGTTGCATTCATTGTTGCTTTTATTTCTGGCATTTCTCTGGCGTTCAGATCTCCCTTTTCGTGAAAAAATATATTGGCGAAGCAAAACTGGAAACTGAATGATTTGTTTGTTGATTTGCGATGCGAAATACCGAATGTAAAGGGGTGTATGGAGTTTTTTATGTTTCTGTTTTCGGTTAGTGTTTTTGTTAAGGAATCG
>NC_051409.1:16889930-16890890 GCF_015228065.2 Penaeus monodon | reverse complement strand
ACAGGCAAAAAGAGAAAGGAAAAATTAGGATCAGATTTGACTTTTGTAATACCAAATAACATGTAAAAGTATGTATATATTTTCTACTTGAATTTTTTTCCATACCAAGAAAACTCATTACATATACATAATTTACTCAGATTATTTCAATTTGGAAATGGAATTCTAGAAAAAAAAAACTCTACCTCCATTGATATCGTCTTGCATTATGTATTTCGATAGGTAAACAACGGGCATATGACATTGCTTTTCAGCATTTCTTCCTTTCTTACTTGCGTCGAATGAAAAAGTTGTCTGTTACTTTCTTGGATCGACATCAGGATTACTTTTATTGTCTGTTTGTTATGAGGCTAGGTTGTTTATGAGCCAAAGTTCAGTGGATTAATTGGATGCTGAACGTGATTCACGTAGTCTATGGGTATGGAATGGAATTAAAGAATTCGTTGCTAATGCAATCTATCAGAGAAAATGAGTATAATAGGAAATTTCAGAGTACATATATACATTCCCTAGGGAATTCACGCAAAATTGATATTCTGTAGTAAACTAATAGTCTGCACTCTTTAAGCGCTTTCTTGTTGATATATGTCATCTATCTCAATCCGCATATCAAAAAAAATATATATGATCAATTCAGAAGACCGAAAAATTTACACCCTTAACTTCGGCCAGATATTCGCCTCCAAGACACAGCCTTGAATTCCGGCGTCGCATACACACCTCTATTCCCTTGCACTCGGGAAGCCGCCAGCCTGGAATACCCTGAGAGAATCTCACATACGCAAACGCCCAGTAGATGCTTTCACTAACCAAATAAAGGCTGGAGGAAAGCCTTAAAGCACGCGAAGACCGCAATCAAATAAATACTGGCGAGATACAGAGAGACACTCAAGCCGGTGCCAAATAAAGAGAGGAGGCACATCAAAACCAAAGTCACCAAATAAACGAAGAACACCCGCA
>NC_051409.1:16889314-16889885 GCF_015228065.2 Penaeus monodon | reverse complement strand
ATTTCTTTTATCTCGGTTTTATTTTTTCTTCCGAGTATATCATTCTTCCTCTTCCGAGCCAATCTCTCCCGTATCCCCTGTTCATTTCTTTTTTCTTTCCTTTTTCTCTATTCTTCCCGTGTCCCCTTTTGATGGAGATGTTCGGGCCGCACAACGCATATATCCCTCCGCCGGACGAAGCGCTCCGTTGACTCGCTCCTCCTTGTCCCTTCGGCCGATTACCCGAGAGACAGGCCATCCGGAACGGCGGAGGAAGCGACTGGAGCAAAATTCCTGCTTCACTTTATTGCGCGTGAGGGAGAGCCGCATTGCTTGCAAATGAGAGCGGCAACAGTTTCCCCACCGGCCGATGCGTTTGCCGTCCCCGTATCCGGGCGCTGAGGGACCCCGAATTACGCTCGATATTACAAACGTTCATGACCGCTTTAACCGGACGCTGGTTTTTGGTATCCGTTTACGAGCTCCTTCTGTTTTATTCTCTTTTTTGTCACTTATTCCTCCACTTTTTTTTTTTTTTTACTTGTATCAGATTTTTTCTTTTCTTCCTAAATGATGTTATATGCTCGTTTCC
>NC_051409.1:16888964-16889261 GCF_015228065.2 Penaeus monodon | reverse complement strand
GAAATTGGTTCTCAACTTTTCGCCATGACTTTCCATTTTCTCATCTCGTTATGGTGACTATACTTTATTTTCTTGTCAATTATCTGACCCCTATCTCTTCACTCTTTCATTTTATCGCGTTTATTGTTGTTTAGTTTAGTTTTTTCCCCCTTTTGTCATTTTTTTCTTGCATGTTTACCTTCTTAACCTGTGACTCTTTTATCGCCTGTCCTCCTTCCCTCTTGCTCTTCCCTCCTCCCTTTGCTCTTCAGCATTCCGTTCTTCATCATCATCCCTCCCCTTCTGTCTTTTTCGCCT
>NC_051409.1:16888322-16888543 GCF_015228065.2 Penaeus monodon | reverse complement strand
ATTATTTCCAAATATAATCCCTAATGATGCGTGTGTGCGTTTTCACTCGCACTAATCTGCATTAATTGCCCCGGTCTGCATGGCATCGCCTCCCCGCCAGACACAATGGAGAACATCCTTGAAAGGGAGAGACATTCAGCTAGCTTCAGAACTCATGGCCGTAATGGACTACTCTCTCTATAGCTCCTATTTGCGGTGAGAGTTTTCTGTAAGTCTGCATC
>NC_051409.1:16888086-16888236 GCF_015228065.2 Penaeus monodon | reverse complement strand
GGATGTATCGAGCTGGGCGATCTGTGTCCATTGTGGATGAAATTCAGCAAGATTTGGTTTTCGTTGAACAGAAGGGATAGATTTCGATGGGTCTTGAGGGAAGGTCTCAGTGGCCGGCGGCTTAAGTTGTGAGTATAATGGAAGATTAAT
>NC_051409.1:16887441-16887582 GCF_015228065.2 Penaeus monodon | reverse complement strand
AGGGACAACAGTTCAGGCATGCAACAAAAAAAATCCCAGGATTACAAGTAACAAATGCACTCAATATAATTCTTTTTGAGTCAGGAAGGGAAGGGATCAACGCAGGCAATGCACGTCAAATTTCATTACGTATAATGGCGT
>NC_051409.1:16886408-16887075 GCF_015228065.2 Penaeus monodon | reverse complement strand
CCGAAGTCCGACCCGCGAGGTCTCTCCCTAGCATCGCAGCCTCCATGCCATTACCCAGAGAAGGACGGGCATAAAACACACAGAATGTCTTTTTGCATGTGCATTAAAGACAAAAGGGAAGAAAGGAAGGGGGGAGAAAACACGTTTTCTAAAGTCCACGACGAGAAAAACATCGGGTATCCGGTCCATGTCACTAGAAGGCTAATGGAAGTCCCCGCCTCAGACCGTTCGTGGTGACGTCACACGCATGCAGTCGGCTCGTCACGAACACGAACGGGCCGAGAGCAGAACTGAAACGTCTCGGGGGACTCGGCCATTATGGTAATGAATTCTCTTGCCTCAGTAGGAGACTCTCCTTTTAAGATGTAGAGGAACTTTCATTATTTTTTTCGTGAATGCGTCCTGAATGAGTCTCTCGAACCGCCATGTGTATAATTTCTCCATCAGAGGGTGTATAACTTTCTCCAACAGCCTTACCGAAGCCTTTCACTTTTTACTTCTCTTCCTTGACTCTTCGTGGGAATCCGCTGCAGAGAGTAGAAAAAGGAGAACGTGCACGCCAGAGCATTATTATGAATAAAAGTGCCGATATTGTTAAAGTTCCGGCGAAATGAGGCAAATAATTCTCATTCTCTTTCTCACCTGTCCCTCCACATCTTTCCTATTC
>NC_051409.1:16884510-16884769 GCF_015228065.2 Penaeus monodon | reverse complement strand
CGTAGACGACATATTTTCACATTCTTGTCATAAGCAACGCACTTTGATCGATGGCTGTCGGAAGAAAATGCAAATGACTATTATAAATCGTGAGGCAAAGAGGGAAGGACATTGATTCATTTACCTGAAAAATAATCTACACGAATGTCATATTATTTACATTTTATAACTGTAGAAAGGTACTCGGTTTCGCAATGTATATTAACCCTTCTGTTTTTTCTATATCACGTATGCAATCACATATTTAGTATATTCGGTA
>NC_051409.1:16882758-16883050 GCF_015228065.2 Penaeus monodon | reverse complement strand
GAGTTAAAGAGAAAAACGTTATTTTTTCTTGCATTAGTTATCGCTCCTTTGGCAGCCTGATCAGACTAGCGTGGCTGGTACACCGATATTGGAACGTGATGAAACGAAATAGTCTATTTACCGAAGTAAAAATCCGCTTTATTGGCCAATAGGACATTTTGTGTGTGTGTGTGTTGGCAGTGCGTGGGGGGAGGCTATTTTTCTCGTATAAGTTGGGAAAAGCAAGTGGGGATGGTACTGGGGTCTTGATCTCGCCAAACTCTGCTTTTTTTGAAGTCCATAAACTCATGTT
>NC_051409.1:16881347-16881414 GCF_015228065.2 Penaeus monodon | reverse complement strand
GCCAGCATGTGAAATCGTTTGTTGAAGCAATATCATTTTCGCCTCCCTTTGGTCTCTCCAAATGTTC
>NC_051409.1:16880970-16881312 GCF_015228065.2 Penaeus monodon | reverse complement strand
TTTCTAATCCTTGTTGGTTGTTTTCTTTTTTCATCTCTGCACAGACACGATTGTTCCTGTTAACCGGTGTACGTGTCTGTGCTCTTGCTCATGTTTCTACATTTTGCTATTCTTTCGTTTTTCGTCTCCTCATATCTGTCTTTTTTAGTATTGTTTCCATTCTTTAAGCTCTCTATTTTTCAAATTATGATCATCATGATTATCATGCTTTTTATAACGGTTTCATTTCAGACTTTTTCTTTTTCATATATTTGTACTATCCGTACATTAAGTCTGTTTCGGTCTTTTCGTCCACGGTCATTCTCTTTTTGTGTGTGTGCCTGTTTGTCGCCCTCCTTCTAC
>NC_051409.1:16880507-16880862 GCF_015228065.2 Penaeus monodon | reverse complement strand
AAATAGCTCCAATGGCAGTAAAAAACATTCGCCCGCTTTGCACACTGCTGAGGTATGTCGCCAGTGTTGCCTCTTTAATCGTAGCATTTGATTTTATTCTTATTTGAACCATTTCCTTAATTCACCACGTATTTATCATGTCAATTTTGGGTTGAAACAATAAACATGACGAGTGGGAAAAATACAAAAACGATAAAACAGTCAGGCTACTCTAGTATGTATATAAATAGCTCATTGGGAGTTGTTCTCGTACATCTGCCACCCTCTCGTAATGTTACATTTTTGTAAGACTTAATTCTCATATGTTAAGGCATGATGGTTCGCATAAGAAATAATTTTGGGTTCTTGGCAACAT
>NC_051409.1:16879551-16880031 GCF_015228065.2 Penaeus monodon | reverse complement strand
CCAACGGGCAGATAACCACAACAAGGAAGGATGACCATGAAGAGTACGGCGAAGAGGCAGAGGGAGAGGCTCCTGGACAAGCAGGAAATTGAAAACAAATCCATAAATTGGTCACACATAAGGAATTTTTGAGTTACATTATATTATCAAATTAACTATGAATTAAAATTGACATTTGAGAAATAATCTACTGAGATCTTTGGTTTGAAATCCTACATACTACTTTCATGTTAAACAAATATGAAGACAAAACAAATATTAAAACAATCTTCATTATGACTTCCCCCCCCCCACCGTTCACACGTTACACTGATATTACAATCTAAGCCTGAAATGATATTCCATTTGACAGCTAACTTGATGTTTCTTCATTCTGA
Source organism: Penaeus monodon (assembly GCF_015228065.2). NCBI lineage: Eukaryota > Metazoa > Arthropoda > Malacostraca > Decapoda > Penaeidae > Penaeus > Penaeus monodon. The sequence continues at coordinate 16,879,654 of NC_051409.1, read as the reverse complement.
TGTAAATAGGAGTGCTAATTGAAAACTTCAATACTAAAGAATCACACGCAAATACACACACAGACACGAGCGTTGTCGCAATTCATATAACGAATCTATGAGA
>NC_051409.1:16879202-16879501 GCF_015228065.2 Penaeus monodon | reverse complement strand
AGATACACAAGATAGTTATAAATGTTGGAGAATGTCTCGTTCGAAGCTGCAGTTTAATTATAAATATGAACATATTGTCAAAAATAAACACTCAACTTGTAAAAACATTGCATAAATGTTAAGTAAATACTTATGAAATATAATGCAATAGTTAGGTGCTTACCCAAACACCGAGGAATATAAAAATATAAAATAAGGGTTGGACCACATAACAATACAAAAGCAGCTGGCTATCACAACATGGCGTCCCTCTCTCGAAAGCAGTATTGGAACCTCTCACAAAACACACCAAATGCATG
>NC_051409.1:16878430-16878508 GCF_015228065.2 Penaeus monodon | reverse complement strand
GGCATGAAGTAGTCTGTAGAAAGCAGCCCGTAAAGCTGGAGAGGCTTAGGGACGAGTTATGGCGTTAAATACCCTTGG
>NC_051409.1:16877681-16878396 GCF_015228065.2 Penaeus monodon | reverse complement strand
CCCTTGGGAACACGAAAGGAAAGCTTATTGGTTCCATGAAGGCTGTTGAAACGGTTCTTCCTTTGGGGAGAAACGCGTAAGTAAAGATAACAATGGCAGTAGTAAAAGATTAGTAAATCTAAATGGATAAATAATGGTAATAGTAAAGATAAAACAATTTAAAAAAGAACAACAAAAAAGCATAAACAAGAATAAAGAGAGGCAAGTGAAAGACAATAAAATAAAATGAAACAATAAAATTTAACAGAAAATACAAAAGACACTGATAAAATAACAGTGGAAAATGAAGAGGAACAAATATTCATACCTTGAAGATATTAAAATAAAACAAGAGTTTTATTTGCTGCTAAAATCATACAAGGAAAGGGAAGGATTAGCGAAGAGAAAGTAATAATAACTTCAGTAAGAAAGAAAAGTGCTTAAAAAGAAAGAAAAAAGGAACTTTATTCACAGCAATTAAAAGACCTCAAGGATGCTAATGAATTTACAAGAATGTAGTAGATGCCTGGGAAAAGTGTAAACGTGCTAGAAATACATACAAGCATAGAGTAAAACAAAATAAAGGTGATAGACTCAAAATTTATAAAAAAGGCAAAGCACACACACATAAAAATACGTGCGAAAAGAAATGACAAAAATAATCAACGGGAAAATGTGCAAGGGGAAGGGGACCACACGAAGGGGAACGTATATATGATCACTGAACATACTCCAC
>NC_051409.1:16877004-16877068 GCF_015228065.2 Penaeus monodon | reverse complement strand
TTAACTTACATTCACGCATATACAGGTATCGAAGCATCGCAGGAGTATCTTCTTCAGGGCTCAG
>NC_051409.1:16876020-16876822 GCF_015228065.2 Penaeus monodon | reverse complement strand
TTTCGTCTATTGAAGGCCCGCGCTAAAGTGACACAGCGCCCGAATTGATGCTCATATTCCGCTAGATTTGTTAGAGAGAGTAAATGGCTGTATTTTCATAGGCGATACAGGTACCACTAAATCAGTAACAACAAAATTGATTGTAAGCCTTAGGTACCATAGATGTGGCTCCCTGAAAAGCAGTTTTGATGTAGGTATCAAGTAGTCCCGTGTATTACTTAGATAACGATATAGAACGATACTGAGAATATGAAAAATAGATAAATAGATAAAGGATTAGCATCTGTCTACTTTTATTCTTATGTACACTGATCTATCTGTTTATATATTTCCGTTCATCTTCCTCCTTCTGTGTATGCTGTGTCTTCCGTCTGCATCTTATGCTTATCTACCTACATTTCTATCTTGGTGCTTACTTACCTTTGTGCTTAATTATTCATAGCGTAATTATTTACTAATGAATAAAGCTGAAACTGAGTTTTATCTCTTCGACATTCACATATTTTACGTAGTATGATTTGAGAAAAAATGAAAAACAACGCATTATAGAAGCTTGATATATTGTCATTACATTCACATATTGAATATACCATAACTAAATTCAAATTTCCTAGATGTTAGTACTTTACAATCCTGAATACTTTTAAATCCTAAATAATTTAAGTGAATCCATGATGCACGGTATTCAAATCATTACATATTCGAAGCAATTTCACTCACATTCATTGTCCCGATTTTTACACCGAATTTACATTACCATATTCATAGATTAACGTTTGAATCGAGTTTGAAATAGCTCAAA
>NC_051409.1:16875262-16875839 GCF_015228065.2 Penaeus monodon | reverse complement strand
ATTCGGTGCAGATATACTATAGACTTTTACCGTCCAAACAAGGTGACAGTGTGGGCACAGTCATCGTTGGGTTTCTTGCTCTCTTTGAACTTCTACTGACTTCATCCTTAGTACTCGAAAGTTGGCCTACCTACCCATGGAGGCCAGCTTCGTTGAGAATGTGATTGAAGGACGCTAAACGCCTTTTTTAATATTTTGCTCGTTCTTACCCTTTCAAGTACATTGTTTGCGGATATGTTTTTTATGTTCTATAAGCTAGCCTCTGACCTTTCGTCATTTGATCCTAACCTCTGATCTTCCTGGCTAGTCTGTGTATTTCTCTGCCATTCGTCGATACGTTATAGACTTACCAACACGCTCATAGATTGGATATGTTGTGGACTGAAATAAGACATATCACAGGGAGGTAATGAGGATAATCTCAAATGCTCTTACCTTAAGTATAATACCTCCTCATATACGAAGATAAGCTATAATGCAGAGGATGGTACATGGAAACTCAATCATGTCGGATAACATACCACAGAAATATGTAATTCAGCAATGCCTCCCCATTGACGGTTGAACTTGGTGCAGG
>NC_051409.1:16872774-16872888 GCF_015228065.2 Penaeus monodon | reverse complement strand
TTCTGAGACTAAGTTATCTGGTGCATATTACCCATCGTTTGGTCTCTAATAAGTAAAACAGATATAGCATTTCAAAAATATGCAGATTTGAGAAATAGTGTTTAAGATGCTTTG
>NC_051409.1:16872096-16872182 GCF_015228065.2 Penaeus monodon | reverse complement strand
GACTCCTGTATGAATTTCTATGGGACAAAAGCAGGAGCAACAAGAAAGAACGAAGTGCACTGTAGTCAACCCCGGCCCTGGAGGCG
>NC_051409.1:16871767-16872052 GCF_015228065.2 Penaeus monodon | reverse complement strand
GGAATAACGTCTCTACAGCTTCTCATTTGCATAACAACAGATCAGTGTAATAACGCGCAATAAACTTTCCCCGAGAGGCTTTTAAGGATTTTGTAACTACACAAACACGGATTTCGCCAATTAAAAACGTGTCACTTAAGCCCCGTGTTTGAACTTTCTCCGGGGAAAGTCTGGAAGCTGAGAATGGAGGGACGACCCCGTGTCTGGAATGGCTTCCAGGATTCGCGCTTTTTCTCTTGTTCTTATTTTCTCCTGTGCTTACCTGCGTTACGATGATTATACGTA
>NC_051409.1:16870230-16870645 GCF_015228065.2 Penaeus monodon | reverse complement strand
GTATTGATACACAAAGATCCAGGGCATACAGTATGATTCAGAGCAGGAAAACGCAATTGAGAAATAAAAGTTGTGACTAATAGCAAGAGAGCTAAGACAATAATGCTGCAATAACCAGAATAATAATGATATTGCACACGGGTATGATACACTAATATAGAACGTGTTGCATATCATGATGATCACGAAGATAAGAATTATCGCAAATTGAGATAATGGTAAGTTTGTTGATAATAGCAAACGCGAAGTACCAAGTGGCAATAAAGTATGGATAATTGCAAGACGGGAGTGCAACATCTTCCGTACAAGGTGTTTCTGTGTCCGAGATTATGATCGCCTTTATTCGGTTTATTATGCCTAGATAGCTACTTTAGTAGAGGAGCGAGAGCGGAGAAGATAGAAGAGAAGAAGGAGT
>NC_051409.1:16869405-16869975 GCF_015228065.2 Penaeus monodon | reverse complement strand
CGACTGATGGTTCGAGTGGTTGACAGCTAAATACGAGAGATAGGCAGCCAAAACACGTACCAAGTCTTTGCGCAATAATATCTTTTACAGTGTGAAGAAAAAAAGAAGGTTGGGCATAAGGAATAAAGGAAACGAATTTGTAGAGTGACGTTTGCTTTTAAAAATCCATCACCAGTAACTAACAAAAACAGATAAATAAATCCGCATTCTAGGTAATCGTCCACGGACCGCAGAGCTCATGAATATGCAGCTGTCGGCCGCCCACATAAATGCATCGGTCTGTGCAATGCTTTTGTCCCACGGCTTGACGGCCATGCCACGCGCCCTGTCAAACGAATACATTGACACATCAAATGTGTCACATATGTCAATCCAGTGTATAATCAGGGGATTTTTTTTATCCCTCCTTTTTCGGAGGCGAGGTTGTATTTTTCCGTCTACATCACTTCTGTTTCTTTTATATACTTTAACATTTGAACAAAACATTCACATATTCTTTCGTATATTGTAGATTTATTTAGACTGTGAGTAATTCAAGCCTCATTATGGGTTCCCTCCTCATCTCTGTCT
>NC_051409.1:16868231-16869367 GCF_015228065.2 Penaeus monodon | reverse complement strand
GGTCCCTATCCTGCAAAGTCTCTCTTGTTTTACTCCTCTCATTTATTTCATAGTTTCCCTCCTTTCCTTCTTGCCAGCACTTGGTATCTTCCTGTTCCTCAGTCCTCCCCTTCTTCCTTGTATCATCACTCTGTTCCTTACATCTTCCCTATGCTTCTCGCACCCTCTCCTTGTTCCTCGCACCCTTTTGCTTCTTCGTATCCACTTCTTGTCCCTGGCATCCTCTACATATTCCTCATAGGCTTCGTCAGTTTAATGAAACTTGCCCTTGTTCCCCGCATCCTCCACCCCCATTTCCCCCTGCCCCTCGCACACTGCCCCCCTCCCCGCATCCTCCCCCCCCATTTCCCCCTCCCCTCGCACATCCCCCCTCCCCCATCCCCCCCCCTCGCCCTGCCCCTCCCACCCCACCTCCTCCCCCCCATTTCCCCCTGCCCCTCGCACACTGCCACCCCTCCCCCGCATCCTCCACCCCCATTTCCCCCTGCCCCTCGCACACTGCCACCCCTCCCCCGCATCCTCCATCCTCCCTATTCCCACTCAGGGGTCCGCGGACACCGTCTGCTTCCACACCCACATTTGTTACACGCTTATTATGATCCCGGTATTAGTCAACCTGTTCCCTCGCTTCAAAACACCCAATTTTACTGTTTTATTGTTTTACTGTAATTCGAATTCATGGATTTATTTGTTTTAGTATTTGTTCAATTTCAGTATAATTTTCATGTTTTGCCTTTCGTGACAGCTAACAATGATCAGTTCATATATTTCATTACATCGATATTTGCTTGATTTTGTAATATTTACCTTTCAGGTAACTCTATTCTGTCTACATTCTTTCAAACATATGAGTAATATAGATAATGGCTGGTCAGGTTTCTGTCGTGGCGCCCTTAATATTATTTTTATATAAATTTGGCTGTATGCATTTGATCAGCTCCCGAATCGTTCATCCAAACCTACTGATTTGCCTTTTAATACGTAGTGTCTCAGCTGTTGGAGCTCATAATGTCTGAGCTGTATTATTAATTTTTGTTATAGTTGTTTCAATCTCAGCTGAAGTTTTCCTTCGTATACTCATTGGGTGAACTAAAAAGCGAATATATATTCCTTCTATGGTGGACTCTCTTGCCAGT
>NC_051409.1:16867315-16867393 GCF_015228065.2 Penaeus monodon | reverse complement strand
AGAGAGAAAACAAGTCAAACCAGTTAAACAAAAAACTAAATTAAACGAAAAAAACACTTGGTAGGTACTATATTATCT
>NC_051409.1:16866720-16866980 GCF_015228065.2 Penaeus monodon | reverse complement strand
CACAAAGATGGAGTTTCATTTTTATTTGAAGAGTGTTTAATACAAACTTTTGAAATTTTTGGATTAAAATGAGACTAGGTGCACATGTGACAATTTTGTTTTACGCTCTGTGTCTACATCCCCAGATTACTTACAGTATACAGTCAGAAAAATAACCAAAACACAGAAAAAAAAACTGAGTGGAAGTTCTTGTTAACATAGCCTCACTGATTGCAGGAATGTTGCAAATAGTAAAAGTTCATTCTAGAATCAGTAATATC
>NC_051409.1:16864756-16865194 GCF_015228065.2 Penaeus monodon | reverse complement strand
ACTGCTTATCTCACGTGACCCAATTTACTTTATCACTTTAGTATCTTCATTTTGTCTAAAATAATTTTGCGGAATATGAAAATAACATTGTTTGAAATTTGAACTGAAATCTTCCATGGTGGAATCTTGCTAAATGTAAGAAGTTGGAAATATATGTGAGATGCACTTTTGTTTATTTCTTCTTTCCCCGGACCTACAGCTTTCCGGCTTAGTTGAATATGCTATGGAAGAGAAAATGTGTTCATTCTCTTGCAGACTATGTCAGAAAATAAAACTGATATTACAAATGACATCACGTGCAATTCTTTGTAGAACTTTTCATTCATTAATCACACTGAAAAGAATTTTCAACCAAACAAAAGATGTTTCATTTTTATAGTCGACAAATACCATGTGTGTGTGTATTTATTTATATATATACATAGTGTGTCTGTGTTG
>NC_051409.1:16864073-16864397 GCF_015228065.2 Penaeus monodon | reverse complement strand
GCAGCATTGATAGCACGAGCAGGGAAAAATATAAGCTTTCATAAAGTGATAGAGCAAACAAGTAGTAATCAAACATGTATATTTCTTCCGTAGATTTTATAAACACAGCGTTCCGACATCCTTTTGAACTGGTATTGTATTTCGATGGCCGCCAGCGGAGAGGACTCGGGAGGAAAATTCATACGCAGTTCTAAAGTCAAATATTTGTTTGAAATATCAGCATAGCTATGATCTAATTTCATAACAGAAACCTCTTCAAACACGGAATTATTTAATATACTGCACTAGTGTTGGGATTTAATAAATCACTTATGGAGAAAAAGT
>NC_051409.1:16861937-16862473 GCF_015228065.2 Penaeus monodon | reverse complement strand
ATAAATTCGTAGTTTAGTACAACAAAACCAACCGCCGATTTAAACCAGAAACTATGACTATCGCTATTTATGCGTCAAAACTCGCGGAAGACCTAATCTAATCACCTCATTCATATGCGATGAAAGCTAATGAACAAATCCAGGGACCAGCTGCCTAGCACGTAAATTGAATATTGATTTGGTGCCCGTACATTTCTACGGGCATCACAATTTGTGCATTTAATAGCTAGTCAGAAAAGCTAACCAGCGCCCACACAATATACTTGGGAACGAAAACTCTGCATTGAGAAAAGGAACAAATAATGCGACTTCGGCCTGTAGATTACGGCTTGGCTCCCATCCGGTCCTAAGTGCTCTTTGGAAACAAGTGCACCGTTTGTGTGTGTGTGTGGGGGGGGGGGGGGCGGCAATGATTTCCTTTCCTCTATATTTGTATATGTAGGGACAGATGTTTATTTGATCTCTTCAGCATCATCCACATCTGCTTCTATGTTTCATTTCCACCGCATTTGTTCTATCCCTTAGTCTACTTCACA
>NC_051409.1:16860780-16861854 GCF_015228065.2 Penaeus monodon | reverse complement strand
TCTATAAAAAATAAAAAAAATGCCTCTATTTTTCTGTTCGCATCTTCCTTCTCATTCTTTCGATTCTTTCCATCTTCCACCCCTTCTCCTTCCCCCTCTGCCTTTTCATCACGTAAAAGGAAATTCACAAAATGGGGAAATGGCTCGTTCCTGCCTGAGGGCGGCGCGTGCAAGAGTGTCAGTCACGAGTTATTGGTTGTTTGGATTTCTCAAAGTAATACATGCTGTTTCACCCTGGGTACCCCGGGTGAAACTGCGATGGCAATGGTACTCTTTCTCTTTTCCTTCTCCATAGGTACTCTTTACTGTCTTCCCCTCTTAACAGTCCCTAGGTTACCTCTCCTTCTCTGAAACCTACCTACTTATTCCCCTTCTCCTAAAACATTCTCACCAGTCCATTTACCTTCTTTAGCCCCATCTTACCTTCTTTAGCCCCATCTTACCTTCTTAAGCCCCATCTTACCTTCCTTAGCCTCTCCACCCTTAAGCCCCCACCCCGATTAAAGTTAGCCTTTTCTCCCAAAGGTCTTCTCCTCACTCCCCGTCCAACCCGCCCGTCCAACCTACTCCTGCCCCGACCCAAGCATAAACATTTATGTCGGGCAAAATATTAATAATAAACGCAGACTTGCATTACACGGGAACTCTCGATCAAATTTTGCCCCGGACTGCCCCCTCCCCCCGAAGACGGAAGTTCCTCGAGTCTTTGAGTAATGGTATTTTTGGTCCTAAACTGTAAAGTCAAAAATTTTCTTAGAGTTTTCATATTACGAGAGAGTTTATGCTGGAAATGGTAAACTTTTTTTCAGGCGATGGAAGGGGGAAATTGTTGGCAAAAGAACGGATGCATTTAAAAAGGAATATGTATTATAGCCACGACAGCATGCAAATTATATTATAAAAATCAGAATATGATTAATTTGTTTGAATAAATTGAATATTGATATCACCAAGAATATTTGCCATGTAAAATCCGATTTCACAGTGACTGCAAATTTCCAAATGAAATGATTCTGAAACTACTAATGAATTGATACATATAATCAAGCCAAAACATAATTTTTTTACTTCAGA
>NC_051409.1:16858754-16859184 GCF_015228065.2 Penaeus monodon | reverse complement strand
TGCGATTACAGCCATACCTCGAGATAAGCCACATCACGAAAGCCTTATGTACGAGCTGTTGCTGAGACAGTCATTGCCCTCTTAAAAGACAAAACCCACAGCTACAACACGCATAAAGAACACGGTTATCTCCCGTCGTTACAGCTCTGTGAGTTTCTTTAATTCTGTGAGTCAACACAGAATAAGCGCAGACCGTATCTCGAGCTTGGATGCTTAGGGGTCATCACCGCTACGCCTTCTATCGGGATATAACCCTTGTCTGCAAAGAACCGTTGCGCTTTTGGTGTAGTTTTTTGTTTCCCTCTATTTGTCTTCATAGTTGTTATTGTTTCTTAATTTCTGAATCTATTTCTCTAGGATATGATGAAAATGACTGCAATATAGGATAATGAGCTTAAGCGGCTAATACGATGATAATCATCAAATTTTA
>NC_051409.1:16858234-16858646 GCF_015228065.2 Penaeus monodon | reverse complement strand
TCCTTTAAAATTACATTTAATATTCTTTTAATATAACCATCACTGAATCATTATATCACATCAGGATTTCAGCAATGGGCAATAAAACACAGTGACAGTAAAAATGACCAACAAATATTTTGAAAGCAATGACAAAGATGTGATAATTCTGATAATCCACCAATACTCGTAGGAATAAAATGAGTTGTACATGCTCTAAAAAAAATAGTGACAAGAAGAAAGAAAATGTATAACGATATTGGTGAGATATCATTTCTTCACCATGAAAAATCATATCATATATATTTTTCCTTAATTCAAGACTATACAGACGGAAATACTTTGACAAGAGGCACTAAACCAATATCTTTCCCTCCATACAGATCCCGATCATCACGCATCGCTGAAGAAAACAATAAGAACTTCAAAGAAA
>NC_051409.1:16858007-16858185 GCF_015228065.2 Penaeus monodon | reverse complement strand
CCCTAATGAAGCAGTGACGTCATCATCACGTGACCTCTGACGTCACCGGGACAGGGACAGCTCCGCCCACTCACAATGGCTGGGCAGGCTGGGGTACCTGCTCTGGCCCTCTACTTCGTGGTCGCCTTCCTTACGGGTACGTCGGAAACTGCGCTTGCTTGCTCGTTTTTCGCTTAAC
>NC_051409.1:16857795-16857884 GCF_015228065.2 Penaeus monodon | reverse complement strand
AATATTTTAAAGCTAGTTATATAACAAAACCGGAACCAAATAGCTAGGATAATAAAACATAAATAACGTAGAATGCTGAATGACTTATG
>NC_051409.1:16856083-16857186 GCF_015228065.2 Penaeus monodon | reverse complement strand
TTCTCATCTCACCTTAACGAGAGGCAACAAACATGCATCTACTGCGAAAATATCAAACAGTTGAAAGTTACTGCCCATAAAACATTTAATATCAACAGGAGCCGCTCAAGTGATTTAACTTAGTGTTAGTTATCACGGGCATAAATATATAGAATATGCAGCGCTGTCGTTATTAAGAACCGGCTCCCAAGATACGACGCCGGCATATCTTCAGTCTCCTTTCTCTACTCTATTTATCTAACCATTTTCTACCCACGCCAAACGCAGTCTACCTCAGAATGTTCTATCCAATATCAATCCTTATCCCTCTGTGGCGGAGAGGTAGGGTACTGCTCCCCACACCCCTTCCCTATTTTCTCACCCCCGCCATTCAGATGTAAGAAGGTGGGGAGGGGCTATTCTCTCCCCTCCTCCCCTTATTTTTCAGACTTCTCCTCCATGACCCCTATTCTGCCTACTTTCCTCCCTTCCCTCCTATTCTTCCTACTTCTCCCCCCTTCCCATCTCCCCCCCTCCTCCCTAACCTCCCTGATTCCCTCGCGTGGCTTTGTCGTTCCGAGTCCGCTCATTCAGTTTTCCGTCTGAGTAGCCCTGGTTATGCAAGTTAGGGCCGGTTGCTTGTGCTATTTACTGCGGGATAATTTTAGCGGCAATACCTCGCAAATTCTCCAACGTAGGTAAATACACAAAGAGAGTGGATTCCTTTTTGGGGGGATTTTTGAGCAGGGGGCTTTGGGGAGTTTAGAAAGAACGAAGAAGGGGAGAGGAGAATGCTGGGTATATGCCTCCTGCAGATGCATTCAGCGTGGAGGCACAAAAGGCCTCTGGAGGTGCTGGGATTTGGGGAAAAGGGCTGTTGTAGGGTGGGGGTATCTTCTACGAAATTAAAATTAAAAAAATCAAAATAGAAAACAAATAAGAGAGTGAAAGTAATAAGTATACAGGTATATGAATTAGTAATGAAACCAAGATTTTCTCAGGGGAAATTAAAGAAAAAAATATATGTGGCTAACAGGCATTAGTATTTAACGGGTAAATTTACATGAAAATTATCACTATCATTATATTATGGAAAATGTGGTTTGAAAAATATGTAGAATGAT
>NC_051409.1:16855718-16855861 GCF_015228065.2 Penaeus monodon | reverse complement strand
CCATTAAGTTCCAACAACACTTTAACTGAGTTCCAATTGCAACAAATGATCAACATCTGAAGAATCTCACCTCAGACAATTACCTTTGATTAAAAAAGAGGGAGAGGGTGGGAGAAAGTAAGACTCAGAGAAACTGCAGAAAG
>NC_051409.1:16853252-16854067 GCF_015228065.2 Penaeus monodon | reverse complement strand
TCCTCTGAATCAGGAATCCCCCAAAGCCCAGAGATCGCCTTAATCGCTCCCAATAGATTTTTCGTCTGTCTGCGACGCAGGTCTTTCTCACTAAGCCATTCCAGAATCCACAACTGCACTCTGCATCTCCTAAATGGAAAGAGCAAGGGAAAGCGAGCGTCTTTTAACACTGTTTGGACACGCCAGAAGATTTCGTTGTAGATTTTTGTGGACTTGGCAAAATTAGACCCACCGAGGGAGGCAGCGGCGAACATTCGGAGGGAAGGAAGGAAAAAAGAGCAGAGATGTGAATGTAATCTGAATTAATTGTCGAGGATGCATAGCTAACAGATAATGAAAAAGGGCGTACGAACGAAACAATAATCAGGATGAATGTTGTCTCTGAAAGGAGGGATCGATGGATATATGATCTTATATATCGTTTTTGATGAACAAATGCAAAGATGACTACAGCTGTGTTAGATAGATACCGAAACAAAGAGAGACAGGACGTAACGCAGACTTGGAAACAAAGAATCGTAGAAACAAAGACAGAACAAAAGCAGACGGGAAAGGCAGCGAAAGCAAACAGAGTAAGGGGAAGAGTAACTTTAAGAGAAGCAGAATATTACACAGTGAAAGGCATGCCAATCAACCTTTGGACATGTAAATGATAATGAATTTACCTGCGGTCATAATATTCACATCACAAACACAAAAGGACATCACTGTGTGAGTCCGTGTATTTGTGAGAGACTCGTTTGTGTGTTCATTTGCATTTGCTTGTGTATTCTAAAAACAAAGTTTTCGTATCTGTGTGTCGGAAATAGGATAGG
>NC_051409.1:16852811-16853205 GCF_015228065.2 Penaeus monodon | reverse complement strand
GAACATAAGTCTTGAGTTTTAGCTCAACCTATGAACGTCGACAGTACAATGTACACACGGATATGTGCATATTCAGCTGTATTTACGCCTCTCCATACATAGAATAACTGCCCTGTCGTACTATCCTTGTCCCTGCTTATACACTACTGCCGCCGCTGCATGAATTATAGGGAATTCAAAATCGAATCTAATCAAGCCACGAGAACCCCCGTCACTCCGCTCTACTTTGCAAAATCATTCGGTGATCCGGGAGAGAATAAAGCAATGGACGAACCTGGCTGTCTCGTGATTCGATTATTTCGCCGCCTCGTCATCATCGTCATTGCGGGGGAGCTGATGATGACGATAGTGCGAATTATGGTGCTGAGGATGGTGCTGGGTGGGTTGTCATGGC
>NC_051409.1:16852400-16852580 GCF_015228065.2 Penaeus monodon | reverse complement strand
CATCCCATACGCGAGCCAAACAAGCGCTCGGGATCAGCGGCGCCCAAGTTCACCGCCACCAGAGAATATTTGAGTTTGTTTAATTAACATCGCCTGGTTAAGGGTTACACTTTGATGTGTTAATACGGGGCTGCGAAGAGACCGCCGGTACGAAGCTTCATTACAAGTGCTCCCAAAGCG
>NC_051409.1:16851664-16851955 GCF_015228065.2 Penaeus monodon | reverse complement strand
TATTCAGGCAAGAGTCGTACCACGGCAGAAATGAGAATCTCACGCCAGGAGCTTTGTGGTTGTGTTTTCTGCGTGGTTCGAGGCCACGTGATCAACCGTATGGTTGTTGCGCGGTTGATTTTAATTAGTTTCAAGCGGGAGGATCTTTGTTCGTCGGAAGAAGAATTCGTTTATTTGTTTACGTCTCCTGTTTTATTCAAGAACTAAGGAGTTTCATATTTGTTTGTGCTTTGAATTTGGAAAGTATACGTTTAAATTTTGCCAGGTATCTTAGGTCTTGCTCCATTGCCT
>NC_051409.1:16850730-16850992 GCF_015228065.2 Penaeus monodon | reverse complement strand
TTCTTGTCAAACTAGGCTGTTTTTAATATCACTTATATGCTAACAGACACACACACACCAACATACATAGCCATGCATACCGAAGAGGAAGCAAGGAATAGATCCCTAAAAACAAGAATCCAGGAAATCCATTAACGTTGAAACAAAAAGGCTATTTAAGCTCATTATATACTTTTCTCTACACTCAGATACTCTTCTGATGCAATGTCGAAGAGAATGTCGTTACTGAAATATCACTTAAAACAGTTGCCTGCATTTCAAA
>NC_051409.1:16848277-16848438 GCF_015228065.2 Penaeus monodon | reverse complement strand
CAGCTGTGATTGGTAGCATAGCAATTGAAATAAACAGTAGATGTTGTAAATATTTATATCAGTATCATTACTTATATCACCAGTAAGGACATTTAACTTTTTACGATTGCAATATGTTGTTGCTAAATAATTAGTTTAAATATGCTCTAAATTCCATGGAC
>NC_051409.1:16847758-16848170 GCF_015228065.2 Penaeus monodon | reverse complement strand
TGGAAATTAGATAAAATACGATAACAGAAAATTTATAAGGATAAGGGAAATAGAATAAATGAAGAACACGAATGCAGGATGCCTAATGTAATAAAAAGAAAACAGGTGAAGCGTATCCAGCATAAGTGGAGATAAGCTATCTAAAAGAGAAAACATCTTTGCTCATTAGCTTATCTCGACATCTGGAGACATAGCCACTTTGCCGAGATGGATTCTAGCTGAGCCTTCGGGCGGCTGATGAGATGCTCGGCTTTCTTCTCGCTCCCTCCCAGCACGAGGGGGGGGGGGGCAGTCACTCTCTTCCTCTTTTATTGGGAAAGGAAGTCTTTGGATGTTTATCTGAAATGCAGTGTGTTTTAACCGTAGACATTCTCAGTTCTTAACTTAGCTGAAGTACTAAATTTTTTTGCTA
>NC_051409.1:16846622-16846981 GCF_015228065.2 Penaeus monodon | reverse complement strand
CTTTATTATTAGGACTAAAGAAAGAAAGAAAACTTCAACAAGTAAAAATTCGTTAATATAGCCTAAAGCAATAGAATAATGGTAGTAGGCAACGTGAAACAAACACTGCACTAAAACCTATATCGAATGCGCAACGACTGCGTCATTCCCCGAGAGTGCCTACATGCGTACACGTGTATGTACGTCACACGGCACTGGTGGGCAAACAAGGCCGGGAAAGGATTCAGTGTTAAAGAACGAAGGTGAAGAGTCTATGGAACAACCAAGTACTTGAGAATTAGGGGCGAGGATGCGGGACACGAGGAGTGTATGCGGGAGAGACGGGGAGAGGATAAACAAAGGAATGAATGAAAGAATGT
>NC_051409.1:16846322-16846544 GCF_015228065.2 Penaeus monodon | reverse complement strand
ACTGGTTTATTCGAAAATTCAGTACTATTGTAATAAATTAATTGATGTAAAAAATCATAACTATTAATTCAACAAGCATTAACCTCCTTACCATCTGCTTTACCTGTTTCAGTTAACATTATCATATCATTGATATATTACCATATCCATATTGATAATATTATTACTTTATTATCTACATCATTTATCATATTGTCAGTATATATGTCCCCCCAAAAGAAT
>NC_051409.1:16845319-16845464 GCF_015228065.2 Penaeus monodon | reverse complement strand
TATCCATACAGAGAGACAGAGAGAGAGGGATGGATCAAGCAAAAGAGATTATTGACTGAGTGAGAGTGGTGATTGGGGGATGGGAGTAAAAACATGCTGACAGAGGCAAACGCATGGACAAGGATACGGACCGACAGACGGACTG
>NC_051409.1:16845006-16845234 GCF_015228065.2 Penaeus monodon | reverse complement strand
GAGAACGTGATAAGAGGGAAAAGTCCAACTAAGAGGTAATCGCTGTACCCAGAAGCAAGCTCACGAATAATTCATCGAGAGTGAAGCTTCCTCCGCGGCGCTCTCGCTCCGGGATCCAGACGCAGGATTCGCTGTGAGCTTTTTTTTTCGCTTCTTGCTTGATTCCGTCATATTTATGTCGGAAACCCTTTGCTGCGTGTGATTTATCGACCTGTTTCTCTTCCTGAT
>NC_051409.1:16843508-16843927 GCF_015228065.2 Penaeus monodon | reverse complement strand
ATTAGCTTAAACTTTCGATCAGAATATGAGGAATGTCTGTTAAGCTAATTATCGAGGCAAACTCTGATAATAACTTCCCTTTTTCTCCCTTTCCCTCTTCCCTCTCCCTTTCTTCATCTACTTCAAAATGTTCTTATTTACTCGTCAATCTGCATCTTTCCTCCGCTCTTCCTCCCCTCGCCCCCTTCTCTTTCTGTCTCTTTAATAACTGTTGCAGAACATGAACTTGTTCCTTTCTGTCGCTCTTGTGACCTCATATGCGACTCGCTCAACAACAAGCTGCTCGCGTTAGGTCAACCATGCACCATTTGGGTGCGAGGCGCAGTCTAGTTATGCAGCACCTTTCTAGAGCATTTGCGAAGGAAGTTTTTATACATGCATGAAGAAAATTGTGGGGGTTATACAGACCACTAGCTTTA
>NC_051409.1:16841717-16842278 GCF_015228065.2 Penaeus monodon | reverse complement strand
TGATTGTTTGCTTGACTAATAATGTAGTTTTTTTTTTCTTGCAATTATACTCGACCTTGTTTCCTTTCTGTTGTAAAACTATCTGCGGCCAATTTGCCATGGATTCAGCAAGACTGGCGAAATAGGAGAGATCCATATGAACCGCTAGCTTCTTTAGTGTCTCCAGTAGATCTCCGATACTGCTAGGTCTGGTTCCTTACACCTGGTTCCACATGACGTTCCATGCGTTTTTATGGGGTCAGATGATGTGAGTTACCTGCCCACTCTAATACATTACTTCCGCTGTCATTTAGACACTTTTGGAATGTCTCTGACTCGTGGCAAGGGACGTTAACGTTCATAAAATAATCATATTCATTAATTCCCCCTACAATGGCAAATGTTCCCTTAATACGTCAATGTAATCACTTCCGCTCGCTGTAACATTGTTTAGAAGAATGTATAGACCTCGCCTCCCCTTACTCCCAGAGAAATAATCCCAAACCACTTCACCGTCCTCATGTTTAACTGCCTTGATTGTACATTTCGGGTTGTAGCGCAACGCGGGGTTGGGGCGACGCG
>NC_051409.1:16841211-16841630 GCF_015228065.2 Penaeus monodon | reverse complement strand
CTTCTTGCCTTTTTTTTCTTAGGTCTTTTTGAAGGTAGTTCTGGATGGTCCTTACTGACACGTCCCTGAAAAGTTCTAGATGCTTGTTCTTAAGTCTGGATGCTCTTATATAAAGTTCAGACGTCACCTAAGGTTTGAGCATCGTGTCTGTCCTTGGTAATGCCTTCCTTGGTGCTCCAGAATCATGTTTCTTGTGTGTTTTTTTCCCCACCTGCCAGAGTAGCAGCAGCATTTTCAGGCACACACACACACACATTGCCTGACCAGGAAATGCTGACCAGAAGATCTAATATGTTTAATGATTCTTATATTGTCGACAATCGCTTTTTGGCGTAAAACAACACTTTTAGTAAGAATCCAGGACCACTGGCCGGCCATACACACAACACAAAACTCCGTGCTTGCAAAGTTGGTTGATC
>NC_051409.1:16839713-16840309 GCF_015228065.2 Penaeus monodon | reverse complement strand
GTTAACTCCTCATGATTAAATTGGAAATGCCTCCGGTCTCTCAAGACACACTCGCTGGAGAAAATAACATATCAATACAGTAACCGAACAGATAAACAAATACAAATTCTGGAGAGAAAAACAAAGGAAGAGAGACGAGGAAGAAGAAAAAAGTCGGGAACACTACAACGGCCGCTTTTAGAAGAGCAACACTTGAGACTTAGCCGAACAAAGCCTTAGTTCCATCGTGAATTTTTATCCCTCATGTTCTCTCACACCCTTTTTTCTTGAATCTTTTTTCCTCCCTTTCTTATTCAGTGCAGGAACAACCTCACGCACACAAACACAAGGAAGGCAAGGCACTCTGTGAGATGAAGTCACAATATGGAACAATGTGCTTAAGAAAAAGAAAAAAAGTAAAGATAAAGAATGGGTTGGCCGATGATTCCCCTGCAAGCTCTTCCGAACGAGTATTTTACGCTGCCAGGCTCTGCTGTTTTAATTCGCTTCCGTTTTTGTTTCTGTATTCAGGATGTGTATATGCATACATACGGGTGGAAAATCTACTCTACATTAAATGGGTTGATTGGAAGTTAAAACTGTTAGCGCTTTCTTTC
>NC_051409.1:16839203-16839414 GCF_015228065.2 Penaeus monodon | reverse complement strand
CAAGCAACGTTATTTACGAAGAGGGTGAAATGGAAGCATTATTCTTACTGTCGTGGAAAAGCATGATCTTACTCTCTCCCTCCCCATTCGTCCTCTTTTTCTCCCTCTGACCTGACTAGAGCCAATAAATATTGACCAGACATGATTCATCTCCTGAATCGGCATTTACCTTTCGTATTTATGCACGCTTACTCTCGATTTTACATTTTGC
>NC_051409.1:16838868-16839155 GCF_015228065.2 Penaeus monodon | reverse complement strand
CTGCAAAGAAGGAAAATCACTATGAACTTATAATGAGGACAAAAACAACGGATGAGGTAGCAATAACAATAATACAACCAGTGTTGATAATGAAATAGTATTGGAAGAATAATGTTTAAAAAATCATTTGATTACCATTAATATCTAAGAAAGCGCGACAGAAGGATGGATATTGACGGTGAAATCCATCATGATAACATAAATGACGGTCCTAGTGTAGATAAAATGATGATGAAAACAACAATGACAATAAATAAGACCTCTTTTAATAACTATATATATCGAAA
>NC_051409.1:16837981-16838080 GCF_015228065.2 Penaeus monodon | reverse complement strand
AAAAATAGCAAAATGATACTGAAAGAGAAAATGTAAAATTTGGTTTAAAAACAACGATGGAATGAGAAGATAATAGTAAATTAAAAATGGGGTGTGTTT
>NC_051409.1:16836663-16836846 GCF_015228065.2 Penaeus monodon | reverse complement strand
TAATGAAAAAGAATATAGTTTTGTTACATTATGCAAATTAATCCAAAGTTTGTTAGTTTGTTAGTTTGGTGCGTGTTAGATTATGTAAATGTAGTACATCTTGTTTCTCTCTCTCGCTCTCACCGGAGCAAGATAAGGGGAATACAAGTTTTACTGAACTGTTCGAGTACAAATATGGCATCT
>NC_051409.1:16836481-16836631 GCF_015228065.2 Penaeus monodon | reverse complement strand
TAGCTCGTTTCTAATGCAGAAACTTTTCTTTCTTTTTATTATCATTTTTGATAAAAAAACAAGTGAAACTACCTGACAGTTAGATTACATAATTAACCTCTAATTACGCAAATTAGATAAAACGCATACATACTAAACATGCAGTAAAAC
>NC_051409.1:16836328-16836406 GCF_015228065.2 Penaeus monodon | reverse complement strand
GCACCTGGACATGCTTGTGGCGGCCAACAGTTTCGAATCTTGTTTATATCGAATAACACAGCACTTCTTTAATGCTCA
>NC_051409.1:16835709-16836288 GCF_015228065.2 Penaeus monodon | reverse complement strand
CTATTTCTGTTTTTGTTAATCCTTCTCTTTCTTACCCTTCTATTGCCTCTGACTGTCTCTCGGTTTGTCTTCTTCTTTTGCCGTTTTTTTCCCATTTCTCTTGTACTATCTATCCTCTGTTCCTCTGTATTCAGTTACTTTCTGATTTGATATTCCTCTTTACAAAATCAAAGAGGCGCCGATAAGCTAATCTGAATCCTCGCCATCGTCATGCATTTCGGAGTCTCACCTTCCGCCATGCATCGCGCTCCCTCCGCCCCCAGCCTTCTCTGCCATGCACGGCTCACCTCGCTCCAAGTATGGCGATTAGGGAGCGCTTTCTGCTTCTCTTGGGATCTGTCAGTTTGGGATTTTGTTTCCCTGATTCTTCATCGCCTCTCATCTCACTATCGTGTTAGTTTGTGCTTTTGTTTGTTTTCTTTTATCCCTTAGCTTCAGTATTCATATGACATTTTTTTTCTTCGCATCCGCATTCGTGAAAATATCCCACTATTATGTAAGCAATTATAATTACTTATCGACTGATTTTTGTCATTTTGGACACACGCGCTTGCAAAAGATTATTTGTATTTGTTCCTT
>NC_051409.1:16835451-16835669 GCF_015228065.2 Penaeus monodon | reverse complement strand
ACCTCCTCCTCTCTTCCTTTCCTTTATCTTTACGTCTTCCTTCCTCTTTTTATTCTTCACCCACCAGTTGAGCTCACCCTCTGCCCTCGCTCGCCCCTCTACACTGCCTGTGCATGCTGAAACTCATATAAAAGTGTGTAAGTTTCTCCCTCGGGCCATGGAACCTAATCTGGAATCGGGGGGAGATGGCCTCCTAGAAGTTTAGATTAAGTCTGATC
>NC_051409.1:16834528-16834803 GCF_015228065.2 Penaeus monodon | reverse complement strand
GAACGCTATTAAGTATTTATCCATGTAAAACACTAATGATAATGTTGAATTATGAAAAACGGATTAAGAAAGGAAGAGAACAAGGAACTCTAAATTCAGAACAAATGCAAAGTTCGTGTTCAGTTGTTGCGCATTTAGACCTTCACGCGAGAGAGCGCAGCAGTGTGTCTTTTGTCCGCGGGTTAAGTGGGAGTAAAGAATGTTCCTCCATTTTTTCTCTCCGTCATGTCAACCTCGATACTCCTATATTGATTGTTAGAGAAGAACGTCGTTGG
>NC_051409.1:16833814-16834491 GCF_015228065.2 Penaeus monodon | reverse complement strand
TATTGTCTAAATCCAATCAAATATGAATCATTGCGATCATTTAATGAAAGGTCTCGAGCGTTTGATTAACGTAAAAGTATTGCCAATTGGAGCATGTTGGTGAAGTCGATTCCCGTTCAAGTATTGGTTTCAGGTTGCGCATTCTGGGGCCACAGGGTTTTAATCTAGTCATGTAATTAAGAATCAGCACCATATGCCCTTTAAATAATTCTTTCTTTTTTGTACTATTTCAGTTTAATAATTTCTACAATAATGTTATGTGTCACAATTTATTTCGTCAGGCATCCTTCTTGCATTTCATTATACAACTCTCCGCTATTAAAACACAGATTTGACATTATCACTGCCATTAACATCTCTATTAATTTGATATTTTGGGTGATTTGTAATGGGCTTGCAGTTAGAGATTCTCGCCATTATCATCATCTCTGTATAACTATTTTTTACTCAATGATGCTTATGCAATGACGGCGGAAATATAAGTACATTGATAGAGTAAAGACGAAAGATTTCTGAAAATATAAAGAAAGGGGAAAAGGTAAGAAAATGATGGAAGAGGATGAAGAGAAGTTAGGAGAAAGAGAGAGAAGGGGCAGTGAAAGAAAAGTGTATGCAAACGGATAGTAAAAGAAAGAAGAAGCGGGAGAGGATAATGGGGAGGGGAGAGGTTAGGGAGG
>NC_051409.1:16833306-16833697 GCF_015228065.2 Penaeus monodon | reverse complement strand
CTAAATCACAAATTCGCAAAAACAGCGTTTCTTTACTTGCAAGGCGGGTCAAGGGCCAAGAAATCGCAGGCGTGTCCAGCCCGGAGAGATTTCAGCAGCGATCCATCAGGCGGGCGTCGCAGTCCACGCGCGAGGGAGGCTGCGATGGCGCTTCAGCACGTGTTTGTACAGGGGGATGAATGTGTTGATAGGCGTGCAGGAGCGTGCGTGGAGCGAGCGGTAATGGAGATTTATGATATGGCTTTCAAATCGTTCTGGACAGTTCGTTGTTTCAGGGACAGAAATAAAAAGGAAAGAATGGAAAGGGGGTATTATTTTCCCTTCTCGATCTTTGTAAGTATTTCTGGCAGTGTGACTATCTCTCTTAGCTGTCTGTCTGCTTTATATAGAT
>NC_051409.1:16832879-16833163 GCF_015228065.2 Penaeus monodon | reverse complement strand
GCCTCCACCAACTCATACATCTCCCTCCTTCTATTTCCATGTTTGGGTCCCACCATCCCTCTACCCCCTCCTCCCCCTCCGTCCCCTCCCCCCTTGACCCCTCCCGTCCCGGTTCTCCTCCTCCCACCATCCTTCTCTTTTGACACACAAGGGGAATTAACGTCACATTTACGTCATTTCCTGATTGCACGAATTGAAACATACCAGTCTAATTTATATTGCAAGCTTACTCTCGCAACTTTCGAGATATTAAAGAAATAAGAAAGAGTGATAAAAATATTTCT
>NC_051409.1:16831921-16832084 GCF_015228065.2 Penaeus monodon | reverse complement strand
GAAATTTGATTACACTCCCATTAATGAATTTCGATACCTTATAATTACTTTGTTAGTTTCAATTACTCCTTAGTTCGATGCAGATGATAAGCTAAGTTGATGAATATATAATTACCAATGTTCAGGAAGTATAGGAAATAAAGGAAGAAAGAAAAGATATAAA
>NC_051409.1:16830865-16831432 GCF_015228065.2 Penaeus monodon | reverse complement strand
TGCACTTCGAATGCAGGGAATGCTGCAAGGGCGAACAGAAAATCATTTGAGGAATGGCACAGAGTAAGAGAAAGAAAATTCCTCACAAAGTTATTTATTTTCAACAGTCGAAATCGCATCCATGCAGAGTCACCGGCATTTTTTCCTTTTCGCTTTTTGTCTACTTTTTCTCCCCCCATTTCGCTCCTGCTTTTCGACACTTTGATTCTTTTTGTCTTCGTGCTTCATTTAGACCTCGTTTTAAACCTCTTTTAAATCCTATTATGTCCCTGTTCAATAGTTAGAACTTTTTTTTTATTCGTCTGTCTTATTTTCGAAGTCTTCTCTTCTCTCTTCTCTCACGCTTTTTCTTGTCCTGTTACTCATCTTTTCACACAAAATCCTCTGTCTTATCATCTCTTATCAACTGACATGGACAGACAAGTGTTCGTCAGCAGTTGCTTGGACTTTCTTTTACAAGCACAGCAGTTGCATGAATTACCCTCCTGAATAATTGGTTTTCGACGGACAGGTGATGAAAATATCAAAATCGACAGCATTTATACGTTCCCTCTGCTGTGTAAATTT
>NC_051409.1:16830414-16830674 GCF_015228065.2 Penaeus monodon | reverse complement strand
TTAGACGCTCGCATCCAATCCACCTTAATCTTGAACGCTTTGCTAAGACACCGGTAGAAACTGCTCATGGAAATGAATACTTAATCTCACTAAATTCTCCTAAATTCCTTTGCCAATCACTTCAGATGCATTATTTATCACCTCTTCTGCTTTCCTATAGCTTGGAGACACTCAGATTGCCTCGTATTTTCAGTACTAATACTGTTGTCGTTAGGAATACCACTAGTTTAATTTTCATCACTTATATAAAAACCTTACTG
>NC_051409.1:16827139-16827251 GCF_015228065.2 Penaeus monodon | reverse complement strand
AAGAGATTACTCAAAAATCGTGATGTTTTTATTTATTTCATGTTTTTATTGTTATTTCAAGAACTCAGGTACTATTCTATACTCTGGTATGATTTAATGTTCTTTTATTCTG
>NC_051409.1:16826567-16826943 GCF_015228065.2 Penaeus monodon | reverse complement strand
ACTCAATGTTTTTTTTTCCTTTTCTGTATATTTATTTTGTCTTTTTCCAATTTGCATTTAATTCCTGTGTTTTTCTGTCATCTCTCTTTTCTGTTTATTTCTACTTTTCACCCTATGTTCGTTCTCCTGTCCTTCTGTCTCCCCTCTCATTCATGCGCAGGTTTTCTCAATTACTTTTGCACCCTCTTTCTTTTGCATACTTCAATAAATTAATTTTAATTGAAGAGAGAAGGAGCAGAAAGAGAGGGGGAAAGAAGCAGGGAAGAAAGGGATGGCCAGACGTAGAAAAAGAAAAAACCATGTCTTGTACATGGCTGTGTGTAAACATGGATGGAGATGTAATCAGAGAGATATCGATATGGGCAAGAGGAGATCA
>NC_051409.1:16826128-16826280 GCF_015228065.2 Penaeus monodon | reverse complement strand
TAAAACTGACATGGCAGGAAGTTTTCGTCAGCAGTTGTTTGGATTTCTTTTAAAAGCCAGCAGTTGAGAATACCCTCCTGAAAAAATTGGTTTTCGACGGACAGGGATGAAAAATCAAAACGACGCATTTAAAAGTTCCCTCTGCTGTGTAA
>NC_051409.1:16825599-16826082 GCF_015228065.2 Penaeus monodon | reverse complement strand
GATCGGGTTTGCCCCCTTTGGTGATTTTAACAACCCAAAAACAAACAAAACACACATATAGAATTTTAAAAACCCCCTTTTTCCTTCCCTATCAAGAGGGGCGACCTCTCCCAAACACACATTTACAAAACACAAAGCAACACATTAACCTCGCACCCAAATCCCCCTTTAAATCTTGAACGCTTTGTAAGACCCCGGTAAAAATGCTCATGAAATGAATACTTAATTTCCCCAAAAATTCCCCAAAAACCTTTCCCAATCACTTCAGATGCATTATTTATCACCTCTTCTGTTTTCCTATAGTTTGGGACACCAGTTTGCCTCGTTTTTTCGTACAAATACTGTTGTCGTTAGGAATCCACGTTTAATTTTCATCACTTATAAAAAAACCTTACTGTGATGATGAAGTCATATTGATAATGAAAAATAATACTTGACATTTTAATGATTAATGTAGTTATTGAACAATAGAAAAATTAAATG
>NC_051409.1:16825050-16825397 GCF_015228065.2 Penaeus monodon | reverse complement strand
TAATAAAATTTTAAAAAGGGGAATGGAAATAATTCAAAATTGTTTTTATATTATAAAATACTAATGAAAAAAAAAATGATACAGAAAATGATATTGGTAAAGATTTTAAAAATGATGAGGATATATAAAATAATAAAATGAAAATATAAAATAATGATAGAAAAAAAGATAAATATAATAAGAAATAAATGACTACTAATAATACTGACGGTGATAAAAAAACTAAATAAAAATCTGTAATAACAATACTGTAATAAAGACGAAAAAAGCAGTAACATTCATGATAAAAAGTAATAATAAAAAAAGTGTAATATTGATAATAATGATGATGTAATAGTAGTAGTAGT
>NC_051409.1:16823237-16823424 GCF_015228065.2 Penaeus monodon | reverse complement strand
ATCCCTTTTCACTTTATTAAAAATATTATAATTACCCATTAGCGTAAATATTTTTTTACAAAGAAAATAATGAAACATTGGTATTTTAATGTTTGAATATTTTAAAGTGAAATGGTAATGGTAATAGCGAAATGAAGAAATATAAATAAAAATTAAGATATTTAGAATACATACATGCATACAATAT
>NC_051409.1:16823055-16823204 GCF_015228065.2 Penaeus monodon | reverse complement strand
CTTTCAAATCTGGTAGTGCCCATGTGCACGCTTGCTTGTTAGGGTATGAATGCCACACTGCCACGCGAAAACATGCGTGTGTGAAGAATACAGCCCCCCACACAGCCGGATTTGAAAAATTTTTGGGGTTAGTCTCCCTAGACAGCATA
>NC_051409.1:16821981-16822147 GCF_015228065.2 Penaeus monodon | reverse complement strand
TTATTAAGTTGATGATAATGGTGATGATAAAAACAATAAATTATTTAATTTACTATTTATCATTATTTTTACATCTAAGAATTACCAAAAAAACGTGATGTTTTTATGTTATTTCAAAAAAACAGGTAATATTCTATACCTTGGGATAATTTAAGGTTCTTTTATT
>NC_051409.1:16821270-16821741 GCF_015228065.2 Penaeus monodon | reverse complement strand
ATAATCAAAGTTTTTTTTTCCTTTTCTGTATATTTATTTATCTTTTTTCCAATTTGCATTGAATTTCCCGGTTTTTTTGTCATCTCTTTTTCTGTTTTTTTTACTTTTCACCCTATGTTCTTCTCCTTCCTTTTGTCTCCCCCCTCATTTATGCGAGGGTTTTCCAAATTTCTTTTGCACCCCTTTTCTTTTGGGTACTTCAATAAAATTTAATTTTAATGAAAGAGAAGGGGCAGAAAGAGAGGGGGAAAGAAGAGGGAAAAAAAGGGGTGGCCCGACGTAGAAAAAGAAAAAACCCATGTCTTTTACAGGCGTGTGTAAACAGGGGGGATGTTCAGAGAGATATCGATATGGCAAGAGGAATCAATGTAATATAAACAGGTAGAAAAAAAATATATATTACGAATCGATAGATATACATCCAAAAAATACAGACGATAGAATTAAAATAGATTAATACACCAACAACGC
>NC_051409.1:16819468-16819533 GCF_015228065.2 Penaeus monodon | reverse complement strand
ATTATAATTATAAAAAATATTATTATATAATATTCCATCTATAAAATTTTAATTTTTCATATAAA
>NC_051409.1:16819191-16819412 GCF_015228065.2 Penaeus monodon | reverse complement strand
TATTTTAAATTTTACCCATATCTTTTTTTCCCCCTTTTACTATATAAATTTTTATCAAAAAAAATTTTTTTATATAATATAATATTTTTTTTTTATTTTATTATATATAAAATATTTTTATAATTTATATAATATATTTATTTAAAAACATTAAATATATCAATATTTAATAAAAAAAAAAAATTTTTTTTTATTATTTTACAAAGGGGTTTTTTTTTAAA
>NC_051409.1:16817052-16817470 GCF_015228065.2 Penaeus monodon | reverse complement strand
GCCATACCTCGAGATAAGCCACATCACGAAAGCCTTATGTACGAGCTGTTGCTGAGACAGTCATTGCCCTCTTAAAAGACAAAACCCACAGCTACAACACGCATAAAGAACACGGTTATCTCCCGTCGTTACAGCTCTGTGAGTTTCTTTAATTCTGTGAGTCAACACAGAATAAGCGCAGACCGTATCTCGAGCTTGGATGCTTAGGGGTCATCACCGCTACGCCTTCTATCGGGATATAACCCTTGTCTGCAAAGAACCGTTGCGCTTTTGGTGTAGTTTTTTGTTTCCCTCTATTTGTCTTCATAGTCGTTATTGTTTCTTAATTTCTGAATCTATTTCTCTAGGATATGATGAAAATGACTGCAATATAGGATAATGAGCTTAAGCGGCTAAGACGATGATAATCATCAAATTT
>NC_051409.1:16816530-16816947 GCF_015228065.2 Penaeus monodon | reverse complement strand
ATATTTCCTTTAAAATTACATTTAATATTCTTTTAATATAACCATCACTGAATCATTATATCACATCAGGATTTCAGCAATGGGCAATAAAACACAGTGACAGTAAAAATGACCAACAAATATTTTGAAAGCAATGACAAAGATGTGATAATTCTGATAATCCACCAATACTCGTAGGAATAAAATGAGTTGTACATGTTCTAAAAAAAATAGTGACAAGAAGAAAGAAAATGTATAACGATATTGGTGAGATATCATTTCTTCACCATGAAAAATCATATCATATATATTTTTCCTTAATTCAAGACTATACAGACGGAAATACTTTGACAAGAGGCACTAAACCAATATCTTTCCCTCCATACAGATCCCGATCATCACGCATCGCTGAAGAAAACAATAAGAACTTCAAAGAAA
>NC_051409.1:16816300-16816480 GCF_015228065.2 Penaeus monodon | reverse complement strand
CCTAATGAAGCAGTGACGTCATCATCACGTGACCTCTGACGTCACCGGGACAGGGACTAGCTCCGCCCACTCACAATGGCTGGGCAGGCTGGGGTACCTGCTCTGGCCCTCTACTTCGTAGTCGCCTTCCTTACCGGTACGTCGGAAACTGCGCTTGCTTACTCGTTTTTCGCTTAACCT
>NC_051409.1:16816090-16816179 GCF_015228065.2 Penaeus monodon | reverse complement strand
AATATTTTAAAGCTAGTTATATAACAAAACCGGAACCAAATAGCTAGGATAATAAAACATAAATAACGTAGAATGCTGAATGACTTATG
>NC_051409.1:16815218-16815448 GCF_015228065.2 Penaeus monodon | reverse complement strand
TTCTCATCTCACCTTAACGAGAGGCAACAAACATGCATCTACTGCGAAAATATCAAACAGTTGAAAGTTACTGCCCATAAAACATTTAATATCAACAGGAGCCGCTCAAGTGATTTAACTTAGTGTTAGTTATCACGGGCATAAATATATAGAATATGCAGCGCTGTCGTTATAGACGCTCAGATCGACGCCGGCTATCTTAACAGTCCATACCGTGCGAGAGTAGGTCT
>NC_051409.1:16815030-16815177 GCF_015228065.2 Penaeus monodon | reverse complement strand
TTAATTTTTAAATAAAAAAACCCCCGGGGGGTTAAAAAAAAAACCCCCCCCCTTTTTTAAAATTTTAAAAAAAAAACCCCCCCCCCCCCCCAAAAAAAAACACACACACACACACCCCCAAAAAAAAAACCCAACACCCCCCCCCCC
>NC_051409.1:16814585-16814944 GCF_015228065.2 Penaeus monodon | reverse complement strand
TTTTAAAAAAATTTTTTTAAAAAAATAAAAAAAAATTTTTTTTTTTAAATATATAAAAAAAAAAAAAGGGGGGGGGTTTTTTTAAAAAAAATAAAATAAAAAAAAAATTTTTTTTAAAAAAAAAAAAAAAAAAACCACGCACCCCCCCCCCCAAAAAAAAAACCCCACAACACCCACAAAAAAAAAAAAAAAAACCACCACCCCCAAAAAAAAAACAAAAAAAAAAAAAAAACCCCCCCAAAAAAAAAAAAACCCCAAAAAAAACCCCCCCCAAAACCCCCCCAAAAAAAAAAAAAAAAAAACCCAAAAAAAAAAGGGCCCAAAAAAAATTTTTAAAAACCCCCAAAAAAGGTTTTTTT
>NC_051409.1:16814331-16814567 GCF_015228065.2 Penaeus monodon | reverse complement strand
TTTTTTTAAAAACCCCTTTAAAAAAAACCCGGGGTTTTTTTTAAAAAAAATTTTTTCCCCCCCAAACCCCCCCCCTTTTTTAAAAAATTTTTTTTTTGGGGGGGGGGGAAAAATGCCCCCCAAAATTTTTTTTCCCCCCCCCCGGGGGTTAAAAGGGGGGGGCCCCCCCCCCTTTCCCCCCCCCAAAAAACCCCCGGGGGATTTTTCCCCCTTCCCCCCCTTTTTTAATTTTTTTT
>NC_051409.1:16814008-16814257 GCF_015228065.2 Penaeus monodon | reverse complement strand
GGGGGTTTTTTTTGGGGGCTTTTTTCCCCCCTTTTTTTGGGAAAAAGGGGCCCTTTTTTTTAAAAAAAAGGGGCCCCTTTTTTTTTTTAACGGGGGTTTTTGGGGGGGGGAAAACCGGGGGGAAAAAAGGGGGGGGTTTTGGGGGGAAAAAAAGGGGGGGAAAAAAAGGGGGGGGTTTTTTTTGGGGTTTTTTTTTGGGGGGGGGGGCCCCCGGGTTAAATTTAAAAAAAAAAAAGGGGGGGGTTTTTT
>NC_051409.1:16813799-16813932 GCF_015228065.2 Penaeus monodon | reverse complement strand
CCATTTAAAAAAAAAAAAAAAATTTTTTAAAAATTAAAATTAAAAAATTTTTTAAAAAAAAAAAGGGGGGGGGTTTTAAAAAAAAAAAGGGGGGGGAAAGGGGGGGAAAAAATTTAAAAAAAAAAGGGGGGGG
>NC_051409.1:16813431-16813524 GCF_015228065.2 Penaeus monodon | reverse complement strand
CCCCCCCCCTTTTTAAAAATTTTTTTGGGGGGAAATATTTTTTTTTTAAATTTTTTTTTTTAAAAAAAAATTTTTTAATATATATATATTTTT
>NC_051409.1:16813241-16813405 GCF_015228065.2 Penaeus monodon | reverse complement strand
TTTTTTTTTTAAAAATATATATATTTTTTTTTTTTTTTTATATATTTTTTTAAAAATTTTATATATTATATAAAATAAATATATTTATATATTTTTTTATATTTTTTTTTTTTTTTTTTTTAAAAATATATTTATTTTTTTTATTTTTAATATATATTTTTTTT
>NC_051409.1:16813031-16813203 GCF_015228065.2 Penaeus monodon | reverse complement strand
TTTTTTTTTTTTAAAAAAAAATTTTATAATATATAAAAAAAAGGTGGGTTTTTTTTTTTTTTTTTTTTTTTATTTTTTTTTTTTAAAAAAGGGTTTTTTTTTGTGGGGGGGGGAAAATTTTTTTAAATTTTTTAGTTTTTTATATAAAAATTTTTTGGGGGGGTTTTTTTTT
>NC_051409.1:16812626-16812701 GCF_015228065.2 Penaeus monodon | reverse complement strand
GGGGGTTGTGTGGGGGGGGGTTTTTTTTTTTGGGGGGGGGGGGGTTTTTTTTTTGTTTAATATAAAATTTTTTTT
>NC_051409.1:16812498-16812603 GCF_015228065.2 Penaeus monodon | reverse complement strand
TTTTTATAAATATATATATAAAAAAATTTTTTAAAATTTTTTTTAATAAAAAAAAAATTTTTTTTTTAAAAAATTTTTTTTTTTAAAAAAATTTTTTTTTTTTTT
>NC_051409.1:16811957-16812026 GCF_015228065.2 Penaeus monodon | reverse complement strand
AAAAAAATTTTTTTTTAAAAAAATTATAAAAAAAAAATTTTTATTATATATTTTTAAAAATTTTTAAAA
>NC_051409.1:16811864-16811935 GCF_015228065.2 Penaeus monodon | reverse complement strand
GGGGGGGTTTTTGGGGGGGGGTTTTTGGTTTTTTGGGGGGTTTGTGTTTTTTGGGGGGGGGGTTTTTTTTT
>NC_051409.1:16811506-16811653 GCF_015228065.2 Penaeus monodon | reverse complement strand
GGGGGTTTTGGTTTTTTGGTGTGGGGTTTTGGGGGGGGTTTTTTGGGTGGGGTGGGGGGGGCCCCTTTTTTTCCCCCCCCCAAAACCCCCCCAAACCAAATTCCCCCCCCCCCTTTTTGTTTTCCCCCGGGGCCCTTTTTCCTAAAA
>NC_051409.1:16810379-16811489 GCF_015228065.2 Penaeus monodon | reverse complement strand
AAAAAAAAAAGGGGGAAAAAACCCTTTTTTTGGGGCCCCGGGTTTTTTTTTGGGGGGGGGAAAAAATTAGACCCCCCGAGGGAGGCAGGGGAAAAAAATTGGGGGGGAAAAAAAAAAGAGCAGAGAGGTGAAAAAAAAATTTTTGGGGAATAGTAAAAGATAATGAAAAAGGGCGTACGAAAAAAAACAAAATCAGGGATGAATGTTGTCTCTGAAAGGAAAGGGGTCGATGGATTATGATTTATATATGTTTTTGGAACCCAAAGCAAAGATGATACAGCTGTGTTAATAGTAACCCGAAACAAAGAGAGGGGAAAGGGGGAAAAGCAGACTTTGGAAAAAAAGAATGAAAAAACAAAGACCGAACAAAAGCCCAAAGGGGGGAAAGGGAGCGAAAGCAAACAGATAAGGGGAAAAAAGTAACTTTTAAAAGAAGCCGAAAAATTACACAGTGAAAAGGGATTCCAATCAACCTTTTGGGCATGTAAATGGGTAAAAAGAATTTTCCCGCGGTATAATATTTACATCCCCAAACACAAAAAGGAAAAACAGGGGTTTAGTCCCCTGATTTTTGAGAGGGCTCGTTTTGGGGTTCATTTGCCCTTTGCTTTTGGGGATTTTTAAAACAAAGTTTTCTTTTCTGGGTGTCGGAAAGGATAGGGGTTTAAAAACGTGTATGTATATGGGATGTGTGTTTTGTATGTAAAAACATAAAAATCCTTTAGGGTTTTGCTCAACCTATGAAATCGACAGTACAATGTACACACGGGGGTATGTGCAAATTTTAGTGTTTTACGCCTTCCCCCACATAGAATAACTGCCCCCTCGTACTTCCGTCCCCGCTTTACACTACCCGCCGGGGCATGAAAATTTTAAATTCAAAAACGAATCTAACAAGCCACAGAAAACCCCCCTCACTCCGCTCTACTTTGCAAAAATTTATTTGGGGATCCGGGAGGGGAAAAAAAGCAATGGACGAAACCCGGCGGTTTTGGGGATTGATTATTTTGCCGCCCCCGTCATCATTTGTCATTTGGGGGGGGGCTGATGATGACGATAGGGGAATTTTGGGGCTTAGGATGGTGCTGGGTGGGGTTTTAAAGGCGGTTT
>NC_051409.1:16809873-16810214 GCF_015228065.2 Penaeus monodon | reverse complement strand
AGGCCCCAAGGGCAGACCCCGGGAAAAAAAAAAGAGAAAGATTTAAAAAAGAAACGAAAGGGCAGAAAAAAGAAGGCATGAGAGAGGGAGGGGAGGGGAAGAAGACAGAGGGCAAAAAAAAAAGAGAGCATCCCTAAAGCGACCAAACAAGCGCCGGGGGGTCAGCGGCGCCAAGTTACCGCCAAACCCGAGAAATTTTTGAGTTTTGTTTAAATTAAAAATCCCTGGGAAGGGTTACCCTTTGATGTGTTAATAACGGGGCCCGCCCAAGGCCCCGGTACGAAGCTTCATTACAAATGCTCCCCAAAAGGAGGGGGAAAAGGGGGAAAAAAAGGGCAAAA
>NC_051409.1:16808934-16809462 GCF_015228065.2 Penaeus monodon | reverse complement strand
AAATGAAAAGGAAGGAAAGAGCGACCAAGGGGAAAAAATTACCCCAAATTTGGTTTTTTCCGGGGGACCATATAACTATTTATTTTATTTTAATTATTTAAGGGGGGAGGGGAAAAAGAAGAGAGGAAAACGGAGAATTTTTGGGAGAAGTTGGGGAAAAAGAAGAGGAAAAAGAGGGAGAGGAAACCCCTAATACCCAAAAAAAAGAAGGGGTGTTTTAAAAAAGGTATTAAAAAGGGAAAGAGTGTAAGGAGAAAGGAGAAAGAGGAGTTTTTTTGGTTTGGTTTTTTTAAGGAAGGGGAAAAAAGTTTTTTTTTGCTTATTTTAATTAGTTTAAAGGGGGAGACTTGTTGTGGAAGAAGAAATTGGGTTTAAAAAATTGGTTTTTGGGGCCGGTTTATTTAAGAATAAGGGGTTTTCAAAAAATTTTGGTGGGAATTGGAAAAGGGTGTTTAAAATTTTGCAGGTATTTATTCCCCCATTGGGTGGAAAATTTTTTAAATTTAATTTATAAAATTAATCCCTTTT
>NC_051409.1:16807909-16808027 GCF_015228065.2 Penaeus monodon | reverse complement strand
ATATTAAAAAATAGATATAATAGATAATAATAATAGATAATAAAAATGAAAATTAATAAATAAATATAATATATTAATTTTATATATATAATTAAAAACCCAAAAAAAAAAAACCCCA
>NC_051409.1:16807347-16807854 GCF_015228065.2 Penaeus monodon | reverse complement strand
AATAAATAAAAAAAGGGAAATTTTGGAATATAATATTTTTAAATATTTTTTAATATATTAAAAATTAAAGAAAAAAAAATTTTTGGGGGTTTGGGGGGGGAAAGGTGGGTTTAAAAAAGGAAAATAGGAATATAATTTAAAAAAAGGATTTAAACTAATTTAAAATTAATTTTTAATGATAATTTTGTGGAAAGTTGGGGTTTTGGGGTTTGAAATTTTTGGGGGTGGTTTTTTGGGGGGGGTTTTATTAATTTTTAAGGTTTGATTGTATTATTAAAAGAATAAAAAAATAAAATAAAAAAACAAAATCTAAATAATGATAAAACAAAAATCATAAAATTTAAAAATTGAAAAAAGGATAATTAAAAATAAAATAAAAAAAAATAAACAAATAATGATAATAAAAAAAAAATGGGAAATATATATTAGGGGAAAAAAAAAAAGAGGAAAAAAACAAAAATAAATTTTGTTTAAAATAAAGAGTTTTTTTTAAAACTTTTAAAAGGT
>NC_051409.1:16806656-16807307 GCF_015228065.2 Penaeus monodon | reverse complement strand
TCCCCCCCAAAAAAAATGGAAAAAATTTAAAGTTTTAAAAAAAATTTTAACCCCAAAATTTTTTAATAAAATAAGACAATTAAAGCCAATAAAAAAAAAACTTATTAAAATTTGGATATTAGATATTTAATTTTTACTTTAATTTTTTTAACCAAGATTAACAAATAAAGATAAAACAGGAAAAAAAATAAAGATAAAAAAAAATTGGGGAAAAAAAAAATGAAAAAAAGGGTAATTAAAAAAAAGTAAAAAAAGAAAAAAAATAATGATAAAAAAACAATTTATTAATATAATAAAAAAATTAAAAAATAAAAAATTTTATGATAAAATTTTTTAAAAAAAAGTTTTGGGGATAATTGGTATAAAAATAAAAATTAAATTTGTTTTTTTTTATTAAAAAATTTTTTTGTTAAAAATTATTAAAAAAAATCAAAATTTTTTATTGGTTAAAACCCTTTTTAAAAAAAAAAAGCAAAAAAAATTTGATATAATTTAAAAATTAAAACCTTTATTTTTTGGTTTTCAAAATTGTTAAAAATTTAAATAAAATGGAAGAGTTAAAAATTTTTATTTTTAATGTAAAAATTTTTGAAAAATTTAATTTTGTGATAAAAGAAATTAAAAATCATTAACAAATTTTCTTTAATAAAA
>NC_051409.1:16806156-16806488 GCF_015228065.2 Penaeus monodon | reverse complement strand
ATCATGGGGTAAATAATTATCATTTTTTAAAATTTAGCCTTTTAAAATTCATGAATTAAAAAATTTTCATTATTATCTTTTTTATTATAATTGATTTAAGGTTTTTTAAAAATTAAGGGATAAATTTTTAAAATAACCGATTTTATTTTTTTGATGGAAATTTTAATAGTTTTTTTTTAAAATTGTTTTAATTGTTTTTTTGCTATTACATGATTATTATTAATTTATCATTTAATCTTTTCAGCATTATCATCATCGCTTTATCTTATCATTTTTAAATCATGAATTATAATGATTTAAAGAATGATAAAGATACAACGATAATAATGTTT
>NC_051409.1:16805922-16806046 GCF_015228065.2 Penaeus monodon | reverse complement strand
TTAGTAATTTTAAAAATGGCAAAAAAATTATTGAAATTTACAATAAAGATAGCGAAAAAATGAGAATGAAAATAATGATGACGTTCTGAAAATAATAGGGAAACAATAAAAAAGATAACAAAAC
>NC_051409.1:16804702-16805508 GCF_015228065.2 Penaeus monodon | reverse complement strand
ATGGGTTTTTTTTGGTGCAAATGTTATTTACATCTTTACCCTAATATTATTTTCTAAGAATTGTTTACTGTCTTAGCTTTGCTTTTCCCCTTGATATTGTTTAATTTTATAATTAAATTTTTACTAAATCATCGTGATAACAGCTGTGATTGGTAGCAAGCAATTGATATAAACAGTATATTTTTTAAATATTAACAGTACTTTCTTATATCACCAGTAAGGACATTTAACTTTTTACGATTGCAATATGTTTTTTGCTAATGATTATTTTAAATATGCTCTAAATTCCATGGCAGACGAAAAAGAAAAAAATAAAAAGGGAGGAAGAACAAGAGAGAGGAAAGAGAAAGATAAAAGAGCTAGAATGAAGAAAAGAATAGAGAAGAAAATAAAAAAGGGGAAATTAGATAAAATACATAACAGAAAATTTAAAAGGATAAGGAAAATGAATAAATAAGAACACAAATGCGGAGCCAAATGTAAAAAAAGAAAACAGGTGAACGTATCCGCATAAGTGGAGATAATTTTAAAAAAGAAAAACATCTTTGCTCATTAGCTTATCTCGACATCTGGAGAATACCATTTTTGCCGAGAGGTCTAGCTGACCCTTGGGGGCGCTGATGAATGCTCGGCTTTCTTCTCGCTCCCCCCCCGCACGGGGGGGGTGGGGGGCAGTCACTTTTTCCTCTTTTTTTGGGAAAAGGAAGTCTTTGGATGTTTACTAAAATGCAGGTTTTTAACCGTAGACTTCTCAGTTTTAACTTAGCTGAAGTCTAACATTTTTGCAAAATTTTATATATATGCGC
>NC_051409.1:16804302-16804374 GCF_015228065.2 Penaeus monodon | reverse complement strand
GAAAAATCAAAGATTCAATACCTCATTAATAAAATTATAACAACCCTTTTCCTGAAGGGGCCCTCGAAACCT
>NC_051409.1:16803067-16803709 GCF_015228065.2 Penaeus monodon | reverse complement strand
TGTACAGTGAAAACCTTTTTAATAGACTAAAGAAAGAAAGAAAACTTCAACAAGAAAAATCCGTTAATATAGCCTAAAAAATAAAAATAATGGTAGTAAGCACTGAAAAACAGCAATAAAAACCTATATCGAATGCGCAACGACGGGGGCATCCCGAGGTGTACATGGTACACGGTATTACGTTCACCGGCACTGGTGGGCAGCAAGGGCGGGGAAAGGTTTCAGTGTTAAAGAACAAAGGGTAAAAGAGTCTAGGGGAAAAACCCAAATATTGAAATTGGGGGCGGGGATGCGGGAGACGAGGAGTTTTGCGGGAGGGGCGGGGGGAGGAAAAACAAAGGAATGAAAAAGAATGTGAGAAAAAACTAGACATACCGCCTCAACACTTTTGGTGTGTGTTTGGGGTGTGTTGTTTGTGCATGGTGGTACTGGTTTATTCGAAAAATTTATACATTTTATAAATTTTTTGATGTAAAAAATCATAACTTTGATTCAACAAGCATAACCTCCTTTTCCATCTGCTTTACCCGTTTTCGTTAAAATTATCTATCATTGATAATTACCATATCCCCTATTGATAATATTAAATTTCTTTATTATCTACCATTTATCATATTTTCCCGTAATTGTCCCCCCAAAAAA
>NC_051409.1:16802137-16802278 GCF_015228065.2 Penaeus monodon | reverse complement strand
CCAAAAAAGAAGAAGAGAGGGATGGGGAAAACAAAAAGTTATTGACAGGAAGTTGGGGTTTGGGGGGGTAAAAAAAAACTGCGGGCCGCTGGACAAGGATCGGACCCGCGCTGAAACAAAACAAACCCCAACAACCCCCAG
>NC_051409.1:16800566-16800731 GCF_015228065.2 Penaeus monodon | reverse complement strand
AATAATATTATCAATATGGATATGGTAATATATCAATGATATGATAATGTTAACTGAAACAGGTAAAGCAGATGGTAAGGAGGTTGATGCTTGTTGAATCAATAGTTATGATCTTTTACATCAATTAATTTATTACAATAGTACTGAATTTTCGAATAAACCAGT
>NC_051409.1:16800130-16800520 GCF_015228065.2 Penaeus monodon | reverse complement strand
GGTGTTGAGGCTGCGTATGTCTAGTTTTACTCACATTCTTTCATTCATTCCTTTGTTTATCCTCCCCCCGCCTCTCCCGCATACACTCCTCGTCTCCCGCATCCTCGCCCCTAATTCTCAAGTACTTGGTTGTTCCATAGACTCTTCACCTTCGTTCTTTAACACTGAATCCTTTCCCGGCCTTGTCTGCCCACCAGTGCCGTGTGACGTACATACACGTGTACGCATGTAGGCACTCTCGGGGAATGACGCAGTCGTTGCGCATTCGATATAGGTTTTATTGCAGTGTTTATTTCATGTTGCTTACTACCATTATTCTATTGCTTTAGGCTATATTAACGGATTTACTTGTTGAAGTTTTCTTTCTTTCTTTAGTCCTATTAATAAGGT
>NC_051409.1:16799048-16799251 GCF_015228065.2 Penaeus monodon | reverse complement strand
TAGCAAAAATGTTAGTACTTCAGCTAAGTTAAAACTGAGAGTCTACGTTACAACACTGCATTTCAGATAAACTCAAAGACTTCCTTCCCAATAAAAAGGAGAGAGTGACTCCCCCCACCCCCTCGGCTGGGAGGAGCGAAGAAAGCCGCATCTCATCGCCGCCCGAAGCTCAGCTAGATCCATCTCGGCAAAGGGCTATGTCC
>NC_051409.1:16791407-16791660 GCF_015228065.2 Penaeus monodon | reverse complement strand
GCCTGAAGGCGAAGGAGCGAAGCCTCATTGCCTCTGGAGGCCAAAGGGAGGAAGCGATGGTTAGCTAATGGTGATAACGGCCACTTGAGTAAGAAATGGGGGATTAGGAGGAGGGAAAAAATAAAGGAGAGAGGATAAAAGAAGGGAAGGAGGAGAGGAAAAGGCCAGATAAGGACGGAGCGAAAATATGGGGAAGGAATATATGGCGAAGAGTAAGTCATAAGAATCATATATATGGTAATCCTGTAACAAC
>NC_051409.1:16789491-16789794 GCF_015228065.2 Penaeus monodon | reverse complement strand
GCCTGCACCATTACCCTACCAGTATTTCAAACTATACTTCAAAAAATCTGCTCATTATCAACTTTACTATAAACCCACCATCCAGCCACCTACTTACCCTCCGGCCTCCCCTCCCTCTCTCAGGAGGTCTCCCGCACTGACCGCCAGGTGACCCTCAGCATCACCAGCATGACCTCAGCTGCCACGGGCGAGTATAAGTGTGAGGTTATAGCAGAACACCCTTCCTTTAGAACCGAGACGGACAGTGCTATTATGACTGTGTTAGGTAAGTGGAGAGGAATTCTTTTCTGTTTTTAGTGATTG
>NC_051409.1:16788080-16788703 GCF_015228065.2 Penaeus monodon | reverse complement strand
GGTAAATTAATTATGATTATCATTGGCAAATAATGGAGTTGCTGTTGCATTACACTCACTCGTGCATGTTTTTTTGTCAGGCAAAGGAGACAAACATGAAACGAAACACAGCCACAATATCATGATGATAATGATAATTATAAAAAAGCGAGTCATTAACAAAGTTTACAAACTAATTGAATTTACTGTTTAATAATGAGGTTAATATGACTTCCGTGTCCTTGTATTTTTTATCACTTATTGTGGCTGTGTTTCATTTATTTATATTCTCAAATTAATGCGTTTGTATGTTAATAAAGGAACAGCACGGACGGAATCAATAAATCTATGTATAATCGAATGTGATCTGAGGAAATAGGATTTTGGGCGAATAACCTTATTAGTGTTAAACAGTGATTTCTAAACACAGGATTTCCAAATGATTATTCAAAACATAATAAGGACGAAAAAATGTGGATAAATTTATCGGACATTGGCTTCATTACGAAGAAAAAATACGGAGATTCCAATAAAATAAAAAGAGGAAAAGGAAAACTTTAAAAGAAGAAGGAAATGACAGAGGCTCAGTGTATACATCTCTTTTTATTTAGTATAGCCATATGTCTACCTATCTACCTATTCAA
>NC_051409.1:16786436-16786756 GCF_015228065.2 Penaeus monodon | reverse complement strand
CGACCTGTTAAAAAAAAAAACAAGATTCCATTAAAAAAAGGGACAATTTCTAAATATCCATACGAAAATTATGCAAATAAAAGATAAAATAAATGATAAAGCGGCTAAACGAATATAAATGCAACAAGGCCATATTACACGAAAAAAACTAAAAGCAATTGTCAGTCCGTTGATTGCTTTCGTCGGTCAATTGAACGATGAAAAACCCTCGGATAAGAGGGATTTTTGGCCGCCTGATGGCTGGATAGGCGAGTGGATAAGCGGATTTATGGATATAACTGTGACCTGCTTGTGATGTTTTACACGAAAAAAAAACGAGG
>NC_051409.1:16786283-16786374 GCF_015228065.2 Penaeus monodon | reverse complement strand
TGTTAGTAGATAGTAAATGATCCATTCTTTGCAAACAGTGGGTAACTTAGTATCACATAACCACAGGTCTGTTATGTACCAGCAATTTAAA
>NC_051409.1:16785453-16786060 GCF_015228065.2 Penaeus monodon | reverse complement strand
TGTTTTTGGAGCCTTGCTATATATCTGTAAAGTACAATCTGCCCGGGATGCAAAGAGGGGAAAAAACCAAAACTTTTTTTTTTCCCTTTGTCCCCCTTCCCCTTCAGAAACTCCCTTGGGTTTTGAAAAAGGTAAGAAGAAATAGCGGGAAAAAAGGTAAATTTTAAATTGAATTACTTTGAGATTTTGGGAAGCCGTAGAATATAAAAATTTCATATGATAAAGAAAAGGGGAGACAAGACCCAGAGAGGGAAAGTGAGACAAGCAAAAAGGGAAAAAAAAGAAAAATATAAAGAGACAAGGGTGATGTTTGGGAAAATATTATTAAGTAGCTAAATAGTACAGAGAAAAACCCCCAAACATACAAGGAATGGGGAAAAAACAGGGGGTTTGGGGGAGAAAAAACATGAAACGGGCCCGTTTTAGATGATAGAGGGGGGGGAAACGACGGTACCCTCCCCCTACTTTTAAAACGAAGATATAAGGGAAAGCGAAATTGCCCTTTATAAAGGGAAAAACCCTTGGGTGTTGCGGTAAAAAAGAAAAAAGGGTTTTTGGGTAAGGAAATAAAAAAATAATGAATGTGAGGAAAACAAGTAAGTAAATA
>NC_051409.1:16784764-16785003 GCF_015228065.2 Penaeus monodon | reverse complement strand
TTCTTTACTTACTTGTTTGCCTCTACATTAATTTTTTTTATTATTTCATTATAAAAATCGTTTTTTACTTTCTACCGCAAGCACACACAGGTAATTTCCTTGAAAATGGTCAATTTCGCTTTCATCATATCTTCGTTAAAAAGGAAAGGGGGAGGATACCGTTCTGTTTCCCTCCCTCCCATCTATCTTCGACCTGTTTTATTTCTCTCCCTCACCCTCTGTTTTGCCCCAAATTTCCC
>NC_051409.1:16782583-16784636 GCF_015228065.2 Penaeus monodon | reverse complement strand
CTCTGGCTCTTGGCTCCTCTCCTTTTTTTCAATGCATTAATATCTACGGCTTTCCCCCAAAATCTCAAGTACTTCAATTACCACCTTTTCCCGCTAAAATTCTTCTCTATACCCCTCTTCATAAAACCCCGAGGGAGTTTCTGAAGGGGAAGGGGACAAAGGGGAAAAAAGGAAAAAAGTTTGGGTTTCCCCCCCATCTTAGATCGGTCGATTGTTTTCTTTACAGATATATAGCAAGGCTTTTAAGACAGGAGGGAAGGGTGTGGAGCCAGGGGGGGGGGTGGAGGCGGGGGAGAATGGAGGCTGGGGGGGAACAAAGGGGCGGGAAAAGGGGAAATGGGGGCGGGGGGAAGGGGGGCAGGAGGGGGAAGGGGAGGCGGGAAAAGGGAATGGAGGGGGAGGGGGTGGGTGAGGCAGGGGGGAAAGTGGGGCGGGAAGGGAAGTGGAGGTAGGAATGGAGAATGGGGGCCCTGAAGAAAAGGGGAGTCGAAGGGGAAACGTAAAAAAGGAAAAAGGGAAACTCAGAAGGGGAAAAGGGAGGCAGGGAAGGGGGAAGTGCGGAGGGGGAAAAATGGAGCAGGAGGAAAAAGGGGAGTCAGGGGGCAAAAAGAGAAAGGAGGGGAAAGGGGAGGGAAAAATAGAAGCTAGACTGGGGCCCGTAGATATGAAAAAAAAGGGGAATTAGGCAGGAAAAAGGGAAGTGGAGGGTAATGTGGGGAAAAGAGGCAGGAGGGAGTGAAATGAATTTGGAGGGGGAGGGGTCAGGAGAAGTATAGCGGAGAGGTAGATGATGGAGGAGTAAAAAAAAAAGTGTGTAGGGGAGGATAAATTGAAAGAAAAGCAAGCGAAAAGTGGGGGGGGGGAGACGGGGGGGAGCGAGCTGGGAATCAAAAGGTAACTTAACGGCGGAAGTAAACCCAGAAAGAAAACAAATCAAAAAAAACGACTGGAGGCGAGAGAGAGGGAAGTGAAGGGAGAGAAAAGGAGGGAGGCAGGAGAAGGGGGAAGGAAAAGTGGGGACTTGTCCAGGAAGGTGAACTCAAAAGAAAGGGAAAGGAGAGGAGAAGATAATTGAAGACAGGGGAAAGGGGAAAAGAAGTCAAAATGAAAATAAAAAAGGGGTTGCGATGGAGTAAGGGAAAGGAAATGTTTAAAAGGGCAGAAAGGAGAGGAGTCAGCGGAAAGAATGATATAGGATAAGGAAATGGGCAAAAAAAAATGAAAACAATTGTAGAACGTGGAAAGGAAAAAAAAGGAAGAGGTGGTAATGAGGAGAGAAGGAATAAAAAATAAAGGGGCGGGAGAGTGGAATAAAAAAATTAAAAGAGAAAAGAGTAGAAAGGGTGAAAAGGAAGGTAATGGATAGAAGTAGAAGATGAAAGGAAGAGCCAACAGAATAGGGGAGGAAGAGCGAACGGGATATATGGGGGAAAAGGAAAACGCAAGAGGATGAAGAGAGGGGGATGAAAAAAGAAAATAAAGATGAAAACAGTAAGGGTAAGGTTATGAATGAGGGGAAGTGAAGAGAGTAAAAGAAAAGGAAAAAGAGGGAAATAGAGGTAAGACGAGTAGGAGGACGGGAGGGAAGGAGAATATAGAATAAGGAAGATTAGAAAGAAGTAGACAGATAAAAATGATCTTTGAGACGGAAAGGGGAAATGAGAGTAGGAGAAGTGTATTTGAGTGAGTGAAGGATGGGGTAATTAGAAAAGCAGGATTGGAAGGAATGATGGGAGGGTAGAAAAGGAAGTGAGAAAACCAGGCTAAGTGGAGAAGGAGAAAGTGGAACGACAAAAAAATGGGAAGATAGGATGGAGAGAGAAATGCAACTAATAAGAACAGGAAAGAAGGAGAGGCAGTATGGAGCAGAATCAACAACAAAACAAAAGGAAGAAACCGACGGGGGAAATGGATCAGGCGGAAGGAACAGAGGGTGAAATGGAAGCGAAGTGGTGGTTAGAAGATAAAGGTTGCATGCCATCTCCGCCGTAAATGAAGTGAGATCCATCCTCGTCCAACTCCTCCACGCCCGAACGAGGCTGTCACGCCCGTC
>NC_051409.1:16781732-16782025 GCF_015228065.2 Penaeus monodon | reverse complement strand
GATAACCCGACTGACAGATGGCCGCAGGGAGAGGAAGGGTGGGGATGCAAGGCCCAAATTCGATTGAGTGTGACAAACTATCATGGGCCAAATTAATATCTTTTAGGAGATGAAGGGCCTCCGCGACCGCCCCTCTGTATCGCCATATTCCCCCTCCATTGCCGTTCCTCTCCCCTCCTCTTCCCCCGCCCCCCTTCTCCCTCATCCTCACGCCCCCCCTCTCCCTTCGCTTGCCCCCCTCCTTTCTCGTCCATTCCTCCTCGTCCCCTTCCTTGCCCCCCCGTCCCCTCTCC
>NC_051409.1:16781490-16781568 GCF_015228065.2 Penaeus monodon | reverse complement strand
TGCTTGCCCTATATATGGCGAGTTAATAATATCGAGTAATCCAGAACTGAGTCCATTACATCACGGAATATTGGAAAG
>NC_051409.1:16781346-16781439 GCF_015228065.2 Penaeus monodon | reverse complement strand
TTTTTTTGGGGGGGGGAGGGGGGAGGTAGTAATAAAATCAACTAAAGATAGCTGTAGTAATGAACATCAAGATGCTGATTAAATGTAAATGTT
>NC_051409.1:16781087-16781288 GCF_015228065.2 Penaeus monodon | reverse complement strand
TGGTAAAGGTAACACGTATTTGCAATTCTGTCAGCAAATTTATTTTTAATTATATGGAATCTCACCAATTGAAACAATGAACCTGTCCATAACACAAATGATTATTGCATTACTGCTATGACTATTCTAAAGGACAGTAACAATATCAATAGATATGAAGAAGTATGCAATACGACAATTTGGATAAGTCCGTTATATATC
>NC_051409.1:16780404-16780491 GCF_015228065.2 Penaeus monodon | reverse complement strand
GAAAAATCAAATAAAATTTTAAAATTTAAATTTTAAAAAAAGTAATTGATAAATTTAATACACATAAATTATAAATTCAATTAAAAA
>NC_051409.1:16779313-16779509 GCF_015228065.2 Penaeus monodon | reverse complement strand
AACATTTTTTAGTAAAAAGGGCGAGCGAAAGGAGAGGAAAAAGAGGGAATAGAAAAAGACGTGTATGAAGGGAAGAAGGAGGCAGAGGAAAGAAAAAAGGGCCGAGGAAATGATGGAAGGAATGAGAGAGAGAGAAAGATAATAAAAGATAAGGGTGAGGGGAAAATGTGAGAAGGAACAAAAGGAAGAAAAGAAG
>NC_051409.1:16778651-16778801 GCF_015228065.2 Penaeus monodon | reverse complement strand
GGTCCTCCCCTTGCACAATTCGATGCAGGGAATGCTGCAAGGCGAACAGAAAATCATTTGAGGCAATGGCACAGAGTAAGAGAAAGAAAATTCCTCACAAAGTTATTTATTTTCCACATCGAAATCGCATCCATGCAGAGTCACCGGCAT
>NC_051409.1:16778245-16778615 GCF_015228065.2 Penaeus monodon | reverse complement strand
CTCCACACCGGTAAACAACGCCCCCATTTCGCTCCTGCTTTTTCGACCACTTTTGATTTCTGTTTGTCCTTCGTGCTTCATTTAGACCTCGTTTTAAAAACCTCTTTTAAATCCTATTATTCCCTGTGTCAATAGTTTAGAACCATTTTTTTTTATTCGTCTGTCTTATTTTTTTTCCGAGTTTTCTTTTCTCTCTTCCTTCTCACCAGCTTTTCTTGTCCTGTTACGCATCTTTTTCACACAAAATCCTCTGTCTTATCATCTCTTACAACTGACATGGACAGGCAAATTGTTCGTCAGCAGTTGCTTGGGACTTTCTTTTACAAGCACAGCATTGCATGAATTACCCTCCTGAATCAATTGGGTTTCA
>NC_051409.1:16778062-16778222 GCF_015228065.2 Penaeus monodon | reverse complement strand
CAAGGCGGACAGGTGATGAAAATATCAAAATCGACAGCATTTATACGTTCCCCGATCTGCTCGCTGTAAATTTTTCCTCTTTATAGCTATTGCTATTTTTTGAGTTTCTTTTCTATTGATCGGGTTTGCCCCCTTTGGTGATGTTTATACCAGGACACCC
>NC_051409.1:16777672-16778015 GCF_015228065.2 Penaeus monodon | reverse complement strand
AATAATCCCAATTTTCCTATGCCTATTCAAAAACGGGCGAACCTCTACCAAAGCACACACTTTACACAAACACACAAGCATACCATTGAACGCTCAGCATCCAATCCAACCTTAATCTTGAACGCTTTGCTAGACACGCGGTAGAAACTGCTTCATGAATGAATACTTAATCTCACTAAATTCTCCTAAATTCCTTTGCCAATCATTCAGATGCATTATTTATCACCTCTTCTGCTTTCCTATAGCTTGGAGACAACACTCAGTTTGCCTCGTATTTTCAGTACAAATACTGTTGTCGTTATGAATACCACTAGTTTTATTTCATCACTTATATAAAAACCTT
>NC_051409.1:16774752-16774870 GCF_015228065.2 Penaeus monodon | reverse complement strand
ATGCCGACACATGCACACGCAGGCACGATGCGTTTGTGAAGAATACATGCAACACAACACAACATTAACATTCACGGAATTTGCAATTTTGGGTTTTAGTCCTTACCTAGACAGCATA
>NC_051409.1:16773863-16773954 GCF_015228065.2 Penaeus monodon | reverse complement strand
AAGAGATTACTCAAAAATCGTGATGTTTTTATTGTTATTTCAAGAACACAGGTACTATTCTATACTCTGGTATAATTTAATGTTCTTTTAT
>NC_051409.1:16773162-16773634 GCF_015228065.2 Penaeus monodon | reverse complement strand
ATACTCAATGTTTTTTTTTTCCTTTTCTGTATATTTATTTAGTCTTTTTCCAATTTGCATTTGAATTCCTGTGTTTTTTTCTGTCATCTCTCTTTTCTGTTTATTTTCTACTTTTCCCCTATGTTCGTTCTCCTGTCCTTTCTGTCCCTCCCTCTCATGTCATGCGCAGGTTTTCTCAATTACTTTTGCACCCTCTTTCTTTTGCATACTTCAATAAATTTTTTAATTGAAGAGAAAAGGGACAGAAAGAGGGGGGAAAAAGAAGCAGGGAAAAAAGGGGGGATGAGACGTTTTTAAAAAAAAAAAAACCGGGGTTTCTTTTACATGGTTTTTAAACATGGATGGGAATTAAATCAAGAGATTGAATCAAAAAAGATAATTAATATAAAAATAAAAAAAAAATATATATAAAACAATGAAAATATAAATAAAAATATACAACAATAATATAATAAAAATATTAAAAAAACAA
>NC_051409.1:16772513-16772581 GCF_015228065.2 Penaeus monodon | reverse complement strand
CCCATCAAGACAGATAATTCAAATTGAACGCGTAACTAATAGTTCTATGCCCACGCGAAACACATACT
>NC_051409.1:16771813-16772090 GCF_015228065.2 Penaeus monodon | reverse complement strand
TTATAAATAAAAATAAATAAATAAATAAAAAATAAAATAAAATATATATAATAAAAGAATAAAATATAAAAAAATTTTAAAAAATTAAAAAAAAAAAAAAAAAATAAAAAAAAAAACTAAATAATATAAAAAAAAATAAAATATATTTAAATATAATAAAATTTATAATAATAAAAAAAAAAAATAAAAATTTTGTTTGGGGGTTTTGTTTTTTTGTTGGGGTTATAATATATTATAATAATAATATAATATAAAAATAATAATTATAATATAAGAA
>NC_051409.1:16771523-16771743 GCF_015228065.2 Penaeus monodon | reverse complement strand
TTAAAAAAAAAATTTATTTTATATAAAACACAATGTTTTTTTTTTTATAATAATTTAAAAAAAAAAATTTAAAAAATTTTTAATAAAAAAATAAAAAAAAAAAACAAAATTAAATAAAAAAAATAAAATAAAAAAAATAAAATAAAAAATATAAAATAATATAAAATATAAAAATATATAAGTACTAAAAAAAAAAGTTATTATAATATAATAATTAATC
>NC_051409.1:16767920-16767990 GCF_015228065.2 Penaeus monodon | reverse complement strand
TTTGGATTCGCTGAAAAGCAGGAGAGTGTCGTCCTTTTTTTTCACACAGAAGCTTTGTACTTGTGCCCCC
>NC_051409.1:16766862-16767107 GCF_015228065.2 Penaeus monodon | reverse complement strand
GGTTGATAGAAAAATAAGATAGCTGCATACGTGCATATATTTAGCTCTATATTTATATCCTAACACATATTTCCTAGACTGTTATTTTGCATATACTGGGGAGATTATCAAGCGCTTATCTTTCGTTTAATAAGAAGAGGAAAAAAGGGCAGATGAACTGAGAAATAGATAACGGGACTTTTTCCACTTCTGTTTAGAGCTTACTTTTTGTTCCCAGTCCCATCTTTTTCCAACATTTCTCTCTG
>NC_051409.1:16766579-16766814 GCF_015228065.2 Penaeus monodon | reverse complement strand
AAATCTCCCTCTCCCCCTTTGTCCTCGCACCGTCTACTTACTCCTCTCTTACATTTTCAATTTAGTTCAAGTTGCCTCTAATTTGCTTTTCTTTCCTGACGATCTCCGAAGTAATTGGGAAGATGTCTCGGCGCCTCCGAAGTCGGCCTGGACAAATCCGTATGAAAACAGTTCCCACTAATACTGACACGCACGCAAAGGGGACGCAGGTCGGGAATATTGATGTGGATCTACA
>NC_051409.1:16765354-16765916 GCF_015228065.2 Penaeus monodon | reverse complement strand
TTTCATTCCTGACCGCCCCCCCCCCCCCACAATACCTCCCTAACCCCTAGTCACTGCGCTGTTATCTTGATTGCATGCTTCGCTCATTTCTCACTGGTGACTGACTTGCTACAGGAGGGGGAAACCGAGCAGGCATCAGATATCGACTGGCCTCCTTTCGACAGGAAATTCAATTAACTGTAGGATATCTGTCTGTGACTCCATCTATTTATGCATAGACATACGTAGATTGAAACAGATGGATATGGATATTAATTTATTTGTATAGAATTGTAGATAGATAGATTTAGATAAAAGATATGTATGCGGATCGAAATGAAAATGAAAGGGTAGACGGACACAAACATATAGAGCTAAGTATATGCAAAGGCAGAGAGACAGGTGGGACATGGAAATGGAGAACAAGAGCGGGTGATAAAAGTAAGAAAAACAAAACAAAAAGCCACCAGATGTAAATGTCAAACGGAGAATAATAAAAAAAGAGACTAGATAGTGGAGATGCATTAAAAATAATAATAATAAATAAAGGATAGCTGCAGTTAGGGAAAGTGAAGAAGGGGGC
>NC_051409.1:16764831-16765120 GCF_015228065.2 Penaeus monodon | reverse complement strand
GTGGGCATATATCAAGAAGCAATTAGAAAAAAGAGGAAACTGTAGATAAAAGAATAAAAGATAGAGAGGCACAGGGAGCGAGAGTCCCTGGGTGAATCCAAATTGTCTAAGTACTTAAGACTCTGGAAGCAAAGTGAGAAGATTCTTGAGCACAACTATTGTCATACGAAACTATTCCAGATGCCGAGGGCGACTCTCACACTGGAGTTTCCCAGAACCACACGAACCGCCGACCCTCCTTCTTTCCCTCCTTCGCCGGACGTGCGGGGGGGGGGGGGGGACGAGGAAA
>NC_051409.1:16764374-16764614 GCF_015228065.2 Penaeus monodon | reverse complement strand
TTCACGGCAACAATTGCAATCGAAGTCCAATTGCTCAACATCTTTGCGAAATTTCTCTTACAAGTGCCGTCTTTTAGGATTCCAAATGACCCTGTGTAGATGGCAGTGGCTGAGAATCATTTGCGGAGAAGAAAGAGGATAGTGGCTTCAAAAGGGAACAATAGACCAACAAAAGGGTTAATTTGATATGTTTTTGGAATTACCATTTTCATTTTAATTCATCTCGTCTTTACTTACCTA
>NC_051409.1:16763504-16763685 GCF_015228065.2 Penaeus monodon | reverse complement strand
GTGACCCGCCGAGGGGAAAAGGGGAGACAGACACCCAAGATAATTTAAAACTGTCAGAAAAGTTGCTTGGGAATTCCTTCTCGTCGACCTTTCTTCGTCCGGCCGAGGAGCCGTTGCTTTTCCCGGTGACCCCGTCTGGATTTTTATCCTATTTAGCTTTTCATTCATTTATTTCTGTTCC
>NC_051409.1:16762590-16762807 GCF_015228065.2 Penaeus monodon | reverse complement strand
TTTTACGTTCATTAATATTTAGAATTTAAGTAAATTTCTTAAAATAATCTTGGTTATTTTAATTTATGCAACTTCCAAAATCATTAATTTTATTATTACAAATGCAATTAATATATTTCATTAAAAATACTTAACTGTAGGAATAACTAACAGTAATGGAAGAAAATGGGTTATGGGTGGACAATGGACACTAGGATATCCATGACATATCCATGAT
>NC_051409.1:16759957-16761039 GCF_015228065.2 Penaeus monodon | reverse complement strand
GTGGAAACAATAAAAACATACACAGTCATATGCAGCAATAAAAATTTAACACGTTCTGCATACGAAGATAAACAGCCTTAACCATAACCTTTTGAACACAAATCAGACAGATATCCCGATCTCTTGCCGTTGTAAACAAACAGACACTTATCCTACACCATAAAAATGCCAGCTCTCTACATCCCGCACCCAAACACGTTACATATATATCACCCAACGCAAGCAAACTCTCACAATCCCCGAACACACACAACCGTCGACGCAAACAAACAGCAAAGGCACCTCAGGACTATACACACGATCAACAATAGACATGCATAATCCATAGGCGACCCTTTCCCTTCCTTGTCTTCTGTTACAGTGTGTAAGTACGGGGGAGACTCGGGGAGCGGGCAGGAAGATAGGGCGGACGAGATAAGGAAGGGACGAAGAATTGCGATCAAGGGGGGAGGCGGGAGGAAGAGGGGAAGGAGAAGGGCCGAAAGAGGTAAGAGATGGAAAAGATAAAGGACAGGGGGATGGGAAAGGATAAGAGAATAAGGGATGGGAAAGGGGCGACGGAGAAGAGAGAGATTTTGGAAAGGGTGAAGGAAATAGGACTTGGAAATGGAAGGAGGATGAGGAGAGTAAAGAAGGAAATGGAAAGTGGAAAATAAGAGAAGGGGATGGCCAAGGTGAAGGAATAGTAATAGCAGAAGAATTGAGGAGACAGAAATAGGGAGAGAATGGGTTCAAGGGAAGTGAGTGGGGAAGAGGCCACAGGGGTAAAAAGCGAGACCGGGAAGGGGAAGGGAGTAGGCAGATAGACAAGAAGTAATATGAGAGGGTTAGTTAACGAGGCGAAATACAAGAGAGAAGAGGAAACAGAAACGATTGAGAAAGGGATAGTTCTAAACAGGGAAGGTTGAAAGGGGGACGGGGCTGAGAACCCATCCCTACTCGCTTCTTTGGGGAATTCGAGTCAACTGTAGCTAAAAGCCAAGAGGAAATGGGATGGTTGACAGCCAGAGGTTAATGGAGAGAGCGAGGGAAGGTGATGGAATGATGGAACTCTAAAAGGAATTTGGGTTTGATGGTGTTAC
>NC_051409.1:16759681-16759919 GCF_015228065.2 Penaeus monodon | reverse complement strand
TATTATTATTACTTTTAAGAACGGGGAGAAAGAAGCCAAGGAAAGGGAAAGTTCGTAAGGTCAAAATGATGATGATTGAAGATGAAACCAACGGGTAAAAGAAGAGAGAGAGAAAAAAAGATCAGTTCTCTGAAAAAAAAAAGAATAACAACGAAAAAGAATATACATAGGCAAAACGTTTTTTTAGAGGTTGAAGTGAATAAGAATTAATACCATAGAAAACATAAATAAATGCACA
>NC_051409.1:16759436-16759597 GCF_015228065.2 Penaeus monodon | reverse complement strand
TATTAATAAAAGATTTACCGCAGTAAATTTTGATAAACAGATCGTCAACGAAATTTAGTCAAAACAAAAATTGAATAAATGGAAGATTAACGAATCACACCAACAACTCCTCTGCATCAGCCACACTAAATCACGAATGAGATACGCAGGCAATATGCGAT
>NC_051409.1:16758606-16758920 GCF_015228065.2 Penaeus monodon | reverse complement strand
CGTATTACACACTGTGAACCCACCGAAGGCACCACTTCCCCTCGGCAGGAACTATTACATTTCCCCTTATTGCCTCTCCTCTTCCGCCTCCTTCTCCCACGCCCCATCCCCCCTTTCCATGTTCTCTCCTACGCCCCTCAATTTGATTTCTCTCCTACTTCATTGCCATTTCTCTCTATTCTATCTATATCTCTTATTCCCTCTACACCCCCCCCCTG
Source organism: Penaeus monodon (assembly GCF_015228065.2). Lineage (NCBI taxonomy): Eukaryota > Metazoa > Arthropoda > Malacostraca > Decapoda > Penaeidae > Penaeus > Penaeus monodon. Next base: position 16,758,702 of record NC_051409.1, on the reverse strand, counting down.
CCCTACATCCCCGCCTCATCTTCGAATATCATGTGTTAATATATGATTCTCGCCATCATCTCTCACACGTAACGAATCACACTGTCATTAGGCTGT
>NC_051409.1:16757427-16757795 GCF_015228065.2 Penaeus monodon | reverse complement strand
AAGATACTCGCTTGAAAAAGCAATTAGGCGGGTTGATAATGCTGTAAGAATCGTTGAGCTTCCCGGCACCGCATCGTGAACTGGAATAAAACAGCTTAAACCACCAGAGGGGACAGCGAACAACGAAAAAAAAAAAAATTACAAAGGCATAAAGAAATTCATTTATAGATTGCGTAGTTCTGTAGTAAGCATGCTCCTCTACGAACTTTGCTTTTATTGTTTTGAGTGTACTTCAAAAGTTTTATTTTTTCTCTGGCCAATTTATTTTTTAAAGATTAATCGGGTATGACTTTTGTTTCTTACTTTCTTCTGTGTAATTTTATATGGAAAGAGAGAGAGAGCAACGGAGAGATAGCTACAGAATGAAA
>NC_051409.1:16755593-16756441 GCF_015228065.2 Penaeus monodon | reverse complement strand
TCAGACATACTGGATCAAGAGAGGCATTGGAGAGAGAGGCCGAGATGAAGGCAAAGATAGATCGAGTGAGCGAGACAAGACGATCAGTAAATGACAATGATATGCTACAAAGTAATACTTCATTAAATATTCCAATATGACCTTAAGTAATTTTAGATTTTATTGGAAATTAAATGAAACGACCAATAGGATTTGAGAAAGCTAGTTTGATATCGCCAAAAAGAGATAACCCACCATGCCTCTATTGAAGCTTAGACACCTTGTTAGTGGCAGCCCACATATGCAAATCCCCTTAACGACAAACAAATGAATGCTGTCAGTGTTTGATTCCATCCGACTTCCCTCAAACCTTTGTTCCTTCCCTTAATTGAGATGTAAGATGCCTTTGTATAAGGTATCCTGTGCTTTTGTGTGGGATCGGATAACCTTACCTCAGGTATAATTTTCTTTTCTTTTTTGTACCCACTTTCAGTATCATACCACAATACCTTTTGGTTTTATTACGATGGGGTTATGAATTTAATAATTTCAGAGATTTGATAGCTAGATCTCATTCACTATTGATCGAAGTACCTCTTGCCTTCAGATCAGATGCTCTGTGATTGGTCGTTAGCCCGCTGTAGTTGTTCGTTTGGACAATCAAGTCAAGTTTACTTGGTTTATCATTCTAAAATGAGTAACAAAAATGCTACGACCCAAGTTATGAAGAAAGGCTAGGAGGAGGGAGCAAGAGAGAAAGAGAAAAAATGAAAAAAAGGCAAATGGCAGCATTCTCGGGCATTAAGTATTCCTTGACGGCTGTGAAGTTTAATACCCAATAATCGTAAACTGAAATTCGTGAGCGCTAA
>NC_051409.1:16754917-16755163 GCF_015228065.2 Penaeus monodon | reverse complement strand
GTATTGCCTTTACATTGCCAATATTGCTTTCATTGTGCTGTTATTCTTATTGTTACCATTATTGCATATTACTTGCAAAGGTAATTTAATCACCCCTTTTATCTAGTTTTCCATCTATTCATTCAATACATTCTCTTATTTATCCAAGAAATCATTCATTGCTGAACTGCTTAGTAACGTGGATACCAGTTACCACCAGAATTAAGAGAAAAGTTCTTGGCCGTAGTTATAAAACTTTACGGTTGG
>NC_051409.1:16753355-16753596 GCF_015228065.2 Penaeus monodon | reverse complement strand
GGTTACTCAACTTTTTGTGCACAAGGAAATAATTAATGCGTTTTCATTGACATATATAAACATTCTTCTCTATGTCTAAATTTTAGGCCCAGTCCATCTGATTAAAGTCAGAATTTATTGCATTGCTTAACTTTATACGACTGCAGTTTTCATATTTATATTTGTTATATGAAAAAAGAACTTTGAAAAATAAGGAAATCCACGCTAGACTTCCTGCGAGCTTTCCTTGTTGCTTCATTCC
>NC_051409.1:16752829-16753097 GCF_015228065.2 Penaeus monodon | reverse complement strand
ACGATTTCTTCCGCTAAAGGAGAGAAGCTGCACGCCGTAAGAGGCCTACAGGCTGCTTTATGGCTCTCTTTGCTACCTTTTTACAACAAGATGAAAGCCTTATAGACAAGGAAGGCATTTTTTTCGTCGTATAAAGACAATGTACAAAGAAAGAAGGGAAGACCGGAAGGAATGAAAGCAAACATAGACGGGAAGACGGAAATAGGAACAGACAGAGAAAAACAGAGATAAAAGTAAGGGAAGAAAACAGAAAAAAAGCAGGGCGATT
>NC_051409.1:16752470-16752758 GCF_015228065.2 Penaeus monodon | reverse complement strand
AGACGAAGAAAGTGAGAGAAACTGAAAGTGAAACGAACCAAGATAGAAGACAAAAAAAAAAAAAAGTGTTTGACAAATATAAAAGATATGTCCATCAAGCCCCTGGCATCTAGTAACAGTAGACGAGGCGTTTATCGAGGCAGCCGAGCGTCCCAGCGAACTGAAAGGAGCTGAAAGGACTCCGCAGCTGATACGGATTCCTGATACGGCGAAGGACTCAAGCACAGGGCGAGTCAGCATTCTTTGATGCGGTCATACGGGATAGGGGCGTCTTAGGGGAGAATAGGA
>NC_051409.1:16752149-16752413 GCF_015228065.2 Penaeus monodon | reverse complement strand
AGAGCAGGCAAGAGGGGGAGGGAGTGGACAGAGAGGGAAGGGCGCCTTAGAAAAGAAGGGGAAGGGGGTGAGAAAGGGAACGAAGAAGGGGAGACATCGAAGTCTGAAGGGGTAGGACCTCACAGAGGAGAAAGGGAAGGGCGAAAGAAAAGGGGCAAGAGAAAGGGGAAGAGAGAGAGAGTTCGGGAGGAAGAAAAGGACACGGTCGTGAGTGAAAATGAAGAGGGGAGTAGAATAGGAGGAGAGAGAGACACACACACAGAT
>NC_051409.1:16751344-16751867 GCF_015228065.2 Penaeus monodon | reverse complement strand
AAGCAACAGCAGGAAAGAGAGAAGGAAAGGCAATCGGAGCGAGAGAAAGAGAGCGAGAGAGAGCAAAGAAGTACACTCCATCAAATTTCTTTCCATTCAGACTTTCGTGGTCAGGTCATTCAAGTTAAAGAGGACAGAGAAGTGAGTTCACGTTTGAATTCAGTAGATGCATCAGCTTATCACGATCATTGAAGGAGAGACTGAAAGGTTCAACGTGGCGGAAGAGAGAGGCGAGAGAGATGTAAGAAGTACAAAATGCCGATGCAAAAATTGTCTTATAATAAGAATTGATACAAATAAGTCGGAGGTATAAAGAAGACAAAGGAAATATAATCGAAAGGGATGTGCGTATGAATATCAGAAGAGACAATATTTGAAATAACTGACTCCTTCTCCTTGGCGATAATGAATGAGAAACAAAGAGAGGATATGGATAGAAGAAAAGGTTGAAGACGAAGAAGAGTAAGTCATTGCGAAAGGAACAGAAAATGTAAATAAAACGTCTGTCTATGCACTTATGACT
>NC_051409.1:16748943-16749098 GCF_015228065.2 Penaeus monodon | reverse complement strand
AGCATATGTGTGCGTGCGTGTAAGGGCAATCGTTTTTCAGACAATGAATGTAATAAAGAAAAATAAGATGAATAAAACTGATAGCTTTTAATTGTAAGAAATAAAAACGAGTTACAGCGCGGTGGAAAAGCCCTGGCAAAAAGAGGTGTTCATGC
>NC_051409.1:16748580-16748900 GCF_015228065.2 Penaeus monodon | reverse complement strand
AACTGAATATTAGCCAAAGAACAGCTAACAGTAAATGAAGGAACTAATAGAGATGAAAGGAGAGTCAAGATAGATGGGAACTCTTAAGAGGTTAATATAAAAGTTGCGAAGAGAAGAAAGAAAAACTATAAAACAGAAAAGTCTAGGAAGAACGTGAAGGAGGATCATAATCAGGATAAGAAAAAGAGAAAAGCAAACAAAGAAGAAAGTGGAAGATATCGAATAAGTGAAGAAAGAACGAAAGAAAAAGATCACAGCAATAATACAAAAAATAATAATGTTTAAAAATACCGAAAGTAGATAGAATCAATGAGGAAGAA
>NC_051409.1:16747891-16748254 GCF_015228065.2 Penaeus monodon | reverse complement strand
AAAAAAAAAACATACAAGCAAGGACTTGGTGAAACGGTAGCAAATACAAACAAAGAGAGATAGGGAGAGGATGCGAATGGAAAGTTCTCTAACTGTGAATGAATACAAAGCGATCCCGAGACTGCCATGTTGTTATACGAACCTCCCCTCTTTCCTTCAACTCGATGAATTATGTAAGTGTTTCCTGTAATGCTCCAGTAGGGGTACTGTTTTAGTGTTCCTGCTTAGAAAAAGGAAAATGCTGTTGTAGTGCAGGACTTTAAAACTAAGTGCGATACATATTTTTATTCTTGGTAACCTCTGTTGGTTGTAAAAATAGCTAAAAGCATTGGAAATAAAGTAAGAACAATGGTGAAAAAAGAG
>NC_051409.1:16744585-16744781 GCF_015228065.2 Penaeus monodon | reverse complement strand
GAAATGCTCGATGTCGTCTCCATTTCTTTTTTTATCATTTCCTCTTAAAAATGTGATAAGATGAAACTTATTTGATTCGGGAAAATTCCGGGATGAAATACTTTTATGTTATTGAACTCTGTACAACAAGGAACGCAATATCGGTAGTGCTAAACTTTGACATCTTCTAACGCATGAACGCACACAGACATGGGGC
>NC_051409.1:16743752-16744335 GCF_015228065.2 Penaeus monodon | reverse complement strand
GACGTGCGATATAAGTGTTGGATGTAAGGCTGTAAGTGTTGTGGCTATGTATTAGACGTATCTGTCAGTACGCATAACTGTAAGTGCCTACTTCTGTATGTGATAATTCGCAAATATAATTCGCCAGAAAAGAGAATACCTATCAAAACCATGACCCAAAACAAACAATCGTCACTCCCATGGCACTATACACTGCGCACTACAATGACATCACACTATCTACCAGTAACAGAACACTCAATAACACTGTGTCATCATATCTGGAATCAAAGCGGCCCCATAGTTATTGATCAAGACACTCTGCGTACCATTGTTCTACCATTCCCGTTCTACCGTAAACAACCCTTTGTTATACTGGAATGATAGTTATTCTGTTGGATGGAGTCTGCAGTCTACTTAATAGCCTCACTCTCTGTCTCTCTGTTTGCTTATCTGCTTGTATATTTTCGATTTTTCTATCCATTAATTTGTCTATTAGAATTGAGTCAGATAATCCATCTTTTTATCTATCAGTCTGTATGTATCTGCTAAGCCTATCTATATCATCTTCCACGCTTACCTTATTGTCGTTCATCCACTCTCC
>NC_051409.1:16743401-16743574 GCF_015228065.2 Penaeus monodon | reverse complement strand
TTAACCTCTTTTCTTCCTTTGCTTCCCCTTGCTCCTCTTGCCTTCCTGCGTAACCCAACCAGCGACTTATTGGCTGAATTGACCACACAAACTAGCCCTTTCCGCCCAGATGGTCCGGCCAATTACCAGGGTGGAGCCAGGAGTCGGCTCTTGTGATTTAAGCTGCCTTGGCC
>NC_051409.1:16742510-16743373 GCF_015228065.2 Penaeus monodon | reverse complement strand
AGGGGACGCAGATATGCAGGCTGTGTGCGTTTGTGGGGTTGCGAGGTGTGTGCGTTTTTGGGGCGGGGTTGCGAGTCCGTGTATTGTGGGAGGGACTGTGTGTACCGTGAGGCAGGGAGAGAAATAACGCATGTGTGGTTTGTGGATAGAGATACTGTGTCTATTTGTATGTATAGATTCTAATGAGCGCGTTTTATATCTACGAGTGTATGTGTCCGCGCGCGCGCGCTCGTGTGTGTTTGTTTATGTGTACTGATGAAAGATGAGGTGGGACGTGGATAGGGTTCTGTATACTTGTGTGCGGATTTGTGTGTGTGTACTGGTCAAGTGTTGCTTGATATGCTTTTGGCGCTCATTCATGCTGTTGTGCTGTGTGTGTTTGCCTTTGTGTGCTTTGTATGAGAAAAATAACAAACACAACGATACGTACTGTGCAAAGAGTATAAAGAACAAATATTTAAACTCAAACAAGCTAGATGTATATACAAATCTATATTCAATTATTCATATGTCCATTCATTAATGCTAAGCTCGCTGATATACACAGAGACACACGCGTACAGAAAGAAGTTAATGAACTTCCCTCTTTAACCTGATTACCTTCGTAATAAACCTCTCTTTCCAAATATATAAATTTACTCATATTCTCGCTCACATGTTAACGTATAAACAACACAGCATAAACACTTTAGGGTAAATAAGCAACTGCGTGAGTAAGCGTACAAGTCACACTATATAAATCACAAGGAGCAAGATGTTCTGGTCATCAGCAGCATCAAAAGCAGTCTGTCTTCCGCGTGCATCGTATTTCATCCCGTGCTCAACCGAGATGCAGCATCCTGGCAGTTCCGAAGAGAGGGTGT
>NC_051409.1:16742241-16742325 GCF_015228065.2 Penaeus monodon | reverse complement strand
TATGTCGACAAAAAAGAGAGTAAGTTGGAAACAAGGAATGAGTAAAAAGGAAAAACTCGGATCGACAGCGTAAAATTCCAGCAC
>NC_051409.1:16741507-16741978 GCF_015228065.2 Penaeus monodon | reverse complement strand
TAAGCTTTATTTCACAATTACACATCTGTCTAACATACATCATTTCTTCACTTCACTGACTTTTGTTTGGCATCAGTTTGTATCATAATGTTAAAAGTGAGTAAATTCCATCACCGTCATGGTTCAAATCCACAAAGACAACCTGTCACACATTTTATTTAGAGTAATGAAAACCTCCCCGACGACAGCGTAAGGAGCAAGACTAACATACATTACGTTTGACTTCGAAGATTTTGCGATAAGTACGATGAATATTAATGTTATGTATGATGCTCGTATAGCTTTACTCCTCGCCTCTTTTATCATCGCCTTTTTTTCTTTTTCTTTTATTTCTTACTTGATGTTTGTGTCCCTCTCTTTGTTTGTGTGTGTTTTACTGCCTGCCTGACCGAACGTTTGCCTCTCTCTTCTTCCAGTTCTCTTTTCCCCGCAAAGTTTTGCTGAATCTAGGAGAGAAAATTATGCACTAAA
>NC_051409.1:16738418-16738614 GCF_015228065.2 Penaeus monodon | reverse complement strand
GAGTCGAGCAGGGCGTGCCAAAAGGAGCGCCTCTGCCGTGAGGGATGAGCGGGCGAAGTTGGCCGAAGGGGCCGGCGGCGGCGCCGGGGAGGGCGAGCGAGGCGCAAAAAGGCTCGGAGGCGGCGAAGGCGGCAGTACCTGTGGGAAGAGCTCGGCTGGCGGCTGGGGGAGGGCGCGTGTGCATGCAAGGAAGGCG
>NC_051409.1:16737343-16737978 GCF_015228065.2 Penaeus monodon | reverse complement strand
AGAATAATCCACCTTTGCTGTGAATGTTATAAGGATGCCTACAGAAAAGCAGAACATTTTCTTCGTCTTCTCTTCGAGAATCGGGGGATGACCGGTCTTAATAACGATAACTTTCATGTCTTCAGAAGAAAGCCCTCTTATGATATAAGATGATACATTTCCTATATAAATTAAAAGATTTTCTAAATGTTAAATGTACTCATTTAAAGAAGAGTTTGGTTCTAAGAATTCTGAGAGAAAAAGTAATAGCAGGTACGAGGCATCGGTCTGGCCAGCTCGCTCTTCCCCAGCAACTGCTCTGCAACGCCTTGGGTTCGAAGCCTGTTTTCCCTCCTTTTCTTACTCCAACTTGGGGGTGTGACGTGTGCGCGGAGGATTAGCAGATATATGATTAGCATTAAACTATTGCCCTAAGCCAAAGGCATAGTGGTACAGGGTGGCTAGTCCCTTTCCCTGGCGTTTTAACTTCCCTGGATATTACTTACAAGGCGCCCGTTAAGGTGCAGAAGCTCGGGCTGGCGAGGATTGCTGGGAAATCCGATCGTTACCAACTCAGCCATTGACCTCGACGCAGGAAATCGCGCAACTGACCTGGCTGCAATGACTATGCATAAGAATTCAAAATACATACACAG
>NC_051409.1:16736706-16737051 GCF_015228065.2 Penaeus monodon | reverse complement strand
AACGCGCATATTCACAGGCATTTCACTGGCAGCTTCACGAAGAAAACCACCGTTCCCAGCAAGGGCTTTTGGACCATTAGATGCTTGCAAAGACGCCATAGGCATGCAAAGCGGCTTATGGTCGTGCTCTCTCTCATCAAGAAAGTGCCGGGAAGGGAGATTTCGTTAGAGTTAGGGAACAGTAATGATTTCTTTTCTCGTGACTTATACATGTCTTCTCTAACTGTGATAATAATGATATTCCTTTATATAAGGCTAATGATTATGATGGTCATGGTAATACAGAACAATGAATAATAGATGATAGTGCTAACAATATTTAAGTAAAAAAATATCAGACACACG
>NC_051409.1:16734679-16735205 GCF_015228065.2 Penaeus monodon | reverse complement strand
GGCTTTTTTCTAAGCCTGTTTCTCCCCAACGGCATTCTCGTGGAACTCTGCTTTAGACCTCAAACTTCGGCAATTAATTTCCTTCTATTTCCTATTAAGTGTTCTCCATTTACTGTGTTTCTTGTTCATCCTGTTTTCCCTCCTTTTCTTACTCCAACTGCTGCCTCTTCTCCTTTCTTTTCTTATTTCTCTCCACATTCTCTTCCTCATTATCATCCCTCTACTCCACCCTTGCCTCCTTCCTTCCACCCTCCTCCTCCTTTCAATTCCACTCCTCACCCTCCTTCCTTTCCTCCCTCTCCCCTTCCCTTATTCGTATCCGCTTACTACCCGACCTCCACCTTTTCCTCCTTCTCCTCCTGCCTCTCCTTAACCGTCTCCACCCTTTCCCTTGCTTTCGGTTGTGCAAGAGATACAGAACAAGCAATTACAGTCCCTAATTAGCCTGTGCTTTAATGTGAATTCCCGCTGTCCTTTCCACGCAGCTCACACACCCTCCCTCCCCACTCTGCTCCACCCTGTCTAT
>NC_051409.1:16733413-16734508 GCF_015228065.2 Penaeus monodon | reverse complement strand
TCAGATCCACACACACGCACCGCCGCCGTAACTGTTATGTCGTGTTTATGTTAAAGCCAGGAAGGTCGAACGAGTGAGAGCAAAAGTCACCTCGATGTGTTTTGAGTTTTGCTTGTATTTTTTTGCGGAATAGGAGGGGGGGCCGCATTAAAAATGAGAGGAGGATAATGGGTGAAGGAAGTGAGGATGGGTAATGGGTGTGTGAAGGAATGAGGAGAGGGATAAGGGGGGATGAGGATGTGAAGTAATTGGGAGAAGGAGAAGGGGGGGCAGAACAAGGGGAAGAGAGATATGAGTGATAACAGGAGAGAATGGGGAGAAGAGGAGGGGAGACGAGTATAAGAACTGTGATGTTATTCGAAGGCGAAGACAAGGAAAAGGGAGTAGGAAGAGAATTAGGAGGAAAGAAGATTAAAAGGATTATGAGAAAGCGAGGAGTTGGAAGGAAAGAAGGTGGAGAGAGGTAAACTGGGAATAAGGAGGAATAGCAGATAAAGACAGCAGAAATCAAAGAATGAAAAGAAATCTAGAAAGGAAAGAAGGAAAGTGAAAGAACGAGAAACATTGGAGAGGACAAAGGTAAAAAAGAGAAAATGCTCAAGAAACTGAAGAAAGTTGGGAACTAGGAAGTTAAGAGGACGAGGAAAGAATAAGAGAAAATACCAAAGAAGGACAGCGTGGTATTTAAAGAATGAAGTAGGACGCAAGGAAAGAGAAAATGGACAAGAGGGTTGAAGAAGGAAGGAGGAAGGGGCAGAGGTATGGAAAGGAGAGATGGAAACAGTGGCAATACATAGAGGAAAGGGAAACAGGAGACAGTTAAGAGCAGAAGGAAACTTATGCAGATGAGAGGAATGGGAGGGGAAGACGCAGAGAAATGAGGCAGAAGAGAGGAAACAAAAGGATATGAATATGAATAAGCAATGGATGAAGAAGAAATTAGTTAAAAATGTGCATAAAATCCAAGGGAAATGATGCAGTGATAACCAATAGAAAGGGAGACTAAACACAAAAAAGTAATAAAATGAAAGAAAAGAAAAGAAAAAAACATGCGAAAAATACAATGATAAAGAAATGGGATGAACAAGAAATAAA
>NC_051409.1:16733063-16733389 GCF_015228065.2 Penaeus monodon | reverse complement strand
AATACACAATTAAAATAAACATACACCATCAGGTATAATGCTAATTACGAGGAAAAAGAGAAGATCCAGCGCAGTGCAAAGCGGGGATTAGCCAAGGAGGGCAGCGGATCCTCCCGGGCGCTGGGACGATGCCAAGGGCGCCGCGGATGCTGTCTCGTGATTCTCGGATTAAAATCGGAATTAAAATAATCATTAGGAGGCAAATGAGCCGTTAAGCAACAACCCGTGATTTGGGTCCTCCTCTCGGCACCGTGCCAGAGCAGGAGTGAGGGCCACCTCAGTGCCACCTGAGGCCAGACAGCTGCTGGGAGCCGAGGGTCAGACGC
>NC_051409.1:16732824-16732907 GCF_015228065.2 Penaeus monodon | reverse complement strand
TGCATTCCATAAAATACAATGACTTTTCGCTCCATAACATCTTAACAAAGGCGAGTTAATGCGAATAGAAGAGAGCAGAAATC
>NC_051409.1:16732366-16732804 GCF_015228065.2 Penaeus monodon | reverse complement strand
TATACTTATTGGTACGGGCCAATACACAAAAAAGTCAGATATTATGTACATATTTGAATTGCTGGTGTTTTTTGCGATCCTTTTAATATTAAAAGAAAATTGGTATATTTTCTATCTTTGTTGTACCACGTAACTATGAATATACAATATTTTCATCTCTATGTAGAATGTACTAGATTGTGTACGTTATATACTATACAATTGTAGTATGCTGCATAAAATAACTTTAACACTGAAAATAATGACCATTACTTATGCAAACAAAAATGTTTAAACAGAGACTTGGATTATCATCAAAGTAATGTCTTTGTACCCAAAATTAAGGTTCTTTTCCTTGGGCATTTAACTGAGATCGCTAAAGGAACGACCTTTTTTTTCAAAATCTCTCTCTTATGATCTCATTAATTCATATCATCTCTTACACACGCTCATAATCAG
>NC_051409.1:16731800-16732139 GCF_015228065.2 Penaeus monodon | reverse complement strand
TATTCGTCATAACCTCTCTACCGTATCACCACCCGCCTCTCTCTCCTCCCCCATCAGCAGTGACGTGCGATCTCCTGAAGGGCGTGGAGGTCCCCCTGTACGCCGTTGCAGGGGGCCGTGTCAACGTCAGCTGCATGTTCGACCTTGGCTCCACCGGCCTCTACTCTCTCAAGTGGTACCACAATGACACCGAGTTCTACCGCTTCGTGCCCACTGAGACCCATAGATCCGTGGATATTAAGCCTACGATAAAGTTCCAAGTTCATGTGAGTATGAGGTGTTCTTTTTATCGTCTTGTGCTCTACTGAGGTTATCTTTAGTGGTACTGTTGACAGAAGC
>NC_051409.1:16731297-16731425 GCF_015228065.2 Penaeus monodon | reverse complement strand
CATGTTTTGTTCACTCCAATCATTTAAGATACAAAACGTAAAATAGAGCATACTTAACGAAACATTACCATAAGTAGTCTAAGAATTGGTATTTGTTCTAATTATGCCTATGACATTATCTAAAGTAG
>NC_051409.1:16730694-16730914 GCF_015228065.2 Penaeus monodon | reverse complement strand
TAGGTATCAAACGTGGAAGAAGAATGATCTATCTGTAAGCATTAGGCCGTTGTCGTCGTCATCATAGCCTTATAAAAACGCAAAACAAATCTTGAAAAAATGAGGCGAGGAGAAATGAACAGGAAAATGATATAATACTTATCATAAATTTGTTAAAAATGTTAGCAAACAGAAATACCTTCTATTTTTTTCGATTTGTGCAACAACTATTCTTTTCGTT
>NC_051409.1:16730529-16730606 GCF_015228065.2 Penaeus monodon | reverse complement strand
TTGTCTTTTTTTCGCACAGTATTAGTATATAAAAATCGGTATTAAGTAGATAGACTACAGCAGAATACGAGTATATC
>NC_051409.1:16729812-16730016 GCF_015228065.2 Penaeus monodon | reverse complement strand
TATTAACTTCTGTTCAACTTTTTAATTTCTCATTATCAGCGCACTGTTCATCTCTTCACTTCATTCTCACTTTTTTCTTCTCCTGTTCACCCACTTGCACAGCTTTTATCCGCTTTCTGATATATATATTTTTTTATCTTCCCATGTTTATCGTTAGCTTTCTTACACCTCAGCTCCTTTACCTTTTTCTGAACTTCTTGCTTC
>NC_051409.1:16729688-16729778 GCF_015228065.2 Penaeus monodon | reverse complement strand
ACGCCTTCCTTTATCTCAAACTTCTCTTATTTTCTACTCCTTATCACATTTCGTCCTCTTTATCCTTTACCAATCCATCTGGTTCCCATC
>NC_051409.1:16729502-16729617 GCF_015228065.2 Penaeus monodon | reverse complement strand
AGTAACTATTCTTTCTTTCACGTCCTTCCAAACCTATAATTTATGTCATCCGGGATTTCCTTCTCTCAACTCGCAATGCTCATCTGCTCCTCCCTTTTCCTTCCAACCCCGGTGT
>NC_051409.1:16729365-16729463 GCF_015228065.2 Penaeus monodon | reverse complement strand
TTGTCAACTCATAACTTAGAATCCTCTTCCACGTTCTCTCCCCTCCTACTCGTCTTTCGCAACCCATACGTTTGAATATCTCTCCCCTGCCACACCCA
>NC_051409.1:16728574-16728730 GCF_015228065.2 Penaeus monodon | reverse complement strand
GCCGCCCCATAATTTCGAGCCCAGGGCCCCAAGGACGAAATCAGCGGCCGCGAAGAGGGCATTTGAGTCGGGGTTTGCAGCGCTCCGTGAGAGGATCTCGAATTCCCGGGGCGTTTTGTGTGTGCTGGAGGAGGCTCTCGGACCCTTGCGTGTGTT
>NC_051409.1:16727796-16728259 GCF_015228065.2 Penaeus monodon | reverse complement strand
TGACTTTAATTCTTGTGTTCTACAAATGTTTGTTTTGAGTTTTCTTTGTGCTTTGAGTACGTCTGTCCGTTTGTTCTCTTTGTCTATTGCGCGTGTTTGTATTTTTTCCCGATGCTCCTTTGTTACTGTCGTGGTGACAATTGTCCTGCAATCCCTGTTTAAGTGTATATTACCTGACGTTAGGATTCGAAGTGATAATTCATCCCTCATAATCCTGTTTCTCGTATGTTCCATTTTCTTCGTTTCACTTACATGGAACAAACATTTAGTTAAGCATTCAGACGAGCTAGTTTCAACGAAAATCCAAATTCAGGAGAAATGAGTAATGATAACTCGTGTATTACTTCACTAACATAAAAACATATGCAAACAAAATAGAGGGAAATAAGGAAAAATACTTGTAAAATGAAACACAGAGGCAAGACACCAACTACTCAGAAAAGCAACAACATGCGAATCTTGT
>NC_051409.1:16727580-16727754 GCF_015228065.2 Penaeus monodon | reverse complement strand
TCCTAAACACCAGGTTGAAATATACTGAAAAAAGTGACACTAACTAACACTAAAGGAGCTTTATCGTTTCATGTTGAAAATCCTGTAGCGTAGTCAGGTAGGAGGTGAATACGCTTGTTATTGCAATAGTTAGCCGGGAAAAGTTTGTCTTGACATTCAAATTACTGCAAAACT
>NC_051409.1:16726221-16727398 GCF_015228065.2 Penaeus monodon | reverse complement strand
TTATGGCCTGAATATCATATGATACAGGTATTCTCAATCATGTGTAAATTAAAGCGACAATGGTAGTAGTAAGATAACGACAGTAATGATAATAAAGAATGTGGTAGATAAGGCAAGAACAAGAAAAATATGAATGTTGTAGTGATAAAATCTATGACAAAAGCGATGTTGTAGTAATGAGATTAAAGATAATCATAGATATATAGTGAATGGAATCATGATGCTAACAACAAACACAGCAGCAACAAAATTACGAAATATCTACATACAGTATCAACGTACTGCTAGTTATATGATTAAAAATAATATGATGGTGATGAAGATTCTAGCAATGACAATAGCCTAAGTGTATTCTAGTGCAGGGGGTAGCATAAGACTATGTATATCCCCTTGGGGTATGCCAATGTCCAAAGTTTCCTTCGCCGCTCGCATTGTCCAATAACACGATAACGTGTGATGGAATCGTTTTTTAATACACAGTGAATTAACAGCCGGTTGATTATGTCCGAGTATTCTAGATTTATTCTCCGTAAAAAATAGTCACTTTTCGTGTGGTATAAAAACTATGAGCGAGAAGTACTATATACTTATATTTAGAATACGCTGTAGCAGTTCTGTACTCTATGTATGATTACCTCGGCTCCCAACGTGCGGAAGTAACTACTGTTATTACGACATGATGTTACAAAGCAAACTTGGGGTATAAGACAGGTATCTAGTACTTCGAAATCAATTAACCAATCGCATAACTCAGTGTACTGATTGTCATTTGGTTTGAATCGCTGTATTACATTACATTCGGAATTGTAACGTTCTAGGGTTCCTTATAGACCACATTACGGTTTGCATTATATTGCTGCGTGTTCATACTATTAACAACACTATTCAGGACTTGTTTTGCCAGTGACAGAATCGCACTGGCTGGTCTCAAATACCTTGCAGCTACCTGGCATTTGAGAGTTTACTATTTTAACTAATTCTTTCTTACATGTGAAAATCCTTGGGCAAATAAACATAAATACGCAAAGTCGATGATGGAATGAAATATGCCATTAACGATACATTTCAGTGTGTGGTTGAAAATATAACTTTTCGTAGAAAGTTCTTAGAGGACTTCTTTGTAAGAAAAATATCTACTAAGCTTTGGCATTTAAGACATTTTGCAATGAAGAGAACA
>NC_051409.1:16725567-16726104 GCF_015228065.2 Penaeus monodon | reverse complement strand
AGATCGTTAATATCCTGAGGTATATTGTAGAAACGTAAAAGTAGGGAGCAGTGCACGCTCATATCAATGTTTTTCAATGCTGCGATTGGCTTGGCTACGTGGGCCCTATTTATTTCCAAGCTTGGGTTACAAGTAAGTATCTCTGGAACTTATGCATTAGCAATTGTATGTTGGACGTGCATTAGTTTTCTATAAACTGATCAAGCATTTACTACACTCTTTGTATTTAGTTTCCCAAGGCTTCAGTAACATTCAAGTGAAATGTAGTGGGGAAATTTCGCGGAGTTATTGCAGTCAGGCGTTTTAAAAAGGTTTTAAAAATGCCCATTGACTCCACATCTTCTAACGACTGAAGTAATCTCTCCTATCTCATTTAGCGTGAAGAAGTAGTATTCAGGAGTCACCTTAACCGATGGGTGACGACCTCATTCTTTACAAACTTTCAGCCCGATAACTGCGTGATAGTTTCATATTATTAACATTTAGATGCCTCCACTTTGCATACTCTTGAAGTAAAAAGATTATTGAAAAATATAA
>NC_051409.1:16723434-16723680 GCF_015228065.2 Penaeus monodon | reverse complement strand
TCTTTTACATCAGAATATTTTCTCTTTGACCCTTAAAGTTTTCGCTACACTCTCATAAGAAGAACAAAGAGCAAAGCAAATATTATTGTGTATTTTGTATCATTTTCATTATTTCAACTAAACCAAGGAGATGATCGGGTTGTTGCCTTTATCAACACGATTTTACGGAGGCAATATCAGTAACTTTTATTTGTTCCCTCTCTGTGTATACGTAAAGCTATCTATCTATTTCTAAAGCATCGATTG
>NC_051409.1:16722361-16723168 GCF_015228065.2 Penaeus monodon | reverse complement strand
GTGAATATTATTATAATCTATATGGAGAAAGAAATCGGGACATGCTAGAAGCAAGAATACGGGTTCACTTAAAAAAGGGAAAAGAAAAAAAGAAAACATGATTTATAACAAGCGCCATGAGGTCTAGCCCTAAATCTCACCCACAAACAAGAGCCAAATTCCTTAAATTAACCTCGAAAACACACAAATTCTCCTCAGGGCACGTAAAATTCGGGGCCTGTAAATACGACACGCCATTGAAACGACAACAGAGAAGAGGAAATGCCAAGTAGATGCATAAATAACAAACGCACATAAATATATCCAGGCGAACGCATTACCTTCCCTACGGCACATGCGCGAGAGGAAGGTGGGAGCGGCGCTGCCGGAGTCACGATAATTACCCTCCCAGATCGGAACTTCCTCCCTGCTGTATAATTTCAACATTAACCTCCCGGCATTGTCTCGTTCAGTAATTACACTATTTAACCTTAGCTACAATTATGCCCGTTTGAGTTTGTTGTTTAGTGTCGGCGAGACAATTTCACTCTAAATATCCCGTGACGGCAGCCAGAGCTCTCGTAAAGGACCTGAATAATATTGCAGTCTGCTGACATTTAGACTAATTTGCATAATCCTGCCTAGTGTATTATGGTACGTTAACTGAGATCGCCCTAAGGTATGACAGGTCACTGCCGGAGTTGGTAAGGTCACGAGGAGGCGATGGAAGGGTCAGCTGCTAGACTTGGCAGGTGTTTGAGGCTCTAGACAGGTAAAGGCGCTGTATCTCTAATCATTTCAGTCTGGTTATATCTTTGGATTTTTCCT
>NC_051409.1:16722239-16722316 GCF_015228065.2 Penaeus monodon | reverse complement strand
AAGACAATTCCTTGTCCTTCTCTATCTAATTGCCTTTCTATCACTTACTGTGAAAAATTCTTGCCTCCCGTACTCTC
>NC_051409.1:16719147-16719298 GCF_015228065.2 Penaeus monodon | reverse complement strand
CTCTTTCTTTGTAGATTAAAGGATATCAGCCAAAGCGATATGTTCGATGAGGGTTAAATAATTATATGCTTTTATACTTAATCTTATTAAGTAATAGCAAATTTTAATAGTCTATCTGATTTTCACTCCCCTACCTGTCTGTAACAAATTA
>NC_051409.1:16718708-16718879 GCF_015228065.2 Penaeus monodon | reverse complement strand
ACTGAACACGTAGTCGCAAACAGGGAAACGAACAAACACTTGCAGTGACAGAAACGACCTGTGTTGTTGGCGGGTGTACGGTAATGGCCTAATAAGACTCCCAAGGGCGAGAGGGAAGGACACTCAAGCACAAGCGTAATTAAATCGATATCAAAGTCATCCAATGAGTTG
>NC_051409.1:16717482-16718576 GCF_015228065.2 Penaeus monodon | reverse complement strand
TCACATCACACTTATCAGGCAGACAGAAGGAAGACCGACAGAGTAAGCGCCAAGGCTTGAACCAAAGAGTCAGACGAACGAGCGAAACACACAGAGACCGAAGCAGAGAGCGGGACATCGAGACTCTGAATCTTTCCCTCCAGATTCAATATTGCTGGAAATTTAATGTATTAAGAGATAAACACAATTTACGACTTCCTACATGAGTCGTTTAACAGTTTTACAGCAAATTCTGTGAGGTCTGGAAGTGAACGTCGTGTGTAATATACATGAGTAAACCTATATATGCCATGTAATTGATTTCTTTTGCATATCTAAATATATGCATTCATGAGCCTCTATTTCTGGTTCATTTATTCGCTTTCTTGTATTATTTATACTTTTACCTATTGATTTCTTACTTTCCTCCTTATCTTTCGGCTGATTTTGTATGCAGCCCGAACCTTTCGATTTTATACGTGTCCTTTAAACTCATTTTGAATTCAAACGAATTAATTTACCTTGTCAGTAGCTTTTAAAATGTCTTGTGTAAAGTTCACTCGTCTCCTCGAATATTTGTTAGTGTATTTTGATGATACATGTATTGAATATATGATCGACAAATAATCAGAACTAGTTGTAACATACTGGAATAAATAAATCCACAGTGAAAACAACCCCATTCCTCAAAAAGGAGAATCAGTAAACGGAAATGCAGATCTCATCCTGAACCCACCCACCTTTTTTTTTTACATTCTTTTCTTTCTTCCCCTTTTTGTTTAGAGGATCTAAGCCTTAAATAAGCCCCTGGAAGACGATCAGATCCTCCCCAGAACTTCATTACCCGAGAATTTATATTCGCCCGGAGCACAATACTCGCCCGGGAATGATTTTTATAGCGGTTTGATTTCCTCCCGCTCTTGATGGCAAAATGAAGATCTCGGTCTCGCTATTCCCCGTCGCGGCGCCATTAGCTAGCCATTGAGAACCGGTCGACGAAGAGGATCCCGGCTCGTCTTTTCTTCCCACTTCCACTCTTTATTGCATTGTTTATTTGGGCCATTTTTCTGGCGTTTTTATACTCGGATTGTAGGTTTATTTGACGACCGGCGGGG
>NC_051409.1:16717301-16717444 GCF_015228065.2 Penaeus monodon | reverse complement strand
GAGATTTATTATACTCGGGTATGTGACTGCCCTTTTTGGAGTTTTTTGTATTTAAATTTCTTTTTAATAAAAAAATTTTTATCCAAAGGGTTTGGGGTACTTTGGGCGAGTTTTTTAAATGGTGGGAGGGGGGCGGGGTGGGG
>NC_051409.1:16715921-16717030 GCF_015228065.2 Penaeus monodon | reverse complement strand
AACGGGACATGCATCGAAAATACGACAAAAAAAGGGAGGTAAGAAATGAGAAAAAATCCCAAACCAAAAAAAGGGGAAAAAGGGGAATGGGGGGAGAAAAGAAAAATTTGAGAAATAATTTAACAATGAAGTGTTTTTAAAGTAATTTATCTTCTCTCGTACTATAAAATTTATTTATATGTTTAGTAACTCTGAGTTTCGCTGTTTCGCTGTTACTTTTCCTGTAAAATCGGGAAAAGTTTTAAAGCGTAAAATTCTTTTTAAGCGGAATCTGTAGGTAAATTGTGTATTGATATCTTTATTTTACCAATAGGTGTTTATAGTAGTGCATGCATTTCATTTCCTAGTTTCTCGCTGTGAATATACATTGACTGTTGTAGAACGTGACTCAGTGAGGTACTGATCAAAGACCCTCCAAACATGCTGGTCATGTATTGGGTTTTGACAACAGCCCAAAATAATTTTCAACAAATCTCCAAAAGTACCCAGTTAGGCCCGTTTCAAACGCATTCATTTTTCGTGAATGGTAAATTGTCGCGTCGTCTTCGAAAGGGCAAGGCTGCAATGTTCAGCAATTTGCCGTGAGATCGCTGTTAAATCCCAACGGTTATATTTGAAAATACGGCGCCGTATCAGAAACGATGGACAGAGAGACAGTGCATCTGAAACGAGCCATAGATTCCTAAGTACTTTTCATGTCTTGCTTGGCGAATGTGAAAGTGCTTGTTAGAAATATCGGTTACTAGTTAATGCGACGATGAGAAGCTAAAACACATGAGAATCGTTTTTGCTTACTCTGCCAAAGAGAAAGTCATAGACAATTACAACTATTTGAATCGAATAAACAAATGATTCTGCAAAAAACAACGTCCATTAATGCAGGCAGTGAAAACAGCTAACAGTCTCATTCATTATCGACCAATTTGTCTGCGTAGAAATACTCACATCACGTATTCGAAAAATCAGAGCGTCGCAGGACAATAAGCATTCAAGAAAGAAACACAATAGGGCTTTTCAATGCTGTTATTCCCATTGCTTCCTTTTACGCCTTTACTTTTCTTCTCTTTTATTTCCGGAACTCCTCAGTTTCTCTGCAGTTATATCTTAGC
>NC_051409.1:16715798-16715874 GCF_015228065.2 Penaeus monodon | reverse complement strand
AATTAAAATATATAATATTATTTTATTAAAAATATAAAAATTTTGTGGTGTTGTGTAGCGCGCCCGCAGACATATA
>NC_051409.1:16712930-16713247 GCF_015228065.2 Penaeus monodon | reverse complement strand
GCTAGCAAGACAGATCGCCCCCACCAGCCGAGGCATCGCACGATACCCTCAAAACGGCTCAAAAACACAACATCCACTAAGGGTCATACCACCTTCGCGAAGCTAATATCCAAATCGACCCTACGGCCGCGAGCGCAGAAGGGCCGGAGTCGCATGCACCGAGTCCTGGTCGGAAAGGGGGCGAAGAGCAGCAGCGTCGAGGAATTTAATTGTTTTTTAATGTTTATCGCCCTGAGGAGAAATTATATCATCTTGTTTCGCGTCTTAGGGATGATCTCAGATGATCTAGGAGAGCGTTTGAGATATTCCGCTTGAGT
>NC_051409.1:16711372-16712731 GCF_015228065.2 Penaeus monodon | reverse complement strand
TAAAAGAGATTATTGACCATAAATACATTATCACACAATTAAATCCAGTGCATTTCGGTCCAATTACATTAGCTATAATCATCGGGATATATATACAGTATCTAAGAGTACACATCTTCTAGGCTAAGGTATGGATAAATATTGTTAGAATATCTACAGACGTATTCGTTCAATTAGATGCTAAAATATATACGAAAAAACGCTCAAAATACAAAAGAGATTACCTGCATTACAATATAATAGCCTTACTTTGATAACGTGATAATAATTCATGTACAACAGTGCATCCTAAATCATGGTTCTATGCTGCATTAGGTCATTTACAGAGGTAACGCTATATGTCTGTTTTACTTTAAATGAATTTGGACAGCTTTCAATGGCATTTGGGTCTGGACACAACCTTTCCTCCACTTTTCCAGCTGCGAGGGAGTGAACGCTCAGGCGCAGCCCAGACCAAGATATACGCTCAATTTCATGAGCTTTTACACTTTTTTCATATATCAGGACTGATTGATTTCATAAAGCATCAGCCTCTTTGACGTAGGGTTCATAATCTTTGTTTTCAGTCCGTGTCGAGCCTCCTCTACATCATTAGCATCCCTAGATATTAAATCTCTTACATAGCTGACGTGGAAGCAATAGATCCGATTGTCTCCTGTATTTCATTAATGGGTTTGTCACAGAAGCTCTTCTTGCAACCCATGCCCTTCCAAAGATTTGTTTTGCCTTGATTAATGCAGGTAGCGTAGGGAAACCTATTTAAACTGAACAAACATCATCATTAGTTGTTTTCCTAGCACCTAAAAGTTGTTTAATGCCCCATCAATACTGTTCTTCTACGTGAGTTATGTCTCCATTCAACCAAAATTCACTGCCACTGAGCACTGCTGACATCAGTGCAGTGCTAACAATAAATTGTGCATCTTTACTTCTAGTGACAAAAGATACGAATTTTAAAGCACGGCATGTATCATTGTCTGCAAGTAGCTTAACAGCAGCAGATATAAATAAGAACCACATCGTTACATACTAATAGTTCCCTATCCTCATTACCGCCATTTACAACCATAAATGTTGCCTTACTATCAATAATTGCCGTGCCATTATAAATATCGTACAAAAGTTTGATTTTCCCTTTCATACTACGCTTAGATCTCTATAACAAAACATTCATCCATTAAAACCAGAATATGTAGCTCTTCGAGGAAGCCATCTGCAGGGCTACCTTGCTTTGTCATTTGTATCATAACACTGACATATAAAGCGAACAGACGAAGGATGTGGGCGAGCCCTGACGAACGCCTAAGTAGTACCAGTCGCATTATTGGTAAACCGATACATCGCTACTAAAGACTGAAG
>NC_051409.1:16710931-16711117 GCF_015228065.2 Penaeus monodon | reverse complement strand
TGCATCCATTATCAATAAAGTTGCTTTATTCTGTGACGTTTGCCCGGATTTTCGACCATATTGCAGCATCTTTTCTGCCCTGAATAAGTATCATGTCTGATTTTTTTAAAGGTGATATTTACTGGAACTTGATGTCACCCCGAAATTGATTGTATTATATCATAATTTTTCTTTTATTAACGTTAG
>NC_051409.1:16710076-16710880 GCF_015228065.2 Penaeus monodon | reverse complement strand
CACTTAAATATATTTTCTAGCCTTTCCTTTATTTGCGATTTATCTTATTTCATTTTTGTTTTTGGTCTTACATTTGTTTCCACGCTTTATCACGACTTTCCTTCGTCTACCGTTATATTTTCTTTATCGTTCTCTCCTTGCGCGTCTTTATCATAACATCCTTTTCGAGAATCTTCTTTTTGTCGCTCTCTTTATCATCTCTCTTCTGTCCCACGATTCATATATCATCTCTTATCAGCAATTTCCCCCCACTGTATACATTTATTCCCCCTCGTTTTCTTATCGCAACGTGATATTGTGGGATGAATGAAAAAACCTAACAGGAAATGCGGTGATTTTTATCGCATTTATACTGTTTTCAGGAATTGTATATAATTCTGACCAATCACGAGTCAGGACTATCGTGAAGTCACCATCTGTCACAGCCAATTGGAATGGCTGATGCGCTAGAACGAGAATGACGTCACCGCTCATGCAACCAATCGGAATGGTGGATTTGCCCGGACAATATTCTCTTAAATGTCTGTGTTATGACGAACTCAGATGGATGAATATTACACAAAATCAATATGTTTATCACGTCAGATGAAGAGTCAGATTCTGAAATGATTTGCGTTATGACATTTCAACATCCAGTCGACGGATTCGAAGAAATGACGCCATTTTCGGCGAAGCCAAACAGAGACAGTCATCGATATTTGAATGTATTGGTTTATTCTTATATATATTCCGGTCTCTATCTTTTACTCTGTCTGGCTGGCTCTTTCTCTCATTCTTCGTCTACTCTCTTTTTTTTTCTTTAAT
>NC_051409.1:16709908-16709988 GCF_015228065.2 Penaeus monodon | reverse complement strand
AAAATTCATACGTATGTGTTTTTCTGAATTTCTGTTTCCTTCTTTAGTCTGCTTTCGTCCATCTTCCTTTGTGTGGCCAA
>NC_051409.1:16709336-16709868 GCF_015228065.2 Penaeus monodon | reverse complement strand
TGCCACTCTCTTGTCCTACATATCGATCGCCATATGACTGCGGACCTAATTCTTTTATCTATCAATCTCTCTGTCTCGCCCTCTTTATCATAAGGCTTCCCGCTCCCCTCAGCCCATCTTAGCATCTCGTCCCGTCTTGATGTTCCTTCCACCAATCACCCTCTCCTCTTCCCCTCTCCTCTTCCCCTCTCCTCTTCCCCTCTCCTCTTCCCCTCTCCTCTTCCCCTCTCCTCTTCCCCTCTCCTCTTCCCCTCTCCTCTTCCCCTCTCCTGTTCCCCTCTCCTCTTCCCTTTCATCAACCTCCATCTCTCCTCTCCTCCTCCTCCTCTCTCCCTACGTCCTCTCCTCTTCCCCTCTCCTCTTCCCTTTCATCAACCTCCATCTCTCCTCTCCTCCTCCTCCTCTCTCCCTCCGTCCTCTCCTGTTCCCCTCTCCTCTTCACCTCCTCCCTCCGTCCTCTCCTCTTTCCCTCTCCTTTCCCTCTCTCCGCCCTCGTCTCTGCCGATTTCTTCCCCTCCGTGCTCTTTCCCTT
>NC_051409.1:16709075-16709294 GCF_015228065.2 Penaeus monodon | reverse complement strand
GTAATTTCCATACTGAAGATCTGTGTTGCTCTAGGGTCGTTTCTTGCCCTATTTCGACCTCGCTTTCCACTATTTTATCTATTTTCCTCCTCCTTATTTCGAAGCAATCAATCTTCGCCTTTCCTTCTCCTTTGAAGTCACAAAATATTTTTTCTTCCTTTTTAGGAGATTCAGTCCTTCTAAGATTTCACTTTTGACAGACTGGATGTCACTCATGTG
>NC_051409.1:16708510-16708798 GCF_015228065.2 Penaeus monodon | reverse complement strand
GCGTATGGAAGTAAAGATGCCCTATAACTTTATCACCATTAGGCTGGTCGTTTCCATCCTTTCCAGCTAATGACTTGCATTACAAATAACATCACGACTCCTGTCATTTCCTCAACAAAAGGGGATCACCTCAGCCGGAAACGGAATGCCAATAAAACACAGAATAAATAACGGGGAATCGAACCCAGAGACGAATGAGATCAAAGTAAATCTACCAGAATAATGCCAGACGAACGAGAAGTAGAAGCGGGAGACAATTCTCCCGACAACTCACTTGACCCGGCGGCC
>NC_051409.1:16707900-16708313 GCF_015228065.2 Penaeus monodon | reverse complement strand
CGTGAGTCTGTTTGTGTGCAACTTTAGGCTTACAAATGGTTTATTGTGTATATTCATATTTATTTGGTAAAATATATTAATGATTCTATTGGTATGTATGTAACATTTCTGTGCTAAAGGACACAGTGATGAACGAAATAAAATATCTGAAAACATGAAATAACATACTATTGAAAATCTTACAATTGTGTTCCAAGTCGTATTATTTTATGTAGGTTGATAGGAAAAGATGAGGGTTTTGAGAGGCTAACAGGCAGAGCAGAAGCAAAGGGAAGAAATCCATGTTCTGGCAAATGTTATAATATAAAATCCTAGAATGAAGAACCGGAACTCTGAATACAGGAAATGTGCTTATGTGAGTGCGTTTCTAAAATGTATTGTACGATCTGAATTCAGCATCTCTTTTCTGCTCC
>NC_051409.1:16704205-16704532 GCF_015228065.2 Penaeus monodon | reverse complement strand
GCCTGAAGGCGAAGGAGCGAAGCCTCATTGCCTCCGGAGGCCAAAGAGAGGAAGTGATGGTTAGCTAATGGCGATAACGGCCACTTGAGTAAGAAATGGGGGATTAGGAGGAAGGAAAAAATAAAGGAGAGAGGATAAAAGAAGGGAAGGAGGAGAGGAAAAGGCCAGATAAGGACGGAGCGAAAATATGGGGAAGGAATATATGGCGAAGAGTAAGTCCATAAGAATCATATATATGGTAATCCTGTAACAACTAATGGTAATGAATTATGGATTGCTATTATGATCTGCCAATTTTGATCATAATGTTATGACAGATGGTAATGA
>NC_051409.1:16702492-16702795 GCF_015228065.2 Penaeus monodon | reverse complement strand
GCCTGCACCATTACCCTACCAGTATTTCAAACTATACTTTTAACAAATCTGCTCATTATCAACTTTACTATAAACCCACCATCCAGCCACCTACTTACCCTCCGGCCTCCCCTCCCCCTCTCAGGAGGTCTCCCGCACTGACCGCCAGGTGACCCTCAGCATCACCAGCATGACCTCAGCTGCCACGGGCGAGTATAAGTGTGAGGTTATAGCAGAACACCCTTCCTTTAGAACCGAGACGGACAGTGCTATTATGACTGTGTTAGGTAAGTGGAAGGAATTCTTTTCTGTTTTTAGTGATTG
>NC_051409.1:16700892-16701552 GCF_015228065.2 Penaeus monodon | reverse complement strand
ACGAGAGTGAGACGAAAATCCCATCATTGTATTAGTGCTCTTACTACTGTTGTCATTACTAGTGCATTGCCTTTGCCATACGAATATATTTTGGTAAATTAATTATGATTATCATTGGCAAATAATGGAGTTGCTGTTACATTACACTCACTCGTGCATGTTTCTTTGTCAGGCAAAGGAGATAAACATGAAACGAAACACAGCCACAATATCATGATGATAATGATAATTATAAAAAAGCGACTCATTAACAAAGTTTACAAACTAATTGAGTTTACTGTTTAATAATGAGGTTAATATGACTTCCGTGTCCTTGTATTTTTTATCACTTATTGTGGCTGTGTTTCATTTATTTATATTATCATATTAATGTGTTTGTATGATAATAAAGGAACAGCACGGTCGGAATCAATAAATCTATGTATAATCAAAATGTGATCTGAGGAAATAGGATTTTGGGCGAATAACCTTATTAGTGTTAAACAGTGATTTCTAAACAAGGATTTCCAATGATTATTAAAAAACATAATAAGGACAAAAAAAATGTGGATAAATTTATCGGACATTGGCTTCATTACGAAGAAAAAATACGGAGATTCTAATAAAAAAAAAAGAGGAAAAGGAAAACTTTTAAAGAAGAAGGAAAAGACAGAGGCTCAG
>NC_051409.1:16699380-16699675 GCF_015228065.2 Penaeus monodon | reverse complement strand
TCTCATTCAAAAAAAGGGACAATTTCTAAATATCCATACGAAAATTATGCAAATAAAAGATAAAATAAATGATAAAGCGGCTAAACGAATATAAATGCAACAAGGCCATATTACACGAAAAAAAGCTAAAAGCAATTGTCAGTCCGTTGATTGCTTTCGTCGGTCAATTGAACGATGAAAACCCTCGGATAAGAGGGATTTTTGGCCGCCTGATGGCTGGATAGGCGAGTGGATAAGCGGATTTATGGATATAACTGTGACCTGCTTGTGATGTTTTACACGAAAAAAAACGAGG
>NC_051409.1:16699230-16699316 GCF_015228065.2 Penaeus monodon | reverse complement strand
TGTTAGTAGATAGTAAATGAGGCCATTCGTTGCAAACAGTGGCTAAGTTAGTACCACAATAAGAATTAACTAGAGCCTGCCAGCAA
>NC_051409.1:16696989-16697458 GCF_015228065.2 Penaeus monodon | reverse complement strand
CACTGATATATAACGGACTTATCCGCATTGTCGTATTGCATACTTCTTCATATCTATTGATATTGTTACTGTCCTTTAGAATAGTCATAGCAGTAATGCAATAATCATTTGTGTTATGGACAGGTTTCATTGTTGCAATTGGTGAGATTCATATAATTAAGAATAAATTTGCTGAGCAGAATTGCAAATGTGTTACCTTTACCATTACTGACATTGTTATTATATTTGTTATTCGCATTTTTTTTTTCATTAATGTTATAACATTTACATTTAATCAGTATCTTGATGTTCAATACTACAGCTATCTTTAGTTGATTTTATTACTACCTCCCCCCTCCCCCCCCAAAAAATATATATATATATAATATAAAAAATATAGTATAAAAGATAGAGCAATATATCTTTCCAATATTCCGTGATGTAATGGACTCAATTCTGGATTACTCGATATTATTAACTCGCCATATAT
>NC_051409.1:16696583-16696708 GCF_015228065.2 Penaeus monodon | reverse complement strand
GGTGGCGATACAGAGGGGCGGTCGCGGAGGCCCTTCATCTCCTAAAAGATATTAATTTGGCCCATAATAGTTTGTCACACTCAATCGAATTTGGGCTTTGCATCCCCACCCTTGCTCTCCCTGCG
>NC_051409.1:16693870-16695566 GCF_015228065.2 Penaeus monodon | reverse complement strand
ACCGTTTCTCAATTTCTTCGCCGCGGGCGTGACAGCCTCGTTCGGGCGTGGAGGAGTGGACGAGGATGGATCTCACTTCATTACGGCGGAAGATGGCAGCAAGCCTTTATCTTCTAACCACCACTTCGCTTCCATTTCACCCTCTGTTCCTTCCGCCTGATCCATTTCCCCCGTCGGTTTCTTCCTTTTGTTTTGTTGTTGATTCTGCTCCATACTGCCTCTCCTTCTTTCCTGTTCTTCCTAGTTGCATTTCTCTCTCCATCCTATCTTCCCATTTTTTTGTCGTTCCACTTTCTCCTTCTCCACTTAGCCTGGTTTTCTCACTTCCTTTTCTACCCTCCCATCATTCCCTCCAATCCTGCTTTTCTAATTACCCCATCCTTCACTCACTCAAATACACTTCTCCTACTCTCATTTCCCCTTTCCCTCTCAGAGATCATTTTTCTCTGTCTACTTCTTTCTAATCTTCCTTATTCTATATCCTCCTTCCCTCCCGTCCTCCTACTCGTCTTTCCTCTTTTTCCTTTTCTTTTACTCTCTTCACTTCCCCTCATTCATAACCTTACCCTTACTGTTTTCATCTTATTTTCTTTTTTCATTCCCCTCTCTTCATCCTCTTGTGTTTTCCTTTTCCCCCATATATCCCGTTCACTCTTCCTCCCCTATTCTGTTGGTTCTTCCTTTCATCTTCTACTCCTATCCATTACCTTCCTTTTCACCCTTTCTCCCTCCTTCTTCTTGCTTTTCAATTCCTCTTCTACTCTTTCTCTGTTAATTTTCCTTTATTCTACTCTCCCCGCCTCCCTTTATTCTTTATTCCTTCTCTCCTACATATACCACCTCTTCCTTCTTTCTTCTGCTTTCCACGTTCTCACATATTGCTTTTCATGTTTATTTTGCCCATTTCCATTATCCTTACTATCATTCTTTCTCGTCTTGACTCCTCTCCTCTTCTGACCTATATACATTTCCTCTTCTCCTTACTCCTACTCGCACACCTCCTTTTTTACTTCACTGTTGACTTCATTTCCCTTTCTCCTGTCTTCAATTACTCTTCTCCTGACTCCATTTCCCCTTCTCTTGAGTTCACCTTCCCTCGGACAAGTCCCTCATCTTTTCCCTTCTCCCTTCTCCTGCCTCCCCTCCTTTTCATCCTGCATTCACTTCCCTCTCTCTCGACTCCAGTCTGTCTCTTTTGATTCTGTTTTCTCTTCTTGGGTTTATCTTCCGCTCAGTTAAGTCTACCTCTTGACTCTTCCCAGACTCTGCTCTCCCCCGTCTCCCCACTCCCACGTTCGCTTGCTATTCTTTCAACGTTATTCCTCTCCTACACACATTTTTTTTATCTCCTGCCATCATCTACCTCTCCTGCTACTACTTCTCCTCGATCCCTCTTCCTCTAACGTTTATTTTCACTCCCTCCTGCCTCTATTCCACACTTACCCCTCCACTTCCCATTTCCTGCCTACATATCCCCCTTTCTTCATATCTACAGGCCAGCCTACGCTTTCTCATTTTTCCCTCCACTTTCTCCCTCCTGCTTCTCTTTTCTGCCTCCTGACTCCCCTTTCTCCTCCTGCCTCCACTTTTCCCTCCTACCTGCACTTCCCCCTTCCTGCCTCCATTTTCCTCCTTCTGAGTTCCTTTCCTCCTCTTATTTACACTTTCCCCCTTCTGACTCCACTTTTCTTCAGTG
>NC_051409.1:16693523-16693762 GCF_015228065.2 Penaeus monodon | reverse complement strand
TGGCTCCACAGCCCTTCCCTCCTGTCTTGAGCCTTGCTATATATCTGTCAAGTACATGCTGACCGATGCTAAGATGGGAGGGAACCAAACTTTTCATTTTTTCCCTTGTGCCCTTCTCCTTCAGAAACTCCCTCTGGGTTTATGAAGAGAGTATAGAGAAGAATATAGCAGGAAAAGGTGAGTAAGTGAAGTACGTGAGATTTTGGTGGAAGCCGTAGAATATATAATGCATATGATAA
>NC_051409.1:16693173-16693448 GCF_015228065.2 Penaeus monodon | reverse complement strand
CCAGGAGATGATGATTGGAATATATTATTAAGTAGCTAAATAGTACGAGAGAGAAACACAAACATACAAGGAATGAGGCAAAACAGAGGGTGAGGGAGAGAACATGAAACAGGTCGATAGATAGATAGAGGGAGGGAAACAGCACGGTATCCTGCCCCTACATTTAACGAAGATATGATGGAAGCGAAATTGACCATTTATCAAGGGAAATTACCTGTGTGTGCTTGCGGTAGTAAAGTAAAAAACGATTTATGATAATGAAATAATAAAATAAT
>NC_051409.1:16691919-16692136 GCF_015228065.2 Penaeus monodon | reverse complement strand
TCCTGTTATATGAGAAACGCTTGTTCTTGTATTGAAAACTGTGTGAACAATATGAAAATGCATGATTTTTTTTCTTTTCATTTTTATGTTTTGTCCCTTTGACATGTGACTGTTATGAATAACATTGGTATTTGCATACTTATTTGATACTGTTGATATTGCATTCATCTTTTATGTACGTTTGCCATTTTGACATAGACAGCATATTTTTTGGACA
>NC_051409.1:16691797-16691893 GCF_015228065.2 Penaeus monodon | reverse complement strand
AAGTAATTTGGAGGCCTTTCATCCTGGCTCCATGGCTACGGTGTACCTGAATATAGCACCCGACTTCATCATTCGAAGACAACCAAACATCAACAG
>NC_051409.1:16691215-16691357 GCF_015228065.2 Penaeus monodon | reverse complement strand
GCGCGCGTTGAAATGAGTGTCGTTGTTCACGCTGGCGGCTTGTGTTCCAAAGCGAGCCTTCATTCACTTCACAAACCGCAATTGATCATCTCTTGTCCATTTATTAGATAGATATTGATTTAAAGCCGCTGTCAGCGGTGAT
>NC_051409.1:16690212-16690619 GCF_015228065.2 Penaeus monodon | reverse complement strand
CGTTCGTTGAGTGAAGGTAAATGTGCAAAATCAAAAAAACAAACAAACATAAAAACAACAACACATATAACCACAAATAAGCAGAACGTATGCAATTCTATGTCTGTATGTATGCATGCATTAGATATTAGCTATTGATCATAAACGAAAATAAAAAAACTGTTCAAATACTTCCCGACGTAGAGTAGGTTACAAGGGATGCGGGTCAAAGAAATGAGGGAGGGAGGAATCAAATGAAGATGAGAGGGGAGGGAAAGGGGAAAGGGAATAAGACTCTGAGGGGAGGAGGGCAGGGAAAGCGGAAACAACGGGAAATATAAGAGAAGGGAGCGAAAGAATGAGAGCGAAAGGTGAGAGGTGAGTAGAGAGAGGAGAGAAAGAGAAGGAGTTGAAAAGATGATATAGAT
>NC_051409.1:16688796-16689023 GCF_015228065.2 Penaeus monodon | reverse complement strand
TTATTCATACTCCTGTTATATGAGAAACGCTTGTTCTTGTATTGAAAACTGTGTGAACAATATGAAAATGCATGATTTTTTTTCTTTTCATTTTTATGTTTTGTCCCTTTGACATGTGACTGTTATGAATAACATTGGTATTTGCATACTTATTTGATACTGTTGATATTGCATTCATCTTTTATGTACGTTTGCCATTTTGACATAGACAGCATATTTTTTGGACA
>NC_051409.1:16688676-16688770 GCF_015228065.2 Penaeus monodon | reverse complement strand
AAGCAATTTGGAGGCCTTTCATCCTGGCTCATGGTACGGTGTACCTGAATATAGCACCCGACTTCATCATTCGAAGACAACCAAACATCAACAG
>NC_051409.1:16688130-16688271 GCF_015228065.2 Penaeus monodon | reverse complement strand
GCGCGTTGAAATGAGTGTCGTTGTTCACGCTGGCGGCTTGTGTTCCAAAGCGAGCCTTCATGCACTTCACAAACCGCAATTGATCATCTCTTGTCCATTTATTAGATAGATATTGATTTAAAGCCGCTGTCAGCGGTGATA
>NC_051409.1:16687740-16687912 GCF_015228065.2 Penaeus monodon | reverse complement strand
AAAGCAGGTGCTATGAGAAAAAAAATGAAAGGACTGTAACACCAAAGAAAGCAGAATAAATAGAGAGAAACAGAAGCACAATGAGAGACAAATGAAAAGAAAAGTTGCCTTAAAACAACGGCAGAGGCGATCGAGGGAGAGCGACGGGAAAAAAAAACGGGCGTAAAGAAAC
>NC_051409.1:16687215-16687699 GCF_015228065.2 Penaeus monodon | reverse complement strand
AAGGAGAGCTGACAATGACAAGAGAGGCATATTTATTGAAAACAGACAGCCACGGGGACAGTTGATGACAAAAGGGGAAAGGAAGGAAATAATGGGAAGGAGAAGGGCGACAGAGAACAAATACAGAGGGAAAAGCAGAGGTGATACGGAAGGTACAGAGAGACGTTCGTTGAGTGAAGGTAAATGTGCAAAATCAAAAAAACAAACAAACATAAAAACAACAACACATATAACCACAAATAAGCAGAACGTATGCAATTCTATGTCTGTATGTATGCATGCATTAGATATTAGCTATTGATCATAAACGAAAATAAAAAAACTGTTCAAATACTTCCCGACGTAGAGTAGGTTACAAGGGATGCGGGTCAAAGAAATGAGGGAGGGAGGAATCAAATGAAGATGAGAGGGGAGGGAAAGGGGAAAGGGAATAAGACTCTGAGGGGAGGAGGGCAGGGAAAGCGGAAACAACGGGAAATATAAG
>NC_051409.1:16686826-16686922 GCF_015228065.2 Penaeus monodon | reverse complement strand
AATTTGAAACCATATGGGGCGTAAAGGGGGGTGACATGAAATACTTGTGTCCGATGTTTATAACGCAATAAAAGGGGAAAAGTGGAGACAGCCCCT
>NC_051409.1:16686352-16686803 GCF_015228065.2 Penaeus monodon | reverse complement strand
CTGATTGCACTTGTTGAATCTAGAATTTAGAAAGGTAGGATAAGGGAGACGAAAAGGGAAGGAAGCGGGAAAAAGGGGAAGAAGGGAAAAGGAAGGGAAAAGGAAGGGGGAGATAAGAAAAGGAGAGTAAAGGAAAAAAAAGATAAAAGGAAGAGGAAGAAAGGAGGGGGAAAAGGAAGGGGGAAAAAAGGGGGGGGAAAGAGGTTTTTAAAAAAAGGGAAGGACTAAAATGAAATAAAAAGGGAAATTTAGAAAAGGGGAGCGGGGAGGCAAGGGTTTTAAGGAAGACAAAAAAGCTCGGGGGTAGACAGAGGTGCGTTGAAAAAGGGCATAAAGCGAGCGCATAAAGGAGTTGAGGTGAAGATATAGAAAAAAAAATTGTTTTAAAAATTCACAGAATTTTTTTTATTAATAAATTGGAAATCAGTCGCTCTCTCTCTTTCTCTCTTTT
>NC_051409.1:16685329-16685660 GCF_015228065.2 Penaeus monodon | reverse complement strand
TTTTTTTTTTTTTTTTTTTTTCTTTTTTTTTTTTTTTTTGGGTTTTTATTTTTAATTTTTATTTTTTTTTTTTCTTTTTTATTTTTCCCTTTTTTTTCCCCCCCCTTTTTTCTCTACTTTTTTTTTTTATTTTTTCTTTTCTTTTCCCCCTTCTCTTTCCCCTTTCTTTTAAAAACCTTTTCTCTTTTTTTCTTTTTTCTTTTCCTTCCCCTCTTTCTTTCTCCTTTTTTTCAACCTATTCTCTTCTCTTTTTCTTTTTTTTCTCCCTCCTTCCCTTCTTCCTTCTTTCTCTTATTTTTCCCTTTTTTAATTTTCATTTTTTTCTCTTATT
>NC_051409.1:16684340-16684589 GCF_015228065.2 Penaeus monodon | reverse complement strand
TCAAAGCCTGGCAATCGCATCAGTGTCCATTTGCGGTCAGTCCCCTAAGCTTTGCCATTTCTGCCTCGGCATTTAAGTCCGCAGACGGCCGGGGGAAGATGCAGACGGCAGATCGACGCAGGTTGATTGATGTGGCGGTGCTATCGGAGCGGTCTCTCGCGTGGCCTCGCTTCTCGTGGGTTTATCTGTTTGAGTTCGTGGCGCGACTGTGGATTTGTGTGTAACATGTTTTGTGCACCCCCCGTGTAT
>NC_051409.1:16683841-16684311 GCF_015228065.2 Penaeus monodon | reverse complement strand
TACTATGTGGGTCATTCTTGTAAAATTTTTTTCTGAAAATTTTACATTAATAAACACCACCCCAAAAAAATTATGTACCAACACCCTTAAATAACTAAAAAAACATAAAAATGAACAAAGCCCTAGAACCGCAAAAAAAAAATAAACACTCTCCCCAATTGCTGAAACCCTGTCTTCAGCCTTCAAAAAGATAAAACAAGTCAAAATTATGACTTTGTCTAACATTGCACCAAAGTTTTTCTCTGGCCATACTTATTAAGAAACTTTTCGTTCTTATGCAACTCTGACTTGTGGGAAATGTTTGTCTGTCCGTCTGCGTTTCCTCATATGGAAAGGGAGATAAGAAGGAGGACATAGTGGTGGCTTTTGGGGGAGGAAGGTGTGTAAGGAGGAATAGAAATAGAATAGAGAAAGGTCTGATAAAGAAAGGGGGATGAGGAGAGTATGTTCTCATTCCCCTTTTTGTACGT
>NC_051409.1:16683343-16683665 GCF_015228065.2 Penaeus monodon | reverse complement strand
CTTACCCGTTTTAAAACGCACAATGCAATATTCCATCTTTTACCATGTGCAGTATAAATTTCCCAAAATTAAAAGGGAAAAGGTAACCTCACTTCCCCTCCCCTCAAGAAGGCTAAAAACAAGGTTTATTGCGACATCCTGACGTCGCAAAGAAGCTGATGTCGCTCTTTTTGGCTTGACCATCCCAAAAAAACCGCAATATTCCCTTCTGATCTGGGAAGAGGTATTTGGGTTAGGATTTAAAGGTAAAAAAGGGAAACAAAAATTACCGGGAAATAAAAGATTTCCCTTTTTTTTACATGCAAGCACACTTACGTATATA
>NC_051409.1:16683154-16683225 GCF_015228065.2 Penaeus monodon | reverse complement strand
TATTACGTATTTTTAAGCAAAAAACAAAAAACAGCAAAGGGAAGAACAAGAAAACGAATATGCCATATATA
>NC_051409.1:16682957-16683031 GCF_015228065.2 Penaeus monodon | reverse complement strand
TTTATATTTTGTTATTTATATATAGTTATTAAGTTTTATAGTTGTGTGTATGTGAGAGTATTAATTTCCCCTAT
>NC_051409.1:16681524-16681653 GCF_015228065.2 Penaeus monodon | reverse complement strand
GAAGTGAAGACAAAAGGCGTTCTGGCTGACATTGTCTTCTAAGGGTACGAAGGGGTCGTTCCAATCGGAAACGTGGGGTGGGAGAGCAGCTATCTGCCTCTCCGGAGACGTGTCATAGGAGTCGCGAGC
>NC_051409.1:16679527-16679730 GCF_015228065.2 Penaeus monodon | reverse complement strand
TGACTCGGAGGAGAGAAGAATCAAGAACAAGCTCATCCTAAATCATGAACAACTTCAGCTACACATTTCTTGGCCAAAGGAACCACTTGTGTCTCCGTCCCGCGGCTTCACAAGGATATTGATATACAGCCTCAATCACTGATTATTACAGCGTTTGCACATTAGAATTACATGCTCGAGTCGAGGGAGACGGGTTGGAGGTG
>NC_051409.1:16679041-16679218 GCF_015228065.2 Penaeus monodon | reverse complement strand
TATCCGCAGTCTCTCTCACATTACCTGTGTATATTTGTATCCATATCTGCGTACATATTTACTTGATACATCCACATCTTTCCTTTGGCATGAGAATGTAACTTCAATAACGTTTTTTTTATCGTCGTCGCAAAAATGAAGGTAGGGCAGCTCTAGGAGAATTAACATTTCTTTACA
>NC_051409.1:16678885-16679014 GCF_015228065.2 Penaeus monodon | reverse complement strand
CATCTTCGATTCCTTCGTCTTCTTAGCATCTTCCACCCATCGTCTCTCTCGCTTCGTGTTCACTCAGTCTTCTTGCGGAATTGCTAATATCTGCTGACATAGCGTGTTCTAAGATCAGAGGGGATTTCA
>NC_051409.1:16677514-16677760 GCF_015228065.2 Penaeus monodon | reverse complement strand
GCTTTTAAGTGTTTTCATATGAATATGTTCTCTATTCATCTTCGTTAAGCTTTTGGTTACAGTGATTTTATGTTCATATAGGTACTGTTGTGTGTATGACTTTTCTCGGTATATGGCTGTGACCTTATACATGAACGAAGGAGTAACAGTTCTTGTAGTTAGTAAACAAGATTCTTTGTGAGCTTATTTACGATGTGAGGATTAGCAAAGTCCTGTGAAACTTGCTCAACAGTTCCCGTAATTTGC
>NC_051409.1:16676454-16676760 GCF_015228065.2 Penaeus monodon | reverse complement strand
AACCTCAAACATACTGATTCGTCGAACAAAGGCTTGTATTTTTGCCACGTTCTGATTCTGTTAAGTTATGTGATAGCGGGAGAAAGGGAGAGAGGGGGGGGGGCGCAATGGGTGAGAGTACTGGAGGGAGGGGGTTAAGAGAGGGCTGGAGAAAGGGAGGAATAAAGAAAAGGAATGATGAATGGGGTGGGGAAAGAAGGGTGGGGAAAAGGAAGGCAATGTGTGCAAGCAGATCCCGTTGTTTGGTTTTTCTTTTCACATCGTGTGTGTATATTTTTTCTGTTGATATTTGATTATTTAGCTTGG
>NC_051409.1:16675016-16675848 GCF_015228065.2 Penaeus monodon | reverse complement strand
GTCCAGTTGTTAAGATTCTATCGTGTTACCCACCTTGGTATTGGGTGCAAAGGGGAAACGATGGACTGTTTGATAAAAACGAGAAGGGGAAGAAAAGCGTAGTAAAAAACAAATGAAAGGTAGGGAAGAAGAGAGTAGGAAAAGAAAAAAGAAGAAGGAAATCATTGAAAACCGAAGAAAGAAGAGATGAATAAAGAGGGGTTTAAACAAAGATAAGAAAATATAGTTCGATAAACATAGGCAGAAGAGAAGAGTGATAATAAGGGAATAAGTAAAAAATAAGTGATAAGTAACGTCACAAAAGAAGAAATAGATAATAAAATGAATTACTTTCACGAAATTTCAGCGTGATTTGGAGAACTTATTTTTATTTCCCGCAGTGTTATATATTATATTTTTTATTCCACTTTTCTACCTTTTTTGTCCATATATCCATAATTCGTTTTTATCTGCCGTTCCTTCGTTATTCACTTTCACTAACCCTTCCTTCCTTTTCTATATTTTTCTTTTCTCCCTCTTCCCCATTCTCCCTCTTCCTCTTTTTGTACAGCATCCTATTTCTTTTTTATTCTGATGCATCTTTTTCTTCGTATCCGTCGTTTCGTCTTCCCCTTCCCCTCTTTCCACTATTCCCCTCTTCCTCTTTCTTCCCCTCTTTCCACTATTCCCCTCTTCCTCTTTCTTACCCTCTTGCCACTATTCCCCTCTTCCTCTTTCTTCCCCTCTTTCCACTATTCCCCTCTTCCTGTTTCTTCCCCTCCCGCTCCTCCCCCTTTCCTCCTGCGGCCGTAAATACCTGCCAAAGGATTATCCTGTTTACCTCTTCGTCGTA
>NC_051409.1:16673659-16673858 GCF_015228065.2 Penaeus monodon | reverse complement strand
ATACGTCAGCGTGGAACGTGTAAGAGGAAAAGTCTGGAACGGAACTGGCCTATAATGTTTGACGTCCGTAGCTTCCGTGGAGTCGGAATAAAAGGGTTTCTTCTTCCTTAGCTTTTCCTCCCTTATCGAGCAGCGGAGTGGCGGTATCTGGCTGTGTGGGATTGCTGGTCATATGTAAATTGCTGATTTTTTTATAGTT
>NC_051409.1:16673467-16673580 GCF_015228065.2 Penaeus monodon | reverse complement strand
TATGGTTTCCAGCTTTTATATTTATTGCTATCGTCGTATCAATTTTAACATATATATATTATTTAGATGTGTGCACATGTCTGGAGTATCGATGTGCAATATCATAAAAATAA
>NC_051409.1:16673346-16673419 GCF_015228065.2 Penaeus monodon | reverse complement strand
TCAGCCACTACCTATACCATATTTTCTAGCAAGGTCTTCCCAACAAGGATTAAATCCTATACTAATGTTAGCA
>NC_051409.1:16672975-16673279 GCF_015228065.2 Penaeus monodon | reverse complement strand
AGGAAACTAACGAAAATCAAGTAATAATTACCATCAGCCGCGCCAATTTCCTCCTCCCGCCGCCTCAGCTTAACATGAAGTCTGCAACACTGCAAGCGGGCAACTGCAAATGCACAGAATCAGCAGCTTCTCTTCCCTTCCAGTTCACACGTGACAGCGGAATGCCATGCTGGATAATTCGATTTGACGTCATTATCTCAATATCCTGAGAGAGAAGTAAAGATTAGGATAAATCGAATCCAACTATTGAAGGATTGGAAACCGGAAATATTGTTATCGTGGCTGGTGGCTTTTTATCCGTTTG
>NC_051409.1:16672697-16672771 GCF_015228065.2 Penaeus monodon | reverse complement strand
AGCCATCCACTTACTCTTCTCTTTTTTCTATAAAGTTTTACTTAAAAAATATTTTAATTTATTGATTTTCACCC
>NC_051409.1:16672289-16672653 GCF_015228065.2 Penaeus monodon | reverse complement strand
GTTAATTTCTTCTTTGTGTCCTTATGTCTCTGCTTTATTCCAGCTTTTCCCATGCTAATTAACTTATTTACATTTGTGTTTTCTTTTCAATATTCATTAATATACCTATTTAGTTATCCACTTATATTTCCCTTCCGTTATTCCGTGTCCGTAAGTCTTCCATTTGGTAGATTTAGTCTTTTCCTTTGTAATTAATTCTATTATCAAGATTTCCTTCTCTCCTCTGGTTATCTCCATTGTTTTATCTCAACATTTGTCTCCTGCGTTGCCTCTGGGCAGTGTATGTTACAGGTATTTAGTTCGATCCTCTCTTATCTGAGAGCCCCTCGTATTTCGTGCTGCCTGTTTATCTCTTGTTCACATC
>NC_051409.1:16670998-16671080 GCF_015228065.2 Penaeus monodon | reverse complement strand
GGCTGCAGATAACTTGATAGAATCAGAATGAGGGAAAAACAAGGAACAAAGTGACGTTTCAGCGGTTTTCGGGGTCACAAGG
>NC_051409.1:16670494-16670752 GCF_015228065.2 Penaeus monodon | reverse complement strand
ACGCCGTTTTATCTCTCTTCTCTTCTTCACTTAGCCACTCTTATCACTTCCTTCTTTCCTCTTTATATGTCTCTCCCTTCCCTCCTTCGAAACTCTCCCCCTTGCCAATACCTTCTCTTTATTCTCTCTCTATTCCTCCTTTTCATCTCTCTCCATTACCTTCTCTCTCAATTCCCTCCTCCTCTCCCTCTGTTCCTCTCTCCCGCTTCCGTCCCTATCCCTTGTCTTCTTAACTGACAAGAGTGAATGACTGATAAA
>NC_051409.1:16670041-16670372 GCF_015228065.2 Penaeus monodon | reverse complement strand
TTCTTTCAATTACGCAAACACCCATCCGCCCACCCACCTACATCGACACGCACAAACAAACACGCTCATACCGCCAGGAACCCACGTGTCCGCACATGCACACATCCCTATGCAAATATATACAGTCCTTAGATCTCCTTCCTCGGTCTTTTCACCAAAGGCAGACCATCTCGCGAGACCCAAGTATGGGGCTGAAGGAAGCTTTTGCCTCGAGATGAATTCCTCGGTTCAAAGTTCACGTCGGTCTCGCGTATTTTTCTGCGTTTTTTTCCTCTTTCGTTTTATTTTTGGGAACTTCTATTCCTTTTTAGTGCTAATTTGTTTGTATTCT
>NC_051409.1:16669746-16669945 GCF_015228065.2 Penaeus monodon | reverse complement strand
GATATGGTTGGAAGAAAAAACAGAATAGAATAATGAACGGCATTTAAAAAATGAAGCTAAAAACAAAAACAAACAAACAGAAGAAATCGCTGTAAAACTCGCCACCATCCTGTTATCAAATAACACACCATAA
The DNA here is from genome assembly GCF_015228065.2 of Penaeus monodon. Lineage (NCBI taxonomy): Eukaryota > Metazoa > Arthropoda > Malacostraca > Decapoda > Penaeidae > Penaeus > Penaeus monodon. The sequence goes on along the minus strand of NC_051409.1, from coordinate 16,669,812 downwards.
AACACAGTACAGCCAAGACAACCTACACTCCGCAGTCCTCTCCTTCCTCCCCCGCCCCACCCCCTC
>NC_051409.1:16669466-16669680 GCF_015228065.2 Penaeus monodon | reverse complement strand
CCTGGAGACAGACAAACAGCCGTTGACAGCAACGAGCAGAGAGTTGTGCCGTGTTTCGGTGTCAGCAAAGATGTACGCTTGTATCCGCCGGTCCTGGGATCCGAACTCACAAACCGAAATAATTTAATCTGACTCCCAAATTGAATGCTCTGATCCGATTTGTGTTAGGCCGTGGATTGTTGGTGGTAGCAGCCAAACCTCCCAATATGTCCGA
>NC_051409.1:16668436-16668799 GCF_015228065.2 Penaeus monodon | reverse complement strand
AGCTGTCGGTGGTTGCAGCCAAACCTCGTTAGCCTTGGAAATAAGGTTGGAGGAAAGGGGAACAAATGAAGGGAGCGAGGGAAGGGAGGAGGAGAAGCTGGTGAAGGGGGGAAGGCAACAGGAGGAAGAGAAAAGACACTGAGGAGAAGAGGGACGAAAGGCGACATAAGAAGCAAGAGTTTGAAGGTTGGAGAGAAAGAGATGTGACGAAGCAAACGAGAGAGGAGAGAAATGAAGGAAAGGTGAAGAAAGGGGAGAGAGGAGGCTCGGTGCAAGGAAAAGGAGGAGAGAAAGAAGGGGAGGAGAAGACAAGAGAGGAGATAGAGGGAGAAGGAGAGAAGAAAGGAAGATAGAGAAGGTAGT
>NC_051409.1:16668059-16668213 GCF_015228065.2 Penaeus monodon | reverse complement strand
AAGAAAGGTGGAAGGAAGGGCTGTTGATGGTGACAATATATCCATGATGGATTGGAAATATAAGAGGGATAAGGGGGGGGGGGAAGAAAATTGCGAAAGTGAGTAAGGGGGAAAGGAAAGGAAATGATTGAAGGGAGTGAAAGAGGGGGGAGAC
>NC_051409.1:16667687-16667885 GCF_015228065.2 Penaeus monodon | reverse complement strand
AAGGGGTTTAAAAACTGATTGAGAATAATGGGTGAAAAAATGAACAGACGCTAAAGTGGGCGAGGAAAGAGAGAATGGTTGAGAGAAGGATAATGAAAAACGGAAAGAAGGAATGGTAGAGGGATTTAGTAAAGAAGAGGCATAGGGACAGATTTGAGTCCTGAAGGGGAGCATAAGCCTAAAGTGAAGGAAAACCTC
>NC_051409.1:16667540-16667645 GCF_015228065.2 Penaeus monodon | reverse complement strand
GGAATTGGAAGGACTGCGGAGGGATTATGCAATAAAGATGACTAAAAATGGATATAAAGGAATAAAAACCAGAAATATCGGGAAAATGTATAAAACTTTGCATGA
>NC_051409.1:16667397-16667480 GCF_015228065.2 Penaeus monodon | reverse complement strand
TTATTTCAGACAAAATTGTAAATTCACAAGCACCAAGGAAAAAATCAGACAGCTTCTCGAACCTAAAAACAGAAGCAAAAACA
>NC_051409.1:16667096-16667346 GCF_015228065.2 Penaeus monodon | reverse complement strand
CGCAACATGTTCAGCTGTCAGTAGCCATCCTCCGGGACCGGCCTCGGCGAGCCGTCCAAATTTTGCCTCTTGTTTCCTTTTATTTTTGTCAGGCTGGAACCCGAAGCTCTCACGCTGTCAATTGCTAGCAACAGCTCTCAAATATGTGTGCGTGAGGGAGAGAGAAAGTGCGTGTATGTGTACACATGTGCGTCCGTGTCTGTGTGTGTCTATGGGTTATTGTGTCTACTGTTAGCAACAGCTCTCAGAC
>NC_051409.1:16666829-16666985 GCF_015228065.2 Penaeus monodon | reverse complement strand
AAAGGATATTTATGCGTATGTTCCTGTGTCAGTACATGGCTAGGTATCTGTGTGGGCGTGCGGTGAATTCTGTCTGAAAAGGTTTGTGGTTTAGCGCCTTTGTTGCTTTTCCTCATAATTCTTCTTGACAAACTGAAGCTCGGATTATTTTTTTTT
>NC_051409.1:16666597-16666800 GCF_015228065.2 Penaeus monodon | reverse complement strand
GATCTTCTTTTATATGTTGTGAAGTATGCCAACGCTCGTCACTGACACAATCTTAAGGATTGTTATGACCAGTGTTGCTGCCTACTTTCGTCCTCGTCACTGTTAATAGTATCGAGATCGAGGGACTTTGGATGCCTTTGAGAAAACCGATTACTTATGTTCTTTACTTCTGTAAGTAACATAAGGAAAAGACTGTAAACGAT
>NC_051409.1:16665445-16665764 GCF_015228065.2 Penaeus monodon | reverse complement strand
CCAATCTTTCGTTCTGTCCGTCCACTATCTTTCTGTGTAGACATCAGTTCACAACGTTTTCCTTGTCTGGCCTTGTACGTGTGCTCGTATTTTATGGTTCACGCAGTACAGGTGTACATACATGTGTTTATAGCGCATTACGCGGTTAAAGTCTATAATCTTCCTATTCTTATGAGATACTAGGCCCTAAGTACGTAATAATATGATACGCATTGCCTGGCACGTCTTTCAGCATAAGGACGTTGGGGTGAAAATCCTATTTGAATCCTTGTCTTCTTCGCCTCTCTCTGCTCTCCTACGGGGTGTTCTTTGGTTATCA
>NC_051409.1:16664902-16665231 GCF_015228065.2 Penaeus monodon | reverse complement strand
TCAGTCTCGCTCCCTCGGCTATCCCTCCTCTCACTCACTTTCTCGACTTTTTCCTCTCTCCCCTGTTCCTTCTTCTCTTCCCTTCCCTCACCTCCGCCATAATATCCGTGATAATGACAGAGTACAAGAAGCCCAGAAAACAGGTCTGCGCCGCCCAAACAGGCAATCTAACAATTTACCTCTTCCAGGGCCGCTCTCGTGGGCTGTAACCGGGCCTTTTACAGGGCTCTCTCCCCATATGCCCGTCGTCTGCTTCTCGGAGGCGGTGGTTTCGTATGCATTTGATTGATTTCATGTTTGTTCTGTGCAGGTAGGGGTGGGGGGTCTGC
>NC_051409.1:16664106-16664748 GCF_015228065.2 Penaeus monodon | reverse complement strand
CCCGCGTTCGCTTGTAAGTGTCTGCGTATACTAGTACATATCCGTGTCTGAGTGGGATATGTTCGCTCCAAAAAGCTCTCCAGGTATTGCAACACACAAAGGCACCGTGCAACGCTTGTATATAAGTGCATTTCCTAAATAATCCTCGTGCTTATCATATTGCTCAACACTCGTAGGTTATCGGAATATCTCACTGAAATGTGACCCCGTAAAACGCTCTTACTCGCGGCGCCACGAAAGCCAACGGCCACTTGATTCGGCTTATTTCTGTATCGCAAGACGAACACCTGCCTTTGAGCTCCGTCGCGGGGCTGGCGTCGCCTTTCGCCCTCGCCTCGTCTCGCCCTCGCCTCGTCTCGCCCTCGCCTCGTCTCGCCCTCGCCTCGTCTCGCCCTCGCCTCGTCTCGCCCTCGCCTCGTCTCGCCCTCGCCTCGTCTCGCCCTCGCCTCGTCTCGCCCTCGCCTCGTCTCGCCCTCGCCTCGTCTCGCCCGCCTCGTCTCGCCCTGCCTCATCTCGCTCTCGCCTCGTCTCGCCGTCTTCTGGCTTGCCCCCCCCCCCCTCCTTAGCCGTTGCTCTCTGTAGGGTCATTCGTTGTAGCTGTCGGCTTCCTTCGTTTTATTGTAAGCTCTATGTTTTGCTTTC
>NC_051409.1:16663809-16663905 GCF_015228065.2 Penaeus monodon | reverse complement strand
CGCGATTTCGTGCTTGCACCTACAGATTTACACACGCGCATACACGCACACATGCACATTCCCAAACAGTACACTTCCGTTGCTCTAACCTACCAT
>NC_051409.1:16663680-16663776 GCF_015228065.2 Penaeus monodon | reverse complement strand
GCCATCAAACCGGCGCACTCATATTTACAAGGCCACAGAGCCCGCGACGACAATCCCTGCCTTATACTTCCTGTGAGATAAGACATGGAACTTGAT
>NC_051409.1:16663439-16663507 GCF_015228065.2 Penaeus monodon | reverse complement strand
CATACAGACGGTTTGGAATTCATTATTGTGCAGTAAATCGTCTTTTTGGACATCTAAGCTTGATGGGA
>NC_051409.1:16662940-16663379 GCF_015228065.2 Penaeus monodon | reverse complement strand
TACCTCTCAGTGTAATTCTAGTAAAAGCTAGTGTTTTTCCTCTTGTTATTATCAGGGTTGTTGTTCCGTATTGTTTATTTGCTCATTAACCTTCGCTTCGTCTGATTATTTATCTCGTTTTCTCTATGTCTGTATGTCTGCTTAACCTCAGTCACCTTGTCTTTTCCTGTATCATTCCTATTTCTCATTCGCCCTTATTATCATTCATTAATCTCTTCTATCCGTCTGCCTCTTCTCTCCTCATATTGTTGTTTCGTCCCTCACCCGACTCCTCTCCTTTCTTCTCCCTTCCTTCTCCCCCCTTTAATTCACTTGCCTCGCTCTCCTTCTTCCCTATCCAATTGCTCTCCATTCCTATCCATCTATTTACACCCCCTCTCTCTCCACTTACCTCGATTTATCTATCCTCTTCTGCTCCTATCATCCATTTCTCACTCAT
>NC_051409.1:16662476-16662729 GCF_015228065.2 Penaeus monodon | reverse complement strand
GGTCTAATTCGCCGAAGTGCTCACTGGATACAGATTTTTATGGCCCATAAATAAGGCTTGATGGGAAGACTGATAACATAATAAGACCTGGAGCCTAAACGTAAAACTTGTTAATGTGCATCTTTTACGAGTCGCCTTCACCAGCGTCAAGCCAGCGGGGATCGCTGCCGGGCCTGTGCTGGAACCGCCTCCTCCCTCCCCCTCCATCTGTTTCTGGTTCTGTCTGAATTCCTCTCTTTGGGTCTGTGCGAAG
>NC_051409.1:16662351-16662429 GCF_015228065.2 Penaeus monodon | reverse complement strand
GGGTCTGTGCGAAGTATCTCTCTTTCTGGGTCTGTGTGAAACCATGTCCCTGGGTATGTGTCAGAGTCTCCCTGATCT
>NC_051409.1:16659353-16659500 GCF_015228065.2 Penaeus monodon | reverse complement strand
AATATTTAAACTTTTGCATGGTGATTTCGCATGTTCATGAGGAAGTTTAATATTTTGGTCCGAAATATTGATATATAAACATGGAGGAGGTTGTGATTTGTGGTAAAGTTGAGTCTTGTTATATATACGAATATATACAATGATATT
>NC_051409.1:16658905-16659148 GCF_015228065.2 Penaeus monodon | reverse complement strand
GCGAAATCGAAGGCCTCTCTCGACCTCCTCCCGAGGACCCGGTTCCCTCTCCGTAATCATAAACCTCATGTAATGACCGCTAATACAGTGGAGTTATCAACGTCCTCTTAATAATTCTTCTTGTGTCCTTTATGTCCACTTAATTTAGATGGGAACCAATGGAGAAGGGAGAGAACGAGGTGAGAGGGGAGCTCGAGAGGAAAGCTGGAGCAAGGACGGAAGGATAGGGAAATGTACAGAGGG
>NC_051409.1:16657422-16657656 GCF_015228065.2 Penaeus monodon | reverse complement strand
CACTGACGTCTACTTCTGCCCTTCAGCTTTTATCATTCTCTCTCTTATCCTTGTATCTTTTCCACTATTAACATATTCTCCTTTCCTCATCACCTGCTTCGAAAGCTAATATCACACTGATATTTCACAGCAATATAAACCGATCCAACTGGAGGCTTCAGTGGAATAAAACATTCGTAATATACACTTAAGTGTATCAGTGTCTGTTGGATGTCAGATGATGTCAAATATGCG
>NC_051409.1:16656910-16657055 GCF_015228065.2 Penaeus monodon | reverse complement strand
AATATTACATTTCTGTAGACAGGTATCTGCTGTTTGTCTGTACTTTTTTTAAAATCATTATTGTTTGATAACTACCATTTTATTTATAACTGGGCCTACCACTTGTTAGCGATTTATTTGGCCATTCGTCTGTGAGTCCAAGTTG
>NC_051409.1:16655898-16656709 GCF_015228065.2 Penaeus monodon | reverse complement strand
ATTTCCATTACCCCCACATCTGGTTCTCTCTCCCCAATCACAAGTCCCCCAAAAGAATATATATAACTGTCTCATATTTAGCGTTATCTTGCCTGTGTAGGCAATTCCGTATTGTTTCTGTTGGCCGTCCCTCTCCCGCATTCATTATGTATTAACGGTGGCTCCCGCATTATACGTTGTTGGAATGGAAAAACGATGGGGAAGGGCGGGCTTCTTGAGGGGTGTGGGGGGAGGGGGCATGTAAGTATGGAAGGCAGAAGACAGAAGTTCTAGTAGATCTGCCATGCCCTCTAAGCTACGGAAAATATATTATGTCACGAAAGCTGGATTAGGGTATGTCCTGGCAACCTGAGGGAGAGAATGCACATATAAGATGAAGCGCAACATACCATAGCATGTTTATTAATAACTCACGCTATAGTACTTTCTTATAATGTGTGATTTGGAGAGAATGAAATCTAGTGATGTTTGGCGTGTGTGGAAAAGTAAGCAGACATCTAAAATAGTCGAGTATTTAGTGTAATCTTTGAAGCAATTCTTTGCTTTCATGAGCGACCTGAACTTTTAAACAGAATAACATGATAATCAAGTAACACAAGAGGATTCCAACATTTCTTTTTTTTTTGTAATAGAGAAAACGCAAAATAGTTTCGATTTATTAGTCGCTGGCCCCAGAGCGTCGCCTACTCTAAGCTTTGTGCCTACTGTGCCAAATGTATAATCCGGTATTGTCCACAGGAACAAAGAGCGACTATTGGTTAACTTCACACTTTACAACGATCAGCAGTCCCTTTGAACCCAGTTAGAATTA
>NC_051409.1:16655116-16655529 GCF_015228065.2 Penaeus monodon | reverse complement strand
AGCACAATTGGCTACACCAAGATTTACTCCTAATATTGATATTCCCACTAACGCTACTGCTAATAATATAAATACTGGCTACTACTGATGATTAAAAAAAAACACTAATCAGGACCCTTAACCCTTTCTGTCCGAGAATCTGCTGGAGGACAAAAGAAAAAAAAAATGATGGAAAAGAATGATTTTGGGGGAAATGTGAATCCGATGTGAACGTCTCTTGGCCACGCAAAACAACACATCTTAAGGCTAGTATGTTTATAATCCGAAGGATATTGGTCAAGCTGTTCTAGAGAGCTATAATTTTTTAATCAGTTTTCTTGAATCACGCCATGTTACTAGGATAGCTACATTGTACGTTCCGAAATGCTGCTGAAGGTGTCCGCAGGGAGTTTAATTTTAATAACGAAAGGTAA
>NC_051409.1:16653776-16653944 GCF_015228065.2 Penaeus monodon | reverse complement strand
TATACTAAATATGCCAAATCTTTATTGAAAAGTATTTTTTTGTTCTTGTTTGTAGGACATTTGAAAATTGTTAACGGTTCCATGAGCTGGATGTAATTGTGTTATTACGGGATAAATATTCATATCAAAAGACTTAATTATTCTTGGAAAATTGAGAGTGGAATGACT
>NC_051409.1:16653105-16653425 GCF_015228065.2 Penaeus monodon | reverse complement strand
GATACTTCTTATCACGGCAGTCATTAGGCTGAACAACACCAGAGCCCAACCTCCCCGCCATGACTGGCATTTCCGAGGCACGAATCCAAGTCCCGTGGTTAGGCCCCGGAAATGAGACCCGCCTGCTCCCTGCTGAAGGACTGGTAGTCATCGGCGCTGAGGTCGCTGGCCGGGCGGTGGCGGAAGACCCGAGGAGAGGTCGGTGGATGAGCATCGCGTTAATAGCGGGATATTGCTCTCATGGACAAAGTGATTGCCTATTGCTGGTCGAGCGGCGGGTGAAGAGTGCGAGAGATACAGAGGCTCGTGATTTTTTTCAT
>NC_051409.1:16652796-16652899 GCF_015228065.2 Penaeus monodon | reverse complement strand
TTCATCATATTCTCATGTGGATATGTCTTTTTTGCCATATGGTTTTCCCCTTTGATATCTACCTCTAAGGAAGAAGCATTGATGAATTCAATATTTTCATTAT
>NC_051409.1:16650901-16651008 GCF_015228065.2 Penaeus monodon | reverse complement strand
GGACATTTCTTAAGGTAGGGTAATGGGCCAGAACGATGTTTGTATATGTTTTTGACATAAAATACACACATTTACAAATAATCACCCCAAGGCATACGAGCAAGGAG
>NC_051409.1:16650631-16650814 GCF_015228065.2 Penaeus monodon | reverse complement strand
GCGTTTCCACTCCCTAGCAACTGTGTGCCTTTCCTCGGGTTAAAAAGCAAGCCATCAATCTAATATGCGTTATATCTCTTCTTTTATAAGACGTAGAAGGGCGGTGTAAGTTTGTGTTCATTTTCATTTGGATAAGTTTAGTTGCTTCAGTATTTTGTTTTCTCGCCGAACTTTTAGCTTAGG
>NC_051409.1:16649178-16649419 GCF_015228065.2 Penaeus monodon | reverse complement strand
CCTTCCTTCGTCAGCTACTTAACGGAAAAAGTTGAGCATTTGTTTTATATTTTATAGCAGTGTAAAAAAAGGGAATTCCGACAGGGCAGGTTTACACAAGGTATACAACCTCGTGATTATCGCACACCACACAACATTAGTCTATACGGGATAGGAGAAAGGACGAAGAAATCGGAAACTACCAGATGTTAACGCTCACGAGAGGAAATGCCATCGAGGAAAAAAAAAACGTTTTATCCGC
>NC_051409.1:16648396-16648776 GCF_015228065.2 Penaeus monodon | reverse complement strand
GAGTTGGACAGCTAAATGCATCAATAGAAACAGATGAAGGAGCGTCAAACAAAGAATAAGAGAGAAATAGAAAAAAAAATCACCCACTCGTGCTAACCGAGGGATGAATACGAACAGGCAAGGAAATTTGGGACGAGAGCCTAAATAGGCCTATCACTCTCTCTTCGGCCAGGAACGGATGGAGTCATTAATCACTGTTTCTATTTTCTTTTTTTCTTCCCCCCCCCTCTTTTAAAACTATTCAATGAAAAATGCAACAGAAAAGAGCAGGTAACCGGAACAGCGTCAATATGTGAAGTGTTGGGGAATATGTGAGGGGGTATCCGTCATCCTTTCCCTCTCTCCCGCTCTCTTTTTCGCTGTTTATTTCTTTATTTCTC
>NC_051409.1:16647868-16648277 GCF_015228065.2 Penaeus monodon | reverse complement strand
GAGGGGGTGGGCTGTGTGTGACAAGGGATTAGAAAACAAGAAGACTGATAAACAGACTGCCTGCCACAGAAGACCCGCGACAAGGGAGGGGTGCCGAATAAATACCTACAATATTTACAATAAAAGGAACGAAAAGGTTAATCCAACACAGCCTGTTTATTGTCTTCCTATCTTTTTGTGTCTCTTTCATTCTCCTTTCGTCTGAAATATTCCATCTTATATTAGAAGTCATCAACAAATAAGTTAATGTAGATTATATCCAATAATCAAACTCTGACTCGGCAGCCCGTTAGAAATGATACTGTTGCATCAGGGTTTAATCACAATTTCGGAAACGCCGATAGAATCGTGTTTCTCCAATTAGTATTCAATTGAAACAGCTACTACGACGGAAAATTACAAATGTTCT
>NC_051409.1:16643073-16643432 GCF_015228065.2 Penaeus monodon | reverse complement strand
GAAACACGTCAAGAAAATTGCCTTGGTTGCAGAAATCAAATATTTGATAAATGGCTTAATGATCTGCAAAGAACAAATGACAGTCAATCAAAGAACTCTAAAACATTTTTGATTTAATGTATCCAGCAGCTCGTCTAATCATCTGCCTGGAATTTTGCTAAACGAATAGTTACTTTTTTCCGAAATTACTCCATGCACATTCATTCCAAGAGAAAATAGAATGTATACAAAGATTTTATATGTATAACTACATGAGGAGAAAGGGCGTTTTAATCATCGCCAGTTAATTAACAAACATTGGACTGAAATCGAGAGGTGAATCGGAGACTCATTAGACATCAAGCTCAGAGAAATGGAGG
>NC_051409.1:16640372-16640703 GCF_015228065.2 Penaeus monodon | reverse complement strand
TCCTCCTCACATGCGATCACAAGAAAAACGCAAAGAGCGGATCCTCTGCAGAGTCTGGCCATATATCACCCTATCAAGGAGGGAGATCACTCAGAGGAAACTGTGCACCAGTTCCTTTGTATAACATCCTTGCATCGCATGTCAAGGCCTCGGGAAAAGCGACTGCAGCTTCCTGAAGAGATGTTTTGCCGTCGCTGTAAGAAAGACTGATCGAAGAGTGTGTGTAAGTGTGTTTGTTTTACAGTTGCGGTGCCAGAAGCTTTTGGCCTGTGTTATCTGCGAAGGTTTTCCTTGGTTCTTCCCTCTTCCTTCCTATCATCGTTTCTTTCTG
>NC_051409.1:16638951-16639076 GCF_015228065.2 Penaeus monodon | reverse complement strand
GGGAGCAAAGCAACATACCAAAATGTTTTATTGAAACATAATTCAACTGACCGCACAAATTTTGCTTTGGTTAATATATTGACATTGAATTAAACTGTATTTATTATTCATCGAGACTAACCCTT
>NC_051409.1:16638640-16638898 GCF_015228065.2 Penaeus monodon | reverse complement strand
ACCATTTTATCATGCAAATGTCGGTAGATGTATTTGCTATGGCTGTATTTCTATGTCTGTTTGTGAATGTGTGTTGGTGTGTATTGGGATTAGTTGCCTTCTGTTTTGTTTGTATGGACATGTATTTTGTTGTGATATCCAGGGATCGGTATATGTAAAGCTCGTTATGCAATTTTTTCATGAATATTTACGCACAAAAGGCCTATAATAAACAAAGCAAAATATCATATTAGAATTGCTATACATCTTTTGTCTTAT
>NC_051409.1:16638130-16638519 GCF_015228065.2 Penaeus monodon | reverse complement strand
TTCTCTCTTTTCTCCTCTTAACCGCCTTATTTCTTTCTTTTTGTTCTTCCCTTTAATCGTTTTTTAACCGAATTCATGGACCTCGTTCGCTTAAGTGGCAACAATCTCACTAAATCACAAGTGCTGATTGTTTTTCCGGGACATTTTGGTTCGTTCGAATGGGTATAACCTTTGCTTGTGATCAATGGCGCTGATTAAACCTGAAAATCACGAAAGATTTACGTAATATTCTTCAGAACCAGAGAGGGTAAAAGAACAAGAAGAACAAAGGATAATATCATAGAAAATGATGAATTGGAGAAAGGAGGCATATAGAGAGTAAGGCAAGGAAAAGGGTAGGAAGGAGGTGGAGAGACGGAGAGAAAGAAGGGAGAGATTCGATAGACGAG
>NC_051409.1:16636394-16636669 GCF_015228065.2 Penaeus monodon | reverse complement strand
GCAAGCTAGAAGGAAAAGGCAAAACAGACCTCGAAGATAGACAACAGAACAGACAACAAAAGAGGGAGCAAAGAACGAAATCGAAAGCGTGAAAGCGAGGAGAAAGAGGAAAATCTTTTAAATAAGAATTAATCTTGAAAAGGCCTTCAAGAATTTCAGCCTCTGAGCCGACCTGCCACGCGAGGTAAATGGTAAATGGTGAACGCAGTAATAACAATAACGAGAATGATGGAAATGTGGAAATGAAAATATGTGTGGAAGTAGTTATTGACCAG
>NC_051409.1:16635097-16635214 GCF_015228065.2 Penaeus monodon | reverse complement strand
GAAGTTACATTGGTTAAGGACATGATAGTGGGTACGGGATCTCAAGCAGTTTTAGGTTTTCTGAGCACTCCGCATTTCTGTCGGAAGTTTTGCTTTTGAAATTGGGAGAGATAAACG
>NC_051409.1:16634556-16634829 GCF_015228065.2 Penaeus monodon | reverse complement strand
ATATTTGTTTACAAACAAAGCAGATTTGTTTCTTTGTTTGTATGTATATATGCTCCCGTGCTTCGATTGTGTTTGTAACTGCGTGTGTGTGTTTAGGTATAGCCATGTCTTAAGCTCTTTTACCCTCATGTACACCTGTGCGTTTATGTACGCCTGATCCGGAAGGAAAATCTTACACGCTCAGACCTCGACACTTGCCTCTGCTCCTTCTAGAATATTAATGAGAGCGAGGGAAAAAATAGTACTGGTCGCGCCCTCGCTCTTGAATGCAAA
>NC_051409.1:16634423-16634502 GCF_015228065.2 Penaeus monodon | reverse complement strand
AAACTTCTTCTGTTTTTATTTGCAATTGCCTTGCCTTTTCTTCTTCGTTGATTTTCTGTCCTTTAAGTTCGACTTGAAA
>NC_051409.1:16633171-16633342 GCF_015228065.2 Penaeus monodon | reverse complement strand
GGCTCAGAGAAAAAGGGGCTGAGAGAGGAGGGAGAAGTGGATAAGAGCGAAGGAGGTGAGCGAATTTAAAGAGAAAGAGGAGGGAATTGGGGAGGAGCAGATGCAAGGCTTAAAGCGGAAGGGAGGAGAGAGTTTCGCGAAGACTTAAGGAGTGCGATGAGGTGGCAGAGT
>NC_051409.1:16631323-16631834 GCF_015228065.2 Penaeus monodon | reverse complement strand
GGCACCACTGTGTTTCTCCTCTTACCTACGGCACTATTACTACTGATTTCCTTTTCTTTTCGTCTTTCATTTCTCTCCATCGTTGTGTGCAGGATCATGCAATGAAAAACGATTCATAGGTGTCATGCAAAGGTCCAGTAAATTATTCTGCACGAATTGTTAGCTTGAATGACATACGAACAGCTTTCTGTGCTAAACCCATAGCATTTATATAACGAGTGAGCACATCCACTGAATTGGGGATACTGAGTGAGCCAATGGAAATGATTAGCTTCATTAGGGGAAATAATGTATGCATTTCAACCAGTATCACAGAATCGCATCCCCCAAATTGAACTCACCAATGCTTATAGTACAAAGTAACAATAGCAACAATAACAAAGGAAGGGAAGAAAGAGAAAAGAAACAAGGGAAAGAGAAAACGGAACAAAGCGAAATAAAGGGAATGGCAAAGGTGGAATCTTTGACTTCCGGTTTCTTTGTAATCTTTACTGATCCTGCTCAGTAATCT
>NC_051409.1:16630602-16630689 GCF_015228065.2 Penaeus monodon | reverse complement strand
CATAACAAAAGTAAAAACAAATGAGAAAAAACACAAGCATAACCTTGCTAACCTTTTGACTTTCAATTTCAAACCCTGCTACACTCT
>NC_051409.1:16630384-16630545 GCF_015228065.2 Penaeus monodon | reverse complement strand
TTCTCTCTCCGAGTTCAACGAATCGACGAGAGATGCAGAGGTTTGCTGTCCCGGGGAAAGACAGATTGAACTTTTGATTGGCCAGGTGAACAGGTGAAGGGACCGGCCGCTGGCTTGATTGCAGGTGGAAGGTTTGGTGTTGAACCTTCGGGGCGGCGCCG
>NC_051409.1:16629156-16629562 GCF_015228065.2 Penaeus monodon | reverse complement strand
CTGTACAGCAGACACTACTCCGAAAAGGAACAGGTATAATAAGAATAACAAAAGTATTAATAATACTGACCATGTTCAGACAAACGATAACAAACGGACATACGAAAAACTGAGCACACCCGGCAGCCACATACCCACACACGCTCAACCACAGACAATCGGAATCCCTTCAACACCAATACACACATTACATTATTGCATTCAAATCTCGCCCTCCTTCCCCTGGCGATCAAGACGACCCAAATTACACGTTTCGCCTCAGTGACTCTCTGTTTCTAATTACATTTTGCCCCGTTCCTTCGCGCCGGCCATTCCTCAAGATCTATTTGCATATTTCTGGAGATTTTTCCCTGTAATTACTATCAGGATGGAGGGAAGGTGGCGGTGAAGTAAAAGATAAGGAAGA
>NC_051409.1:16627282-16627584 GCF_015228065.2 Penaeus monodon | reverse complement strand
ATAAACAACGGAATAACACCCGGGCATCTCACTGGCGCAATACCCGGGGTAATCCGCGAACAAGTGTCGAGTCGAGACGTTTCAACCATATCCATGCGATTGGCAACCATTACCAGGCTGTCAGGATCTGCCACACGCCGGCTCTCGAAGGTGAAAAGGGTGGGGCGGGGGAGGGAAGGGAATTGGGACGGGAGAGAAAATAGGGAGAAGCTAGCAAGAGAAAAGGGGAACATGAAATGGAAAGAGACGGAGAGACAGGCAGACAGACACAGAAAGAGACACACGCATGCACACACTAGCAT
>NC_051409.1:16626884-16627097 GCF_015228065.2 Penaeus monodon | reverse complement strand
TGAAATCTCAAATAAGGTTGCATGGGAGACTATGAAAAACACACAAATAAAGCCGGATTACTATTACTGCAGACAACACCAAAAATGTTTTAAAATATAGTATCACATGAGCTTAAAAAGAGAATGCTCAAATAAACACACGAAGTAAATACATGGGTAAACAAAGGAAGGGAGAAAGAAGCAAAGAAAATCAGAAGGGGAAGATTAAGCAGT
>NC_051409.1:16625999-16626344 GCF_015228065.2 Penaeus monodon | reverse complement strand
ATATGCTACACGAGCAGGAGTGTACGATAAGAGTTTGAAATATTCTACCACGAATATTTTACGGCAGAGTCCATAAAATCCCCAGATATGCCGATGCATCTACATGTCCCAAATGACCACGGTAAAGGGAAAATGGTTATAGGAAATGAAAATAAACTACTGTACTGAAAATGACAGGTACCTTTCATGCTGGCTACCTGTCTAGTTGTTGCACCATATGATATATCCAGGACTACCAACCTATATTTGCTGCCAGAAATTACTTGATTATATCTGAATAATTAATTGCATGCATTTCTTTTGATGTTCATTCATCAAAATTGATACTCAACTTGTAAATACCTC
>NC_051409.1:16624723-16625136 GCF_015228065.2 Penaeus monodon | reverse complement strand
CCCCCCCCAGGCCTAACGCTGCCTCAGACATGAAAATTCGTTCAAGTTGTACATGTTTCCTGAAGTCTTGCCGAAGGTCACTCCGAAAACATCTGGTTCCTTCCTATTTTTCTGTCTATTGATTTATTTACCTAACTGTTTGTCTATCTATTCATAACAGTAGAGAATTATCATTTCGTACACGTGTATGTAAAAAGGAGCAGACAGTGGCAGGATTAGGGAAGAAGGAGAGAAAATGGAGAAGCAGGAAAGGTTGGAAGAGTGAGAGAGCATTGAAAAGGTATTCAGGGAAGGATGAAATGCGTATTGAGGGAAGGGAAAGGGGGAGGAAGGTAGAATATAAAACAAAGGGTGAGGGGAAAGGGTAGATCTATGGACCGGTATTGATGCATAGAACACAGTCGAGCGCGGCT
>NC_051409.1:16623529-16624199 GCF_015228065.2 Penaeus monodon | reverse complement strand
AATACCAGTTTCATATCTAGATGTACAGTCCCGTTGCAATATAGACTGTATAGATATATATTGTCGTAAACGCTAACTCGTCCTCATACGTCCATAGGCTGACTAACGAAGCAGCTGATGTAATAATGCAATCTAATTAAAATTCTTCTCTTGCTGTTCCCCAGACGAGACCCCATCTCCCCCTGTTATCACTGGGACCCAGGAATTGTACGAGGATGGTGACATCATCAAGCTCAGGTGCCAGCCAGAGAGCATCCCCGTGTCTGGCCCTTCCCCTTCCATCATGTGGTTTATCCAGGGACGCCCAGTGAGTATCTGTCCCCTCTGCTGCCTTGCCCATTTCATGTCATGTCAGAGTATAGGCGAACATGGGCTCTTCACTATTAGAAAGGTGTTGGTATAAATCTACGGTGCCGCCAACTCATATTTCACTTACTCTGAGACACTGTCACGGCTTTTTGTGTATTTATGTAGTGTACAAAGAAGGAAGATTTAAATAGTAATACATATTTCATTTAAAAAAAAGTCATTTGCATTTGGAATTCCACAATGTTATATCTATTTTTCTACACCCCACATTTTACTAACACAATTATTTTTTGCGATTATTTCCCATTCATTATGTCCCCACCCTTCACCCTCGTGTTCCGTCTACTAGTTTTATTTTGTA
>NC_051409.1:16623327-16623493 GCF_015228065.2 Penaeus monodon | reverse complement strand
CCCTCCTTTACTCAAATATACCTCTCCCATCCCTTTGAACAGGCGAGGCGAGAATACGTCTCTCCCTACAGAGAAGACACGTACTCGGAGGAATCTGGAAAAATTCTTCAGGTCCCAGCTACACAGGTCAGTTATCAACTTGTATCATCGCCAAAAAAGAGTCAAA
>NC_051409.1:16622775-16623282 GCF_015228065.2 Penaeus monodon | reverse complement strand
CATAACATCGTATCTGTTGATCTTATTATATCTGATTTATGATTTTTTATGAGTGTGTGTGTGTGTTTTAAGAATGAATGGGACTGTTTTGATGAGGTATATCAGGATGCATATATATTAGCATAATATTTTGGTCTAATATTGTATAAAAGAAACAAAATATTAAGTAAAGACACTGGCATGTTTCCACCAGTGTGAAAAAAGCATAATTCATACACAAAAAAACTTTTATCTTCTACCATTGTTATCGAATGCCTGGCGAAGTGCATTCCCATGTCTATTAATTATACACGAATAAAAAGCGAATTCTAACCATTGAGCAACATTTAATTATCGATGACAGTTTGACGAGTAGGGGCTGTTATTAACGAGAGTGCTGTCCGGGAACGTGGCGTGCACGGACAGTAGAAGCTAAACAAATTGCATTACTGGTAGACGAAATACATTTTTTTTCCTCATTCCCATTTAATGCTTTTAAGTTTTCTGGTTATTTGAAATCACGATTAC
>NC_051409.1:16617964-16618377 GCF_015228065.2 Penaeus monodon | reverse complement strand
GCAGAAAAACGCTGTAAGGAAAGACGTTTGATTCTCAGAAACAGGGAAATCAAAACCCATATCCTGAGATAGGGAGAGGCAGTACGAAGGGGGAGGGAGCGAGGGATGACCTCAGCCAATAACAACCTCTAAACGCTGTCGTCCATCTTTGTCATTGGCTGCCGGCACTCAGTGGGCGGAGTGGAGACGAGATCAAGGCTGCCCTTTGTCCCGCCGAAGTGGATTTATAACAACGCAACAAATTTCCCACCTGAAGAAAGAGACCGAGATCAGAGCGAAGCCCCGGCGGCGGAGGCGGAGGAATTGAAAGATCTGAGGGTGATTAAAGGCGGTTGGCGGAGAGGCCGCAGGAGGCGGAAATGAGGCAGATTTCAGTGCACATACGCACTGTAATCTGTACTAGCTTGTACGTG
>NC_051409.1:16616916-16617062 GCF_015228065.2 Penaeus monodon | reverse complement strand
TCGGAGGCTCCCAGGCTCGGGCCCATCTGTCTTCTAGAATCGGCATCAGATCAAAGTCTGGCCATTCTTCTGCGTCATTCCGCGGCCTATAATGCATCTTCCTCAAAGATTATGCCACAGCTGTTTCTGCAAGATGAACTATCCGT
>NC_051409.1:16616311-16616779 GCF_015228065.2 Penaeus monodon | reverse complement strand
CAAACTCAGGAACAATTTACATACACAAGACAGCAAAATAGCAGCGCGCACAAAACAACGCTCGCATTTGTTTTATATAACCCGAACATGAAACATGAAACAAGACGCTGATTCAATTCGCAGGGAAACAGGGCTGCCGACCTGCGTGGCCATGTTATCTTACCTTGTGTAAATGAACAGTGGAGTGGGTGTTCGCTTCCAAAACAATGATATTTATAGCTACATGGTTGAATTTCCGTTGGTGGCTCCGCTTGTGTGCGCATATATTCTTTTTCTTTATAAATACGCACATGCTGGCGTGATTGCTGCTTGTAAACACGTATGAAAAGGCTCACACGTAAATGAAGATTTAGTAACACGTACACATTTACATGTGTACATGAATATAGACATTGTCAAAAGAGGCAACACACATGCACTCTTTTACACAGAGTTATAGATAAATGGATAGATCAACAGGTAGGAAGG
>NC_051409.1:16614663-16615100 GCF_015228065.2 Penaeus monodon | reverse complement strand
GGATGTGCGTTCATATTTCATTCCTCGTTTGTGTTGTGTCGGCCTATATACAGTGTGTACATTATCTGTATTTATTGCGAGACACAAAGGTAGTGCCTCTTACCCTTCATTTTTAACAAAGGTTTTGCTTATTTTAAGCATCTATATCTATGCCAGTGAAGATTTTTTCTCAGCATATATACACTTCATTCAGTACATACGTAATAAATGGTATACATAGACACTAAGAAAATAACGTTAGCAACAATTTGTTTCTTGTAAACCGTTGTTAGCCTTAAATGCTTATCATTATGAAATAGGAAACCGGCTAAAATTAGAAGAACTAAACGCTGTCATGCCAAAGGAAAATGTGAAGTTTACGCGCTATTATGAATGCCGAAAAAGTTTTTGTGTACACGAGTATAAAGGATCTAATGGTCTTTGCAAACTCTCTTGTA
>NC_051409.1:16614076-16614143 GCF_015228065.2 Penaeus monodon | reverse complement strand
ATTATGAAATTAAGTGTTTTTACTTCTCAGTAACTTTTCTGCTGAGGGTATATGAGTTTGTCTCAAG
>NC_051409.1:16612006-16612441 GCF_015228065.2 Penaeus monodon | reverse complement strand
ATGTGGTACTATAATTCCTTATCTTTTACTTTTTGCCTTCTGTACCCGCGTTGAATTTCATTCCCCTTTCACTGACCTGAAATTTTAATAACGACACTGCTACTACAACGACCACTAAGGGCCATGATGATAGTAACAGAACAACACAAATGACAATGATAATAGCGAGGATGGAGAGTACATTGGTGTGCATACGTTGTTGGTTGTCGTAAATTTTGCAGGACGAATGGTTAGCATTTTATTCGTAAAAAGTATCATAAGTTTTACGTACTTCGGCTTACTCAAGCATTAGTATTCACAGCTGTAGTTTAGCCAAGTAATCGCTTGCTCTTTAACCCCCTCCTCCTCTTCCTTCCCCCTCTCAGCCTTATCCCCGCAGTCCTCCCAGCTCCCTGCTTCTTCAAGCAGCTCTGTTCCTTCTTCTTTCTGGAGGCA
>NC_051409.1:16611603-16611722 GCF_015228065.2 Penaeus monodon | reverse complement strand
CCGAGTAAAGTTTCGCTTTGGGATTCCCTCAAGGAGTAACTCTAATTTAACTTTGTTGGTGATATAAAGAGTAGGATGGGTTTTGAAGACCATGGCCGGATCCTGGAGCCAGATTTGGA
>NC_051409.1:16607435-16607810 GCF_015228065.2 Penaeus monodon | reverse complement strand
ATACAAGAGCGCGAGGTTACGTGGTTTTCTGTGTTGAATATTTTCTTTTCCCTTTTTGTTTTTGGTGCTTTGAGATTAATACATACGGCGAAATTTTTTATAAATGCTTTGGGAGAGCGAGTGTGTGAACCTTGTTTTTGTGAATACTCTGTGTGACGTGTTAGTTTATTTTGTTCTCCTTTACTGGAAGCTGCATGGGCGTGTCTGTTTGATAAATATGTTTCCATTTTCTTCACCCCATATCACACACATTGACTCGTTACATCTAATTATCTATATCAGGTAATTATATTTGTCTTCAGCGTAAACAGATTTCAGTCACTATTTACAGCAAATCCTGTATATGATTATCAGATGATCGGCTCACATTCTACG
>NC_051409.1:16607305-16607404 GCF_015228065.2 Penaeus monodon | reverse complement strand
CTATAAAGATGAAATAACCCTCTTTATCATGCAAAATACCTTAGAAATTTGAAAGCATAATACAAACAACCATCTTCGGAAAAAATATACTAACAATCA
>NC_051409.1:16607105-16607251 GCF_015228065.2 Penaeus monodon | reverse complement strand
AGATATCCTCGGGCGGGGGCGCCGTCAAGATCGAGTGCGTCCTCAAGCTGGGCAGCCTCGAACTGCGTGCGAACGAGACCTTGAGAGTGAGGGTCCGACACTCCTCGTATCTCTCCAATTACTTCTCGGCGGCAGGTGAGGGACTG
>NC_051409.1:16606296-16606412 GCF_015228065.2 Penaeus monodon | reverse complement strand
ATAAAATATAAAATATAATATTATAAATAATAAAATAATAAATATAAAAAAAACTTAAATAAAAAAAATATAAAAAATATATAAAATATAATAAATAACTTAATAAAATATAAAAA
>NC_051409.1:16604598-16604678 GCF_015228065.2 Penaeus monodon | reverse complement strand
AACCACACACCACATTTTTATTTTTATTGTTATCATTTTTATAATTTTTTTTATTTTTCCTAGATTATTATTATTTTCAA
>NC_051409.1:16602202-16602870 GCF_015228065.2 Penaeus monodon | reverse complement strand
TAACTTTGAACAATGTAAGTGTTTAGTTATAGAAATTTTGTTGATAACAGCCGTCATGTTAGAAAAGACATTATAATGACAACAATGGAAATGATAACATTGACGATTGTTACAAAGCAATGTATTGGTACTTTTACTGTTAACATCCAAAAAGTGTAATCGCAATACTGGTAATATAAATGTTAGTAGACCTAAAGACAATACTTATATAAAGAAGATGATAACCATTTTTCCTTTTTCTCCTTCTCTCTCTCACTCTCCCTTTTCTAAGCAAAAAGTGCAGAACGGAAACAAACATGTATGCTATGAGTATGGAAGCTGACTTTGGTGCACATGAAATTATTCATAAGGAAACTTTGGGGAAAAATACAACATTAGCAAAGTACATTCCATAACATATATAATGAATATAACGACTTTACAAAACCTTATTTCTCAAAAAGGTACTAAAACTAATAAGCATGTACATTAACATTGATCTTTGGCGATTCTACTTAGAAATTCGCCCTAGAGCGTACATCACAGCTATCAATTAGTATGATAATTTCTTCTGGATATCATGCCTTTGTGTACACCTGCGCCTTAAATCAAATGAAACGGCCGTGCTTTTAATGCGTGCTCACGAACCCGGACGGATATGGACGTCTGTTTGGATTCGTTTGTGTCTA
>NC_051409.1:16601367-16601506 GCF_015228065.2 Penaeus monodon | reverse complement strand
CTAAGGGTGGGGGTTATTCCGTGTGTTTGTGAATCTGTGTGTGTATGTATTTTTTTTTTCTTTTTAATACAGATAAGCATGCAGATAATACTGAATTGAATGGCACAATCACATAATGGCATTTCAGGATTTGGCGAAG
>NC_051409.1:16601182-16601273 GCF_015228065.2 Penaeus monodon | reverse complement strand
GAGACTTGCTGTAAGTTGCTTAATCAGGTCCTGGGGTGTTCCCGACCAACTTATGATTCCCTCGAGACAAACACGTCTTGGGTACTCCCTC
>NC_051409.1:16600089-16601113 GCF_015228065.2 Penaeus monodon | reverse complement strand
TTACTAGAGGCTGTTTTTTATGCGTTAGAATAGTTGTGTGTTATTGTATGCGAGTACGTGTGTTTGGGTTTATTTAATTGTTAAACTGCGTTCCTTTCTATTTTTGTGCATATTCTTGTGTGATACGGCTCTAAGGGAGTTTGTGTCTTCAGGGAGTTGTGTATGACTCTTTGCTAACCTTTATGTCTGTGGTTATGAGAAAAATTATGAGTTTGGTTGAACAATTACGTGGAGACTCCAATAATACAAAGATACACATAACCGCTGCTTTTATTGTACCTAGGCAGTGGGGTCACTTGTCGTTTGACCTTGTAAAACGTCACCATGCTTGGATGAAATGACGTTCGTTTAGTCAGCACTTTAGTTTGCAATATTTTTAATTTCCTATGGATAACCTCCTTGATATCATCAGTAATACTTGTTTTTATATAGAATAGGCCAAACCATTAAAACAAAGAATTCAATAACTAAATAGAAAGAACTGATCACTACACACAAACAAAATGAAAAGTTCGTACATACAGTGACGTCAGAACATTATTTAAAACGACGACTTCTATGATGCTAAATGATACTCACCCAATTAAAAGCAGGGAAAGTATTTTTCGAACATATAATCTCTAATATATGCCTACAAGTATGTATATAGCAAGGAAACAAACAGTTTGTGTGGAATGTATGAACACCAAAAGCCCACAGTATTAAATCGAAGCTTCATTTGGAAATGTTTGTAGACTGAAATTCATCCTAGTAGTATTATCAAACGTCATGGAATTCAACTTGCTTCACAGGATAGAAATGTATCCGATATACTAATTACACCTGCACTAGTAATGAGATCTAGATTGCTTCTGCATTAATCACAGAGCGAGATGCTCACCTGGAACTTGCACTTGATGATTAGTGCAGTTACTTTGATTACTTGTTGCAACTAGTTATCAGAGCAGTTGTGAAAACAAAGCTAAATGGATCTATTCGTGTTTCCGGGTGTTCATCTGCGTATACATATTAGCTAAACCGAGTC
>NC_051409.1:16598740-16599000 GCF_015228065.2 Penaeus monodon | reverse complement strand
GAAGATGTACACCATGCAGCATAGGTACTTGTGAACATACAATCAGTCAATATTTACTGTATAAATAGAGCTAGTATTAAGGCAACAGTTCATTTTTTGGGTATGAAGTTTATCACAAATAAACAAGTTCACACAATAATCACAAACGTATAATGTATCAGAGCAAAGTCAATACTCACTGAAAGTGTAAATAAAGATTAGATTGGAATAAACATGCCCCTGTATTTTGTCACACAGTCTCACTTTGCCCCTGTAAACAT
>NC_051409.1:16598432-16598652 GCF_015228065.2 Penaeus monodon | reverse complement strand
ACTTACTTTCTCTCCCCCCCCTCTCTCTCACTCGCTCCTTAAAAGTCTTTAAAAATATCTTGAAAGGAATTCTTGACAAATAATTCTAATTTAGAGAAACATTTCTGTGATGTAAGAGTGTCATTGCCCGTGAGAACTGTCTCCCTCTCTCCCTGTCTGTGTTTACATATTTCACTCACTCCCCCAGTATATATTTTGTATTCTTATGCAAACCTGCATG
>NC_051409.1:16597966-16598236 GCF_015228065.2 Penaeus monodon | reverse complement strand
CTTCTCACTAATATTTTTTTTGTTATTTCAGGGATGGTCCACTACCCGACACCAGCGCCCATTATTGGTCTCCTTATCCTACTGCTATTTCTTCTACGACAAGATTAAGAACTTCAAGATAAAGAGAAAATGAAAGAATGTGAAATAAGAAGATGAGAGAAATGGTGAAAGAACGAGAGATGTTTGTTTTATTATTGTCTTTCTCTCTCTTCTCATCTTTGTTTATTACATGATGCGTTGCGCTAAATATGAGAGCATTTGATCTTGGCG
>NC_051409.1:16597596-16597794 GCF_015228065.2 Penaeus monodon | reverse complement strand
TTGCAAGCCCAAGTGATGATACTAATAGATGCAGTCTTTTAGGACTAAAAATATCGGTACTAAAGGAATAATTGTAATGGGCAGGACCGATATCCTATGCGAGAATTCATCACGGAAAAGCCTCTTTTATAACGAAGAAAATAATAGATCTTTTCGTGGATTTCTTTTTTATTAGATACTAATGTACTGTAATTTGCT
>NC_051409.1:16596861-16597187 GCF_015228065.2 Penaeus monodon | reverse complement strand
ATCTCATTAACGTCATTATTATCATATTTCTAAAAGGATGTAAAAAAATGAGCTATATAATTATAATTTTGTACTTATTCTTAGTTTTATTACAACATCATTTCACCCCTGCTATTGGTATTGTCTGTCCTGTTGTAATTACATTGTTTGCGTTACTCTCAATCTCAAAGTTTTTATTACCAATCGAAACGCCATTATCCGGTATGTTGTTGGTGGCAGTTTTGGTCTATGGAAAGGTGATACTGAGACTCCGATGGACGCTATGACAATATTGTAGGGTTGATCAGCTATTGTTACGAGAATAAAATTTGATAGTAACGAAATGT
>NC_051409.1:16595656-16596154 GCF_015228065.2 Penaeus monodon | reverse complement strand
AATGGTAGTCTGACATAACTATAACAATGCTTGTTTCACGGTTATATTTACATCACTCTGACATATTTTTTAAATACTTTTTATCACTTTGGGAAATTTTCCGATTGAGTTTTCCGCGAATTTCGACCGATCATTTTATATATTATCTATTTCCACTCTGTACTTCCTACGTTCTTTATTTGATTTTCATCTTATCCGAAGAATCGGCATCGGGACAGGGTAAATGCACTAGAAATATGATAAAGATTAAAAAGCGCTAATAAAATGGGGAAAAGCTTTTTTTCACTTTTCGGGAACACCGACGCAAGCCGCATTTCCTCTCTTTAACGGACCGAATCGTCCGGTTAAGGATGATGTACGATCTCGGATTCTGATGACTCACCCACAGAACCAATGACGAATTTCGTGTGTTTTCTGTGTCGTGTGGTAGGTTTGTATATTTTCTATTTCATATGATTTTTTTGAGACTGTTTTTGTCTTCCAGTTTTATGTATTAGC
>NC_051409.1:16595388-16595565 GCF_015228065.2 Penaeus monodon | reverse complement strand
AAGACTATTTTCTACTTTCGGCTACTTTTCAATTTCTATTTTCCATTTATGTCTTTTCTCACCCTTTCCTTTTTCTCTTTGAATTATTCGGTTTTGGGCGAATGTGAACTCAGCTTTCAGGAATCATTAGTCGTGTTGGGAAATATTTTGTCGCAGCTCACCGCCGGCTGTTAAGAA
>NC_051409.1:16595276-16595344 GCF_015228065.2 Penaeus monodon | reverse complement strand
ACGAAGAGGAAAGCAGGAGGGGAAGACGGATAAAGAAGAGAGAAAAGTACCGCGAATGATCTTGGTTT
>NC_051409.1:16593505-16594712 GCF_015228065.2 Penaeus monodon | reverse complement strand
GCTTGTCTTTTTTTAATTTTCTCCCTTATTTCTTCATACTTTTTCCTTTTCATGCTCATTATCTCTCATATATTTACGAATAATGTTGAACGATATTTGTAGGCAAGGAAAGAAAAAACGAGCTAAACTACATCAAAAGTAAATGTAGAACGTTCCAAATATTTCGTTCATAAGCTGAAAGCAACACTAACCACAATACGCAAATGTGTTAGTTGTGTCGGAACGTAATGGATGTTGTGAAATGATTAAGATTTTTTTTTTCTGCAGGATGTGTGTGCAATATCTGTTTATGCATTAAGGAACTTCAAGACGACAATATACTATTTTTCTTTACAATGTGGAAGTTTAGATGTATGAAACCCATGTAATTTTATGTAGAGAAAGAATATATGTTTTGCAGAAAAGAAAGTGTTCGTGTGGCACATGTTCGTCCATTGAGATGTTAGGAAATGACGTCTCAGTAACTTCAACAACGACTGTTCACTGGTTAATTTGTTTGACCAATGAGCGTCATGCCTGGCTTGATGAGGTCCGCCATTGGTTAAATTAATTGACCAATCATAAAGCCACTTTGTATGAGCTCTCTATTCACAATATTTCTTTTTAGAATTAAAGGTGAAATAATCGACAGACAAATATAATATACGCATTATCAAAAGTTGTTTTTTTCAGATGTTGTTAAAGAATCAACTTGATTACCGATACTGCGTAGTGTTGCAAGGCATCCTTGTAAATACTGCAAACTTGGATTTTATTCCAAACAACTACATATTTCTTATATGATATTTGTAGGTAGGAGAATTTTAGACTTCGGGGAATCGACTTTGTGCAGTTAAACAATTCCTCCTTCAGTGAATGAAATATGCTGTTTTATGCCTAAAACACTTTATATATATGAATGCATATACACCTATCAGTTCCCCACCAAATTGATGACATGTAAAACTTAAGTGTGTTTTATATATGTGCTTGTTAGCGAAATAATAATAAAAAGAAATATATATGATCGTACATGTGGCATGTCCATGAAATGACACCTCAGTTATCGTTTACTGTCTGTAATATTACTGGCTAGTCTGTACTATTAATGGCTAGTTCTGTTCGAACGATGGAGGTGCCTGGATGCTTGAACAAACAAACATTTATGTAAGTAGTGACAATAAACATGAAACTGGTATAGTTTTGTTCAACTACCTTCATTTACCCT
>NC_051409.1:16592799-16593160 GCF_015228065.2 Penaeus monodon | reverse complement strand
GTTAACGGTTTATTAAGAAAACATGCAGCCGGAGGCTGAAAATATACACAAGAGGAATGAAAGTACATTTCAAGTTTATCAGTCTAAGCAATAAAAATTATTTAAATAAAACATTAATGTTCATTACTGAGCTTGACGATTGCTAGGGCTTGCAACGACCCGTATGGCTCTGAAAGGAACTAGCCTTTTGCAGAAACGGAGTGTACGACGGGGGGGGGGGGGGTAGCAGATGACGAGGGTTGTCTAGCAGTTTGTTGCCGAACGATTTGAGATGCCGTTCACGCATAGCGGAGATCAGGAGGCGTCTAAGAGACGCGGTGGCTGCGCTGTAGGTAGTGTAACTTGGGCCCAAGATAATTCT
>NC_051409.1:16592229-16592578 GCF_015228065.2 Penaeus monodon | reverse complement strand
TGGATTAGTGAGATCAAAATGCATCTCGACGGTCTTGTTGTAGTTGACGATTTCTATGTTGCTTTCGGCCCAGTTGATAAGATTGATGAGGGCTGATTGGTGGTTATTACAATTTTGTTGTTAATTTCCAAGGCTTTTGTGGAATCGGCCACATACTTCGTTGTGAAGTATTCGTGTGTGCCTCAGTGACGATGACAGCGAAGGCGAGAGGGCCGAATTTTGTACCCTGAGACACGCCACATAGAACAGGTAAGAGGGTGGCGGTAGTTCATGGAAGCGGACAGACTACCGCCGGTCTGTAAGGTCTGCCACCCAAGGGAGGCCGCTTTGGAGATGACCGCGCGCGCGC
>NC_051409.1:16591689-16592150 GCF_015228065.2 Penaeus monodon | reverse complement strand
GTATGATTATATTCAATAATGAATTAAGAGCTACTGCAAAGGAAAGGCAAAATCACAACAGGTAGTGACAGCAGTCATTGAAAATATGATTACAGTATATTGTAATCATACAAATATTAAAATTACCAACGTATAGGATAAAGGAGAAACAATAATGTTCCGACCAGCTTTAAAGGTACCTTACGACGTAATAGTATACTGTAGTATTAAAGTTTCTTCACCTAGAATCAATTAACATTTGTCTGCAAAAGTGGAATTGTGTGTCTGCAAATTGATAACAGGTAATAAATAACTTATAATTTCTAATTTCTAAAGAAAAGAAAATTTTCAGAACTACGATAAATTTCCAAAATACATAATTAGAACAGAAATTATATGAGACCGTAGTGAATAGGATTCTAATGAAATGAAGTTTTTAACGCAAGTCTTAAAAGATCTTGCTACAACAGACACTTAGGTTC
>NC_051409.1:16588175-16588315 GCF_015228065.2 Penaeus monodon | reverse complement strand
CCCCTTGCCCGATTAGGTATTCAAATCTTTTAAAATACGAATCAAGGCCCAGGCATTAGAGCAATTTGTTGCCAGCAGTGAAAAGAAGCGGAGTATTTTCTTTTAGTATCTCAGCTGTGTTCGTGAGGGGAGTGGGGGGG
>NC_051409.1:16587997-16588082 GCF_015228065.2 Penaeus monodon | reverse complement strand
TCGGAAGTAATAAGACCCATAAATGCAAAGCCCGTTAGGGTGATTTTGCCTAGCCTCCTAGTGTTGATTTAGTCTTTAAGACTGA
>NC_051409.1:16587677-16587797 GCF_015228065.2 Penaeus monodon | reverse complement strand
TTGGAGTTCTGCAGGCTGACAGATGTTGCCGAGATGAGTGTGAGAAAGAAACTGTGCGGATGCAAAGAAAAGAAAAATTGCCTGGAAAATTGAACATGAAGAGGGGACAGCGTGACCTAG
>NC_051409.1:16587234-16587463 GCF_015228065.2 Penaeus monodon | reverse complement strand
TCTCGTTAAGCGCATCGAATGGATAGCTTGACAATTTACGGAATGAGCTTTGATGTCCTTCAGTATTTCCTTCGTTGCTTTTTCTTCTACTTTACTCTTGTTCTTTATTCTTCAAGTGACGAAGAATTTTCAGCAGAGTGAATACGTTATGCGTGTGTGCTTCTTGTATGCATGTTTCTTTATCTATCTACCGAATTGTCTGTCTGTCTACTAGAGTATATGTGCACTG
>NC_051409.1:16586541-16586651 GCF_015228065.2 Penaeus monodon | reverse complement strand
GCCAAGAATCCTTAGAAATTCAGAATACACATTCCCAGCACACGCATCTGGTGCCCATTCAGGGGACGTGGACGGGAAGCGAACTCGGCCCAAACACTCGCGACCCCATC
>NC_051409.1:16584958-16585638 GCF_015228065.2 Penaeus monodon | reverse complement strand
AGAATTTGTATGTTAGTGTTCTATATTAAATATGGAAACAGATATAATGTGAACATTTCATGAATACCCCTTAAAATAATAAAGCTGACAGTGATGATACAGAAAAAAAAGAATAAACAGCAAAACATGATAAAAGTCAGGCTGGAATCCAAGCCAAAGATATAGATTATATAATCATATTGCCTAAACAAAACTGTAACATTTGGGGAACAACCAGGGGATAAGGATATAAATGAGCATTCAGTAATGCAAGTAGGTACATCTGGAAAGTGGAAACAAATTTAGACTTTAGAATAGGGGGTTTCTAATCTTTGTTACATTTGCACCCTTCTCTCAATATTTTTTTTTTCTAAGAGTAAAAATGTATGCATGTTTTGCATACATTTTTAGAGATAGATTCTAGATAGATAGATTCAAGAGATATATTCAGAGATTCATATGAACACAAACCGGCTGTCAGTATGTTCATAAAATCGAGACGAATATAAGCTTCAGAGTTGCTGTGAAGTTAGATCATTCACTTGACTTGAAATTCAGAAATGTTTCACTGAGAAGTGAAGCATGAAGATGGTTTGTTTGGAGCCGAAACGTTCTGTGCAGAGTAAAGAATACTAACATGCAAAATCTAAGGACACTTCTTGCTCGCCCTGCTACTATTGTATATTGACTATCATTGCCCC
>NC_051409.1:16584652-16584742 GCF_015228065.2 Penaeus monodon | reverse complement strand
ATTTTGGGGTAATAAAACAATACATATTTCACTTCCTGCCTTAGACCTATCTATTCCCCGGTATCTTTTACTTTCTTTACACATCTACAA
>NC_051409.1:16584329-16584607 GCF_015228065.2 Penaeus monodon | reverse complement strand
CCCTCAACCCACTCCCCAGTCTCCCGATCGCCCCTTTTCCGGCCCCCTAGCCAGCAGCCTTCCTGGCCCTCCGTCTCCCTTGGGTCTCATCCCCCCCTTCATCGGGAATGGCCGATGGACTTAGACAATTAACTGATTCTAATTCACTACTAAGACCAGCTTCCGATCTTCTTAATTAGATTAGCGTTTAGGAGTCCACCAACAACCTCGCTGTATATTTAGAGAAGGAGGAAGGCTAAGGGGTGAGAAGAGAGACAAGGAGACAGAGACAGTGGCGA
>NC_051409.1:16583370-16584252 GCF_015228065.2 Penaeus monodon | reverse complement strand
AGGGAGAGGTTGGAGGGAGGAGGAATTACTTATTAGAATTATGCTTTCTATTACCATTAAATCTATTATTGATATCAGTAACAATACCAGTGATAATATTGATAGTAACGGTAAATATAATGATATCAACAATTATCAAAATTAAGGTGAATAAGGACACATTATTACTAATTAGTATTAAAGTTGAAAGAACATCTCAAGTATGAGAGGGAGAAGTACTAAGATTAACGATAATTACCAAATTGCGTAAATGACGGAAGTAAAGTAGAGAAAGTCTGTTTTTGCACCAGCAACCCATTCTTAATTCTTCACCCCAACAAACATTATCATTGGTGGGTCACTTGACTAAGAATTTATGAACAGAATCTAGGGGGTTAACGCTAAGAACCAAAATGTATGGTCATAATGTAAGCGTCTCTGGACCATAATGAAGGCGTATAATGTATTGTTTCTTTCAGCTTTTCTTTACGGTTGTGAGACTCGAACACTGAAATAGTTCAAAGTGCCAAAGGAACGCTAGCCTGTGTACTATGTCACGGTTTGGAGATTACCTTTTCACTGTTTCAAAGTTACACCTTCACGCCAACCGGCTGCCTGAAGACGGCATCCAAATACGAATTTTCGGTGCTTTGCAGGAGGCTGGGTACGTGTCGAGTCAACATACAACATTGCGGGCGCGCCGGCCGAATGCCCAAAACAGTCCCAAAGATCCTCGAAGGGGCAAGCGACCTCAGGGAACAACCAGCAATACATCTACGCGATTTTTAGTTGTTTCCGGTGCTGTGCATTAACTGTAGAACTCCTGGACCTTCCCAGAACAAACACCACCACCCATATACAGGTTGTGTAGGATATAGGATAGATTACTAGGCAGACAGATAG
>NC_051409.1:16582786-16582872 GCF_015228065.2 Penaeus monodon | reverse complement strand
CAAATTATCAATTATGACGCTGTAAATCTTGATGTGCTGACTTATTGCAGTATTGATAGTTGTATATGCCTATGGCCATTGGAATT
>NC_051409.1:16581721-16582638 GCF_015228065.2 Penaeus monodon | reverse complement strand
TCAATAAATTCTGAGGCGTGCATGACGCCGGAAACGGGAGCATGAGCGGGAGAATGTCATATCGCGTCATAAACGTATTATTGCTCGCGAATAAAACCCTTTCTGGCGGGTCGTCCTTCGGCTTCCTCTAATATCCTCCAAAGCACGGCCTCGGGACCGGATTTCGTATAAACAAAGAGAGAAATCAAGACGTTTTATTGAACAGGATCCTGGCTGGCGCTGAGCAAGGGGAAAACCACATTCTATCTTTACCTTTGATTCTGTTGCCATGTCTTGTTCGTCACTGATGGGAGTGATAGTATTAGTATTTTGCTGCTATTATTGTATTAGTTACTTTCGCTATTTTTTGCTAGGCTGCTATTCTTTTTGTATTTCTTTAATTAACTGTTTATGTACACTGTTACGATCATTGCAATAATTAAAGACCGGTACTGTGTGAAGGAGAGTATATTGGAAATAACTGCATTCACGGAAAAAAAAATATTAAGAGTAATGACATATTGATACCGTTGTTAACGTTAATAGTATTAGAGTAATGACAGTGTTCGTGACAACAAGAACGGAAATGAAAAATGTGAATGAAAACTAAAGACAGTAATTTTCTAATATTATAAATAAATAGATGATGATTATATGTAGAGAAGATATCATTAAATTTAAAAAATGATAAAACAATGAACTAAATGGCATTTCCTATGGCATAAAAACAATAAACTTTTTAAAAGAAAATGTAGATGTGTTAATGTAATTTCTAGATTTATGATTAAAGAAAAATATTGAAGAAACCAAGGTCACAAAAAGGCACGTAAAAGATTCTAGTTTCTGTCGGTTTTAAAGGTCGAAAGTGGAAACAATAAAAAGGTGAGTATTTTGGCATTCATATTATTAATGATAACATTCATAGGGAAGGCAGTGCT
>NC_051409.1:16581403-16581553 GCF_015228065.2 Penaeus monodon | reverse complement strand
ATAAAACTGGCCAAATCTTGTCGCAAGTTGCATTGACTGTAGCATCAAGATCTGTCACGAAAATTATCCCAGATTATTTATACGATTCAGTAAAAACACTTGCTTGGATAAACAATTAACTTTGACCGATATCACTGGTCCAAAATTGCT
>NC_051409.1:16580737-16581197 GCF_015228065.2 Penaeus monodon | reverse complement strand
ACATGCGCAGATATGACGACTAAACAACCAGTGAAACCCCGGAACGGCCCCTGGACCAGCCCGAATGCAGCCCAAAGGCGGCCTAAAATGACATGGAGCCGCGGCCCAGGCAGCCCTGAGCTCTTCCCTTCTGCGTCGTGTTAGCAGCATCAGTTGTCCTCGGAATGGTGCTCGATGTGAGTGTAATTAGAGAACAAGATAGTTAATTTGGGAAGGTTGGATTTGATTGGTCGCTTTGGCACGGAGGGACCTTTAGGGTTTGAACGGTAATGGAGATGTGTGTGGGTGAGAGTTGGGTTTCATTACTGCCATTTTCTTTTTGTTGTATTTATTCTCCTCTTGTGTTGTCTTCTCTTGTAGTTTGGGTGCTTTTTATTTGCTGAATTTATACTTTGATTCTAAGAAAAAGGAAAAAAGAGGAAGGCAGACTGAGATGAGGGTGATATAATTTGTTTGAAGG
>NC_051409.1:16580276-16580702 GCF_015228065.2 Penaeus monodon | reverse complement strand
CGTCGATAAAAACTGGAAAAAGGAGGATGGCTGAAAGAGATGAAACGACGTATTCAAAACGTGAAACACTGAACACAGTGAAAAGTTAGTATTCAGAGAATGATAATGAAACTAGGGAAACACAATTCTGAAAGATGACAATTTTCAGTTATATATAACTCCGTAAGTACATTTCATTATACTGTACCAATCACCACACTGCAATAAAGGAGAGAGAAAAAAAAACTAATGTTAGGCAACAAAAGAAAAGACAACAACAAATCCAACAAGAAAAAATACAGGACAAATGAATGAAGACAAGAGAAAGAACCAATTACATGAATTACAAACAGCACACTTTGATAAGGACCCATTGCTAGTAATTTACTGATGGTGAGAAACTTAGCCTGATTATCCGGAGTTAGAGGTGGATGGGGGGGGGAGACT
>NC_051409.1:16579395-16579950 GCF_015228065.2 Penaeus monodon | reverse complement strand
CCGAGAAAGGAAGACACTTGCAAATGGTAAGGTAATAAAAGGTGATAAAAGTGAAGGAATTTGAGTGAGCGACGATAGAGAAAGAAGGGGAATGAGAGAGGAGAAGCTTAACGGATAGAGATGGCTTGGCAGAACAGATCAGAGGGTAAACAAGAACAAACAACAGTTACGGCGAAGTAAGACAAATGCAGAAAGCTTTTGACTGGAACATCATACACGGGGAAATAAACAGATGCAAAAAATGTGTAGGAAATAAAAATTCTAAAAACAAAGTAACAAGTTTACCAAAACGGGAGACAGGCAGTCAATCAAATAAATGGAGATTAACAAAGATAGAAGATATATTTCAAAAAATAACTTTCATCTGCTCTTTCTTTCGAACTTTTATTATTCTTTACCGTCAGTCTTTCTGTTACTCCTTTGTCTTTCTCTGTAATTTTTGCTCTAGTTCTTCCCTTCTCGCCTCTCCAAGGATCCAGCCTTCGGGCATTCACTCATCTCTTTCAGATTTCTCATAATTAAATCAATAGAGAAATGGCTATATATACTGATGTT
>NC_051409.1:16574839-16575544 GCF_015228065.2 Penaeus monodon | reverse complement strand
TGGGAGGGGGGGGGGTATCTGAAAATGGTTACATACGTGTATATGGGCTTATATGTATTTTTAAATGTATGTAGGGATGTGTTCCATTTTGATAAACATCAGGGGAAAAGAATGTACTTTCTATTACGGAAATGACCTATGTTCACTGAAGCCCCCCCCCCCTCTTAAAGTCACGTGCATTTGTGTTATGCTAAAACGCGTGGACCTGTGTTGTTAGGTTACGATGGATCACCACTGAATTGGCCTAAACCTAACACCTTCGTCATATATATTCAGCCTCGTACTCTCCAAAATACTAAATTACAGATGGTCGCGTAACAGGCCAGCAATCAAGACAGGCCATTCCAAGTGGATTGACTCTTCGCTGTCCTCTGTGAAGTGTACGACACCGTTTATCGCTGGATTTTTTTTTATATAAGCTTTAATTGGACGCACTGATAGTTAGCCAAGGTCGGTGTATAGTTAAG
The DNA here is from genome assembly GCF_015228065.2 of Penaeus monodon. Classification (NCBI taxonomy): domain Eukaryota; kingdom Metazoa; phylum Arthropoda; class Malacostraca; order Decapoda; family Penaeidae; genus Penaeus; species Penaeus monodon. The sequence goes on along the minus strand of NC_051409.1, from coordinate 16,575,077 downwards.
CATTCTATACTGCTAATGATTATTTGAAAGGAGGACATTCATTATCTGGAAGAATAGAATTATTAGTGTCATCAACTCTATGCTGACCTTTATTAATATTTTGTTATAAATATGGTTCCTATCTCAATCATGTTTATTGATGCAGCTTGTAGTATTTACCCCGCAAAGTTTTGGAAACAAAGTAATGCAGACCACCACAATCTAATTTTGCATCTATATGTACACTTTACTGTACGTA
>NC_051409.1:16573963-16574543 GCF_015228065.2 Penaeus monodon | reverse complement strand
CAACTACTACTATCATCATCATTATGAGAATCCCCGAACGGGCAGCCGGGAAAATCAAAGACTGATATAGACTCAAGCAGAGTCTCCCTGATGAGCGAACGTGAATATAAAAAAGGGGTAAAGGAAGTACGAAACACTAGGAATAGATTTGCAGGAGTGAACAGACGGAGAGCGTAACCAACAAAGAAATACCAAAAAACATTGAATTGGAGAGCGTAATCTTCTTTAATTCTCCGTAATTTTGTAGACTAATTCATACAAATCTCAACGAAAATACCGTTTCGTAGTAACTTTTGCGTTTTACTCGATCTTTCTGTGTATTTATATCGTCGATGCGTCTGCCTGTCACCGAAATACTCACCAAAATAAGAACTATCTCCGTTACTCTTAAATCTAGTGCTGTTTTAAAGTTAGCGGCCTCTGTGTTCCTATAATTGCCGTTTGTAATCTTTATCATATTATATTCTTTATCCTATTATATTCTTATCATTACCGCTTGTGTTCTTACATTAGCATCTGCCATCTTAGTTTTACCATTGGTTTCTTAATATAAATCTATTGTCGCCTCTTCTCCCGATGT
>NC_051409.1:16573699-16573940 GCF_015228065.2 Penaeus monodon | reverse complement strand
CTCACCATTTTTGCCATTTTTCAGGGAGGCTTCCCTACCCCGATCTTCTTCTGTTTAGGGACCGCGAGGACCTCCGCGTAACTTACGGAATTGAGTTACATATTCCCGAGGAAGACTTGACAGCGACCCTTTTGAACACTGCTAAGCCCGCTCGCTGTGAGGGAAAATATTTACAGGATTAGTTCGAGCGTGAGATGTGTACTTTGGATTAGCAAGTTTGTTTTTTCATGTGTGTGCGTAC
>NC_051409.1:16572288-16572547 GCF_015228065.2 Penaeus monodon | reverse complement strand
TCATCGAACTAACTAAACGCACAAGCTGAGGGCCCACAGCGCACGCCCACGCGCGTCCGGCCACCCGCGGCTCCGCCTCAGGAATGGTCGCACATAAACCTCCCTCCGGCAAACGTTTGTTCCGAAGGTAAACAAAGAACCCAAACATTGTTAATGTCTCCAGCACTATTGGCTCGGTGCTAATGAGGTCATCAATACCGGATGTGACGTCACGGGTTCAACATCCGGGTATCGAAATGCTTCTGTCTGGCCTGTGTCT
>NC_051409.1:16571896-16572145 GCF_015228065.2 Penaeus monodon | reverse complement strand
TAGAGACAGTAGTAGAAAGAAAGAGAGAAACTGAGAGAGAAAAAATATATATGATGGGGGAAATGGTAAAATAAAAGGATAAGAGAGAGAAGAGACAAACAAACACAGACGTAAACAAAACCAGTGAAAGAGATTGGCAAGCAGATAGACAAAAGTAGAAAGAAAGAAAAGGATGACCAAAACAGATATAAATTCATATATCAAAAGTACGTTTTATCGAAGGTATATTTTTTTTCTTTAAACCAAAAA
>NC_051409.1:16571644-16571797 GCF_015228065.2 Penaeus monodon | reverse complement strand
AACGCGCAGGAAAGATAAACAAACATATACCAGTTTTGAATAATCAATCAATCAACCTTTCTGCCCAAACACAAGAAATAAATATCAACAACAGAACTTAATTCAGAAACCCTGTTCAGTTCCCCAGCGCAAGATGTAAAATGGAAAGACCGA
>NC_051409.1:16571146-16571250 GCF_015228065.2 Penaeus monodon | reverse complement strand
ATACTCCCTAAATTAATCTTCTCCAAAATTTTTTCCTCCCCCCCCCCCTCCCCCTGTTTTTTTTTACCCTCCCCCTTTCTCCCCCTTCCCCTTTTTACCCTCCC
>NC_051409.1:16569754-16569987 GCF_015228065.2 Penaeus monodon | reverse complement strand
GACGGATAGCCAGAAATATTTTAATGGGAAAAAAGGTAGAGGGAAAGGGATATTCAAAGATAAAAAAACAGAGGCATCAACAGACGGAGAAAACTCAAGATGTGAATAAAAATGGGTACAAACGTTTTTTTTGCATTTATCTAAAACACAAAGTTTTTTTTCTTTATTTGCCCCTCAACGCCCCCTCCCTTCTCCACTCCCCTTTTTCCCTTCCCCCTTAAAACGGGCTCTTT
>NC_051409.1:16569586-16569704 GCF_015228065.2 Penaeus monodon | reverse complement strand
GTTTTGGAAATTCAAAATCTTTTAAAATACAAATCGGGCCCAGGCTTTAAAGGGGAAAATTTTGTTGCCACTTGAAAAAAAATCGGATTTAATTTTCTTTTTGTATCTACTTTGTTCC
>NC_051409.1:16569350-16569547 GCF_015228065.2 Penaeus monodon | reverse complement strand
AAAACGGATGGGGAGGGAAATTTTGGGGGGGAAAAGAGGGGAGGGGGGGAGAAGGGGGAAACGGAGAAAGAGAGTTTTGGAAGTAATAAAAAACCCATAAATGAAAACCCCCGTTGGGGTTGATTTTGCCTGGGCCTCCTTGAGGGAATTTAGCCCTTTAAAGGGACTGAAATGTAAGGTTTTTTCCAAATCCGTTT
>NC_051409.1:16569031-16569232 GCF_015228065.2 Penaeus monodon | reverse complement strand
CCCTCCTTTTGGAGCTACGAATTGGGGTTTTCTGAAAGGCGACTTTTTTTTGGGGCCGAATGAGTGTGGGAAAGAAAATTTTGGGGCGGATGCAAAGAAAAAAAAAATTTTGCCTGGAAAATTAAAACCGGGAAGGGGGGGACAACGGGGGACCTAGGGAGGAAAAAAGGAGAAAGCAGAGAACCCGGGGGGAGACCTGGG
>NC_051409.1:16568623-16569003 GCF_015228065.2 Penaeus monodon | reverse complement strand
CGGGAAAACTGACAAACCCACAAACATAAAAAAGGACTAACGCAAACCGACGGGACAGAAAAAATGGCCGCCCAAGCGGAAGGAAGGGAGCCCGACCGAAGTCTAGGGAAGGCAGAATCGACAGAGCGAGATAAAAGACAAGAGGCTCTCTTTAAGGGCGCATGGGAAGGGATAGTTTGGGACAATTTACGGAATGAGCTTTGTTTCCCTTTCCCGTATTTCCTTCGTTGCTTTTTTTCTCTTTACTCTTGTTCTTTATTCTTAAAGTGACGAAGAATTTTCGCAAGTGAATACGTTTATCCCGTGTTTTGTTTTCTTGTAGCATTTTTCTTTATCTATGTGGTGTACATCTACGGGGAATTGTCTTCTGTCCTACTAGA
>NC_051409.1:16568170-16568256 GCF_015228065.2 Penaeus monodon | reverse complement strand
CACCTAGGCCCCATGTATCCCAACAAAATATGTTTTACCGATTTTGGGTATAATAAAAATATTTAATAACACAAGGGCCAACGATT
>NC_051409.1:16567887-16568036 GCF_015228065.2 Penaeus monodon | reverse complement strand
CTTTATAATATGAAATTTAAAATGATAACAATTACAATGACAAAAAATGGTACTGCTACCTTTTGATATAATAGAAATTTAAAAAAAAATAACAACAGTGACCACAATATGAGGGTTTAAACAAAAGAAAATAAAATAACACACTAAAA
>NC_051409.1:16567562-16567761 GCF_015228065.2 Penaeus monodon | reverse complement strand
TTTAAAAATTAAATAATGAAAAGAAGGAAAAAGGAATAAAAAAAGAGCCAAAATCCTTAAAAATTTCCAGAAAACCCCATTCCCAAAACCACGCATCTGGTGCCTTAAAGGGGACGTGGAGGGGGAAAGGGCGAACTCGGGCCCAAACACTCGCGACCGCCACCCTGCATCTAAGGAAAAAAATGCATTTTGGGGTTTT
>NC_051409.1:16566863-16567196 GCF_015228065.2 Penaeus monodon | reverse complement strand
GGGTGGGTGTATTTTTTTTTCCATGGTTTGGCCCTTCTTGAAATTAGCCCCTTTTTATCTAAGACTAAATAATTATATAAATCATTTGATAATAAATGATACAACTACTCCCAAAAATTTTTTACACACTACTATAATTAATAATATAGGGGCCCTTTAATATTACTACCTCCCAATTAATAAAAAGGGATTACAGTAAATTAATGATTTTCCCCCACGCCCACTCTCTCTTTTTCGCTCCCCTCCACTAGTATACCAAATTGTTTTTAAATTCTTCCCACCTCCCCTACTGATATTCCATCACCCTACATATATATCTAAAATCACTATCAA
>NC_051409.1:16565264-16566123 GCF_015228065.2 Penaeus monodon | reverse complement strand
AAAATTTCGGCAAGAAAGAAGGGATTCCTCAAATTTGTATTTTAGGGGTTCTATATTAAATATGGAACAGATATAAAATGGGGGGCTTTTAAATGAATACCCCTTAAAAAAATAACCCCGGACAGTGATGATACAGAAAAAAAAAATAAACAGCAAAACTGTAAAGTCAGGCTGGAACCCAAGCCAAAGATAAAAGATTTTTAAAATCATATTGCCTAAACAAAGCCGAAACCCAACCCCAGGGGGAATAAGGATATAAAGGGAGCTTTCCGAAAATGAAAGGGGGGCAAATCTGGAAAGGGGGAAAAAAATTTTTTTAAACTTAAAATGGGGGTTTTTTTTAATCTTTTTTTTAACTTTTTTGGCAACCCTTCTCTAAATTTTTTTTTGGAAGAGTAAAAATGAAATGCTTTTTTTTGCATACTTTTTTAGAGAAAAGTTTTCCTAGATAGAAAATTTTCAAGGGGGTTTGGATTCTAGTTTCATATGAACAAAAACCGGCTACGTTGTTCTTTAAAACGGGGACAATAAAAGCTTCAGAGTTTTTTGTGTTTTTTAGATCTTTCCCACTTGACTTGAAATTCAAAATTTTTCACTGAGAAGTAAAGCGGAAGATGGTTTTTTTTTGGAGCCGAAACGTTCTGTGCTAAATCAAGAATCCTACATGCAAAACCCTAGGGCCACTTCTTGCTCGCCCTGCTACTATTGTATATTGACTTTCATTTTCCCCCATTGTAAAAATGTTTTTTGTAATCCCCAATTTTAATATGCTATATAAAATTAAAATATATATTTATAAAAAATTATATATTATGGGTTTAAAATATATATAATTTATAATATTTTATATTTTAATATT
>NC_051409.1:16564742-16565193 GCF_015228065.2 Penaeus monodon | reverse complement strand
TGAAATTTTGAAATGTATTATGTATGTACTTGTGAAATTCATGTGAGTGTTTGTGTGTTTTTGGGGTAAAAAAACTCTTTTTTCACTTCCTCCCTTAGACCTTTTCTTTCCCCGGTATCTTTTACTTTCTTTACACATCTACTGTCTATAAAACCCTTCTACTTCCCCCACCTACCCCCCTACCTACCCCCTAAACCCCAAAACCCCCCCGGACTCCCGATCGCCCCTTTTCCGGCCCTCAAACCCAGCACCCTTCCGGGCCCCCTCCCCCTTTGGGGGCCCCACCCCCCCCTTTCGGGGGAAATGGCCAAGGGAAATTAGACAATTAACGGGATTCAAATTTCCCACTACAAAACCCACCCTTCCGTTTCTTTTTAAATTAATTAGCGTTTGGGGAGTCCACCAAAAAAAACCCTTGCTGTATATTTAGAGAAGGGGAAGCAAAGGGGGT
>NC_051409.1:16563607-16564571 GCF_015228065.2 Penaeus monodon | reverse complement strand
TTGGGGGAGGAAAAAATTACTTATTAAATTTGCTTTCTTTTCCCCATTAACTTTTTTAAAAAATATCAGTAAAAATACCAGTGAAATTTTGAAAAAAAGGAAAACGGTTAAATATAATGAAATCAAAAAAATTTATAAAAATTTAAAGGGTGAATAAGGACACTTTATTACTAATTAGTAAAATTTTGAAAGCAATCCCCCAAGTAGGAAGGGAGAAAAATTTAAGGGTTTTAACGATAATTCCCAAAATTTGGCGTAAATGAGGGAAGTAAAGTAGAAAAAAGTCTTTTTTTTGCCCCCAAAAACCCCAAATTCTTAATTTTCCCCCAAAAAACTTTTATCATTGGTGGGGTCATTTTGACTAAGAATTTTAAACAGAATCTGGGGGTTTAAACGCTAAGAACCAAAAATGTATTTCATAAGGGTAAGCGTCTCTGGACCATAATGAAGGCTTATAATGTTTTTTTTCTTTCAGCTTTTCTTTACGGTTTGTGAGATTTCAAAACACTGAAATAGTTCAAAGTCCCAAAGGGAACACACCCCTGTGTACTATGTCCGGTTTTGGAGATTTACCTTTTCAAGGGTTTCAAAGTTAAAACCTTCCCCGGCCAACCGGCTGCCTGAAGACGGGACCCAAAATACGAATTTTGGGTTGTTTTGCAGGGGGCGGGGGACTTTTCGGGGTCAACATAAAAACATTCCCGGGCGCGCCCCCCGGGAATGCCCCAAAAACAGTCCCAAAGAACCCCTCAAAGGGGGGGCAACAAACCTCAGGGAAAAACCACAATACTTCTAGGGGCATTTTTATTTGTTTTTTCCGGTGCTGGGGCATTAACTGTAGAACCCCCCCCTTTTTTGGGGCCCCCCCTTCCCCCAGAACAACCCCACCCCCCATATACGGGTTTTGGGTAGGATATGGAATAGTTTCCCTGGGGCAGACAGATGGGTGTGTGGGTTGTGGGGT
>NC_051409.1:16562984-16563463 GCF_015228065.2 Penaeus monodon | reverse complement strand
AAGGGTAAGCTTTTTTGAAACAAATACTTTGTTTACATACTCAAACACTTTTCCCCCTTTTTATGCGCATATTATGAAAATATGTTGAAACATTTTTTTTCGTTATGTTGGCCTCCCCCTTTAAATTTAAATATTTTGGCCAGAGTTATTCAGGGGAGGAATTTCTACGTTCAATGATTAGGAAACGTATCGTGTTTTTTTTAAAATCTAAGGTTCATTAAATTTTTCCCGTGCAAATTTTTTGGGCAAAAATATCAAATGCATTTTTTTTTTTTTGCTTTATATAAAAAATTTCCATAAAAAAAAACGTTTGGTAAAACAACATAAAAAATTTCCCCAAACGGGGTTCGAGCCCAATATGACGGGGCTTCCCTTCGGGGGGAAAAATTAAAAATTATAAATTATGACGCTGTAATTTTTGGGATTTTGGCTGATTTTTGCAGTATTGATTTGGGAAAATCCCTATGGCCATTGGAATT
>NC_051409.1:16562091-16562719 GCF_015228065.2 Penaeus monodon | reverse complement strand
GCCCCGCACGGCATTTCACGCAATCCCATATATACCTGTAAACATATATTTCCAATAAATCCGGGGGCCCCGTTCATGACGCCGGGAAAGGGGAGCATGAGCGGGAGAATGTCATATCGCGCCCAAACGTATTATTCTGCGAATAAACCCTTTTTCTGGGGGGGCCCGTCCTTGGGTTTCCCTTTTAATATCCTCCAAAGCACGGCCTGGGGACCGGTTTGGGAAATAAACAAAGAGAAAACCCCGACGTTTTATTGAACAGGATCCTGGCTGGCGCGAGGAAAGGGGGAAAAACCACATTCTCTTTCCCTTTTTGATTCTTTTGGGCCAAATGCCCTGGTTCTCAGGGGTTGGGGAGTGATAGTATTAGTATTTTGCTGCTATTATTGTTTATTTTATTTTTCCCCTTTTTTTTTTGTTTAAGGCGGGCTATTTTTTTTTGTATTTCTTTAAAAACTGTTTATTTTAACCTTTTTACGATCTTTTGCGATAATTAAAGACCGGTACGGGTGTAAAGGGGAAAGTATTTTTGGAAATACTGCTTTTCCGGATTTTTTTTTTTTTTAAAGATAATGACTATTGGCCCTTTGTTAACGTTAAAAAGTTTAAAAGAAAATGACCGTGTTCG
>NC_051409.1:16561703-16562048 GCF_015228065.2 Penaeus monodon | reverse complement strand
AAAAGGGACGAAATTTTTTTCTAATATTAAAATAATGTTTAAATGATTATTTAAGAAGATATCATTAATTTTAAAAAATGAAAAAACAATGAACAAAATGGCATTTCGTAGGGCATAAAAACAAAAAACTTTTAAAAAAGAAATTGGGGTTTAAAGGGAAAAATTTTCTAGTTTTAAATGTTTAAAAGAAAAAAATTGAAGACACCAAGGTCACAAAAAGGCAAGTAAAGAATTCTATTTTTCGGGTCTTTTTTTTAAAGTTCAAAGGGGGGAAAAAATAAAAGGTGATTTTTTTGGCTTTTCATATTATTAATGAATCATTCATGGGGAAAAGGCAGGGTAATG